>NC_056662.1:40785200-41093300 GCF_018350195.1 Panthera tigris
CTGACTTCTTTGGCTGCATTATGCTTTTGAGATTCATTCATGTTGTTACATGTGGCCATGGTTCATTCTTTCTTGTCACAGTACAGGATAACTCTGTGTAACTAGTCTGCAATTTAATTGTCCATTCTTCCGGGGCGCCTGGGTGGCTCGGTCGGTTAAGCGTCCGACTTCGGCTCAGGTCATGATCTCAGGGTCCGGGAGTTCGAGCCCCGTGTCAGGCTCTGTGCTGACAGCTCAGAGCCTGGAGCCTGTTTCAGATTCTGGGTCTCCCTCTCTCTCTGCCCCTCCCCTGTTCATGCTCTGTCTCTCTCTGTCTCAAAAATAAATAAACGTTAAAAAAAATTTTTTTTAATTGTCCATTCTTCCATTAATTGACATATGTATAATTTGTAGTTTGAGTTCTAATGCATGGTGTTAGCATGAATGTTCTTAATATATGTCTTTGTATAAAATATATTCACATTTCTATTGAATATATACCTAACAGTTGAATTGCTGGATTATAATGTGTGCTTATAACAGTGTTAACAGCTTTCCATACTGTTTGTACAAATTCACACTCTTGCTAGCACTGTGTGAGAATTGTAGTTGCTCTACATCAACTAGCAGTATCAGATGTTATTAATTTTAGCCATTCTAGGTGTTTTGAAGGGACGGTTTTGATGTATTGACGCAGGTCTCATCTAATTCTCTCCCACTTTCTCACTCTTTCCTTAAGTAACTCTTCATGATTTCCTGAAAGATTATGGGAGATGCCTATGAGGTTATTCCATTTAAGTATTTCCTTATTCCACAGTGATATGTGGAATCTCTCTCCCCCCCACCCCGACCCACATCTCTCCTGACACTCTGAGAGAAAGGATTCAAATGGAACTCCTCTGACACCTTACTGGTGGTCTTTCCACATTTTAAAGCCAAATGATATTTGCTTTCTTTTGCTCTGTTTCTATGTAGGACGAATAATCTCAATATCCATCACTGTGCAACTAAATGTTAAATAAAAAATACTTTCAGGTGAAAACTTTCAAATTTTGGGTATTTTGAGGATCTTCCAATTTAGTTCAACTTCATCCAATATGTTTCCTTTCTAAGTAAGAGACTGAAGAATAAATTTGGGCTCAGCTCTCAGGAAGTCAAAGAGAAAATTATCTGTACCTATGGATATAGATGTAGCGGAAAATGTCTCCTCAAATCACATATGCAAAGGAGCCATCTCTACACCTGACCCTGCTGGAGTGAATGCTTTGAAGTAATTTTGTAATTCAGGAAAGGTCAACTTGTTTACTTTTCTTCTGTGAAAACTCTTGCTCCCACCTTTCTTTCTTTCTTTCTTTCTTTCTTTCTTTCTTTCTTTCTTTCTTTCTTTCTTTCTTTCTTTCTTCTTTCCCATTCTTTCCAGGATTTGGTAAGGCTGCGTAACATAGGGGAACCACTTGATGCCATAGCCAGCTCATGGTGATGATGTTAATGATGATGATGATAGTGATGGTGATGATAGAGGAGATAATATATACCTCTTTAAGATATTTTTTTAGTATGAAATTAACTAGGTTAGCCTATGTAAAGTACTTTCCAGAAAGTTTTGACATATAGTGATCCTCAGAGTACAGATTTAGAGAAAACCAGGCAAGAGAAGATAATTGAAGTAGGGAAGATAATGTAGAAAGAGATAAGACTTCTCTGCTGTCTTCACCTGCCCTTCCTGGAGGCTGTTGGTTTAACTTTCCTTGGACTTTCTACAGAAAAACTCTGCATCCAAACTTGAGCAACTTTGTGTTTCTCCTCCTTGAAAACAAATGAACCCTGACTTGAACAGTCCCTTTGGTAGACATGTCATACATTATAGTAGTTTTTGTGACCCTCTCATCTCTAAAACTAGATTATAAAATCCTCAAGGGCAGAGATGTCTCTAATACGTCTTTGTGTTCTGCCTTGTACTTTAGCACAGAGTGGGGAAATGTCATGTTATCCTGCTGATTAAGTCCATTAAGGATTCAGGTTGCATAACTCTCCTAATGGGGAATGGAGAATAAATTCTGCAAGTGAGTTTAATGTTCACGTAAAGCATCAACAGCAAATGTAGATGCCCTTTGGCCATGTACAAAATTCAAGGGAGATAGTGGTCTTTTTTCCAACTCATTGTGAATAACCCTCAACTAAGTTCTCACCTCAGGGGCAGAATTCTATGTGGTTGTCGTCATACAGATTCTTTCTCTTCCTTGGTTTGAAACCACCAACTGAGTTGGAGGATCCAAAGTGGGGCAAGGAGTTTAAAGAGGGGACTCAAAGTAGGCAGCTCCAGCAGAACTTCAAGTTTATCTGGGGTGAGCTTCATCTGTGGAACACAGAGGCATCTGCTTCACAGACCATGTGGGTATGACTGCAAATTCTACATAAAAAAATATTTATAGGAAGATCTGTCTTTCTGTGTATATAGCTAAAAATCAGTTTGTTGAGTGAATCTGTATTTAAGGCCAAACTCTGATTCACAGTTTGAAGAGTCCCAAACTAACCAAATGGGAGGGACACACTGTGCAAAGACATCTCCATTGCCATACAGGAGGGAAGCAGAAGCAAGATACTGCCAAGTGCTTGCAGAGGGATGTCAGAGTCCCTTTAAACTCCCTAAATGCATTCTTAGGAGATACTTCAATGAAAGATGCCCATCTACATGTTCCACTGGACTAATGAGTATGAATGCACATTCAGCTATTGACCGATACCAGGACAAGAATTAAGTCCTAGAACCAGAATTCAGTGTCTTAATTATTTTTTAATAAACAAAAGTGGGTTTATTGTCAAATGATTATCAATTTTTTTCAATTAGGAAAGATGATTTTTAATCAAAAAATCTTCCAATCTTGTTTTCACTTTCATAAATAGATTCTAAGAACCATCATGAGACAATAGAGGACATTTTCCAAAGCCTGAGCCTGTGGTAGGAGTTGGGGCATGGGGAAACTTAAAGCCCTCCACCTTATACCATTACACTTATGTCTTCCCCATTTGAAGCATGTATGGAGGGGCAAGACTTAGGGAAATGTTCCTTTCACCCTTTTAACACAAAGCACTAAGAAGAGCTAGAAAATGGCTCCACAACACTGGTTACCAAACTTTGCTATACAATGGAACCACCTGGATATCTTTAAAAATTACTGATGTCCAGCTTTTGTCCCTAGACATTTAAAAAAAGATTCTTTTAATGTTTATTTCTGAATGAGAGAGAAAGACAGAGTACAAGCGGGGAGGAGCAGAGAGAGAGAAACACAGATTCAAAAGCAGGCTCCCAGCTCTGTGCTAAATGCAGTGGTGGAACTCACAAACTGTAAGATCATGACCTGAGCCGAAGTCGGACGCTTCACCAACTGAGCCACCCAGACGCCCCTCATCCCTAGACATTTTGATTTCATTGGTTTGGGGAGGGATGATTTGGGCATGAGAATTTTAAAGAGTCTGGCCTATTTTGAAAAATCCAGTATGCAAGAATTTTTTAAAAAGGTAAAAAGATAAACAAATGAGTGTGTCATTTCAGTTTATTTTAAACAAATGTTTACTGAGTGCATACTCTGCGTGAAGCCTCACGTTATGCTCTGGAAATACAAACATAAGTAGGAAAATACATCCCTGCCCCTAACAAAGCTCACAGTTTAGTGGGGAAAGGACAGTTAGATGGGCAAATAAATGCAATGCAATTACAACTCAATTGATTACAAAACAGTATGGCATATACAAAATTAGAAATTGGTCCAAAGCAGAGAAACATACAGAAAAAGAGACAGGAACCATGGCCAGAGGCATTTGCATGACTTCTAATAACATGTGATTGGTATTTCTGAAACTTTAAAAACTAAGGAAAGAACACAGAGCATGGGTTGTAGAAAAGAGCTCAGTTGCAAAGGGTTTTTATGTTTCCTTAATAACTTAGGTTTTTGGGGTGCATGGGTGGCTCAGTCATTTGAGCATCTGACTCTTGACTTTGGCTCAGGTCATGATCCTAGGGTCATGGGATCAAGCCCTGTGTCATGCTCTGTGCTGAGCATGGAGCCTGCTTAAGATTCTCTCTCTCTCTCTCTCTCTCTCTCTCTCTCTATATATATATATATATATATATATATGCCCCTGTCCTCACTCACACTGTCTCCCTCTCTCTTTAAAATAAAAAATTTAACAAATTAAAAATTAAAAAAAAATAACTTAGGTTTTTGTGGATGTAACCAATATCTCTCTGAACTGGACTGTCTTAGTAATTGTCCATTATAAACCAACTCATTTATAATTGTCTTCCTTCCTTCCTTCATTTCTTCCATCCATTTCCCCATATCCATACATACCTACTTACCTGGAGAGGGCCCTACAACTTTGCCTTTTATCATTTAAATGAGCCACAGGTTTTAAAAATAAGAATGACTTAACCACTGATATTACTCTCAATTTACTCTGTGGTTTCTGACTCACATATCACTGATGATTTTTGTCAACATTACACTCATATAATTTATTCTCCTTCTCCCAAATGGAGAAGTATGAATTTGTTGAAATAAAATGACTATTTTTTTTATTTCAAAATTATACTTAAAGGAAAAAAATAATGAGACAACCATAGCAAGAGTCACTATTTACCTCACTTTGCCATGTTCTCAAAACTTGACATTAAGGTAAATACCATAAGCAAGAAAACAGCTGTTTCCCAATGGAGATGGAAATAATAATGCCAGATGAACATTGCTGTCGAATCTTACTGTGGGACTTCATTCGTGTGACAAGTGGGAAGTAACAAGTTTATTCCCAGAACTAGAAAATGCCATTCAAGATTCCAAACTGTAACCTTTATCTTTGATTAGGCTTTTATCTTAAAGGGAAGTATGAATAGACAAGTGTTTTGGTTAATTTATTTTAAGTAAGGTAGAGCTATTTTATCCATGACAATTCTCATTAGTCATTGTAGCTGTATCCCCTGAAATTTTTTTGAATTACTTCCCATGTATTTACCATTCCTCTGTCATGATCTGGTTATTACCAAGACTACATTGCTATTAATAGTTAACATGTTATTTTAAAATTGAACAAGCTAATATTATCAGCCCATAATTTTCTGGGTTTACACTGAATCTATTACCATAATTAAGTTGATAGTATTTGGAATGAATGTTTATTTCTTATTACTTTGTATAGCAAAATGCAATTAGATGTTTGTCTACATACAAATGGTTTAGGAATATTTACTCTGTAAATGGTTCTGCATGAATCTATCACAAGAAAGAGTTTAACTTCTTTCTCATGTTTGATGAGTCAGAAGTCAAAGATGTTGTCTCTATTCAGTAAACTCAAAGGATCCACTTCATCTGCTCGTGCCTCTCTACTTTCTAAATACCAAAGATATATTCTTTGTATTTCTTTGGCTTAATGTCTACTACATTTTTTCTTCCCTGGTTGTCTATCTCTTGGTGGATTGTTTTCCAAGCCAATCAAGGAGCAGAGAGAACAAAGGATAAGCAGACAGGTAAAATGGAATTTATGCATTTCCTAATTCCTTGGACACTTGGGGAAGATCAAATAGCAGTTTGAATTAGTTGTGGTTCTGCTTTATCTGTGATCCCTCCAGTTGGCATAATGTATTATAGGAGTAGATATTTTAAAGTTCAGAGGGTGTGATTCCATATGCTTATCATAAAGAACAGATGTAAGAGTCGATTTCCTGTTTGGATTGTTATTTGAACACCAAGCAATTTATTTAATCAGAAAGTCTTTATTTATTATTCACAAAACTTCTCTAGACTGATCCCATGTGTTTGCTTTAATTCTGAAAGTGAGTCTCTACTCAAGGCTGATAAACTCTGCTGTTTGAATTAGGATGTTAACCAGGAAACGTTGTGTGCCTGATCCCTTGTGGTCCAATTAGTGTCAAACAAAGAAAACCTCTGTAAATGGTTATAGGTTGCAGTACCAGAAACCCAAATCGGTTACCTTATGGGGGTTAAAATTGCTACAACCTCTATACCAAACTGTCCCCATGGCTGTGATAATGGTACCAAGGGCATGCTCTATTGATGACAAAGATGGTAGCTAGGAGTAAGGCGATGGGTGTTGTCAATGAGCACTCCATCCATTTCTACATTTTCTAGGTGATCTACTGTATTGCTGAGACTTGACAGTTAAAAAAAGTTTTCTAGACTCTTTGGAACCTAGGGTTCTGGATGCAAGTGGTGTTCTGCCAATTACACAGACTTGAATGTGATTTGAAAGCAACTGAAGCAAGGGCCATCTTCTTGCTGCTGGTGACTATGACTATAGAAATGAGTACTTTGAGGTGGTTATGGCTGCTAGAGTTGGCCTCCTTCATGTTTGGGAGCAATCGCAGTGGCAGCAGCAATGGTTTCCTGACCTCTGTAGCAGTACACTTTTGTGTCCCTCTCTCCCGATCCGCCATTTCTTCTAAGAATTTAGCAAGGAACTGATCTCCTGCGCTGAATATCATTCTGCTTGAAATACTAGGTTTATGTTATCTGCAATTAACCTTCACTGTTACAAAAACACTAATAACAACCACAGAAACCGAGAGTTACAGTTTATTGAGTATCTACTAAATGCAAGACAAAATGAACCTCAGTGATATTGGGATAACTTGTACAGGGTCACAAAGCTAGTGAATGGCAGAATCAGTAATGAATTTATATCCCTCTGTCTGTGAAGTTAATATACAAAGGGCAGAAGCTTTAATAGGTCTATTTCTGTTAAAATTTTGAGACATTTCACTGAGCGAGGGCAGTTGACAAAACCTAAATATAAGATCCATGATGTCACCTACATAAAAGAATATAAGAAGATACAACTGGTGAGATGGATAGAATGTCTACACGCTCAACTTACTTACTGGAATAGTGACATCACTGCAGCAAGCCCACATCAGCCACCACTACAGTGGCAACACCCAGGATACATAGATGTAGATTAAGAGCAATTCTTTAGTCCATCCTATTCATCCATTCTTTCTTGTATTCCTCATCACAGTACTCAAGGGAAAATTATGGCCTTAATGGATTGGGTCTCCTATTTCAGATCCCCTTGGTGTTATTTTTGTTATTTTTCAGAAAGTTTCTGTTGTTGTATTTCTAAATCCTTCAGAGGCTGAAGCAGACTCTGAAAAGATAAAGTGCATCATTTGGGTCTTTCAGCATTTCGTGGCCTAATTTAAAACAAAAGAAAGACAATGGGAAGGCCATAGGGCAGGAAGTACCCTCTGCTTCCCAGTGTCAGCAAAGACTCTGGAGAACAGTTGCCAGGCTAAGAGTGCTTAACCCTTTTCAGAAGTAAATGTGGCTGTGATCAGCCTTTGGAAAGATTCAGCACGAGGTCATATGATGCATAGGTGATAAAAGTGGAGATGTTTTGTGTGAGGTGGTACAACCCTGGGGGCCAAGCAGAAAGGAATGAGTTATCACATGGAAGAGACAGAAGGCTAAGATCTAGAACCAGAGTGGAAGTTGACAAGCAGTAAGTTTTCTGGGAAGAACTGCTCTAGGTGAATGAAGCTGCTCCCAGATGCAGCTCAGCTGGAGTCCTGTGCAGAGGTGTGCTGGATGTTAAAGATGGGGTTCAGTTTGATAAAAGTGTAAGGAAGTCTTCCCTCCCTGAAAGTGTACAGTGTGCTCCCCAGGGAAGAGGCTGCTCATTTGAATTTTAACTCATGACTCTAGTGGCAGCCAGTTTATAGCCAAACCCCCTGTCCTGCCATTTACTTGCTGTATTATTTTAATTCTGTACTTCTCTGACTATAAAATGGGGGAAAGAATAGTATCAGCCTCATAGGGGTAAGTACGAAATCAAATAATTTAATTCATGCAAAAATGGGTTAATGTACTTATTTTTGGCTATATGGTCATTGACATTGTATCTTTCAAATAGTTTGGTGAGAGGAAATGCCCTCAGACCATCATGCATTAGCATGTATTAGCATGGTCTTAAGGACGAAGAGAATCCAGAAATCCTGTTGGCAAACTTTCGGCACTATTTGGACAGTAGATTGTCTCAGACTGGCTTTCCCAGTCCCTAGGAAAGAATCTAAATTTCTCAAGGCACTCATCTCAAAATGTCCAAGCAGCTGCTGTACTTCTGAAAATAGGAACTTAACAGGCTCACAACTGTGTTAGTTGTGAACTAACATAAAAGAACATAAAAGGACACCAAGGGTTTGGGTCATTTTAGGGATCAGTGCTTTCCTGCATCCTCCTCCATTGTTACATGTTGAGGGAAAGATTCAGAGCTAAATTTCTGGAGCTAAATTTTAACCTCAACAGCAGTCCAAAGTCTCATTCATTATTTTTTTTTTAAGTTCTAAACCAGAAAATAACTATGACTTGTCTTTCTGGTTTTGCCTAATAAGTAACTGAAGTTCATATAAAGTCTTGGCTTACTTTGGCTGTTCCTCTGTTGGGTATATTATGTCCAAATTTAATTAAAGACCATGCTGTGGACTGTAAACTCCTTTAGTGAGAGGAAAATAATGGGAAGGCCCAAGTTTTTTTATTAGGTTTGTGTCAATTGAGTTAAAGCACGTGCTCTGAGCTCCCTTTGGAATGAGCCATGCGTTCTCCCAAGCCACCTGGCTAACAAAACAAACTTGAAAAACTTGGCTCTCACATGAAGAAACCCTCAGTATTAGGGAAATGCAGCTGCATTCCAAATGGAAACATGGCAACCTCAGGCTCCTTTTCTTTCTTCCCTCCTGCCAACCCTCTGTGTGTCTCCGCTCTTTCCAGGAGAGGGAGAAATAAAAATATCTTAACAGAAACGGAAGCCAGTTTCCGACCCCCACCCCAAACAGGGTGTACCAGTTATTCAACCATACCAAATATAAGAGGACTTGGAATGGAAAGAAGTTACTACTTTTTAAAAGCTAAAAATATCCACAGAAGGTGAAAGTCACAGGGCATGATTCGGGTATGCATCAGAAAAGGATTCCAGGTCATTAGGCAAGGCCAGCAATCATGGTGGAGTGGGGCATGTGGTTCAAGGCTGAAGGCACTGGCCTGTCTTTGTCATGGGTATTGACTTGCTGAGGGGGCCTCCAGGAACTTAATTAAGTTTCTGGATTCTTCTTTTGACAAATCCAGATTACAAACAATAACCACCATGGCCCAGTGCTATTGAATTCATATGATAGCAGAGTAGTACAAACTCAGAATTCTGCTTAAGAGCTGATAATTACATAGGAGAGAATAGCATGCTGATTGGGGCAAAGGGGCCAGGTGGTTAACTTTTCATGGTTCAAGAGTTGAGAAAGAGCATATGAATTACGGGCCAGTGAGGACATTTTGAGGATTATTTGGAAATTCTTAACCACAGCAAAGACAAAGTTTGAATACTCTGTGGATGGCAGAGTATGCTCAGACAGCTAGTTGACAAGCTCAGTGGCTTGGGTGTGTCATTTTTTGTTTCTGAAAAGGCCTCAGATAAATGCTTTCTAGAAGGCACCAGTGAAAGACATTCGGAATTTAAGAGAGACATCAGGTTCAGGGCTTATCTCCGGCTGCCTTGTTGATGAATCCTGGGCACAGTGGCAAGAGCACTGATACAAACAAGCCATTTCTGAGAAGCTTCAACTTCAAAGGAAATCGCCCACAGCAGAGGGGCTGATGCGGTGCTGAATGAATAATGAAAAATACAATAAAGACCAAATCTGATAGGGATTTGAATTAAATGCAAGGGAAGTATTTCTGAGGAAAATGAGATGGTGGGGAGGTTTGGGACAGATCGGAGAACTCATAATCAGAGCTGCTCACAACTTATATTACTTAATCCCAGAAAATTTCAAGGCTCTGTGAGAAGGCAGTTAGATGAAAATGCAACACCAGGATCTTTTCTCTGAAATTTGAAGTCACCCATGTCCTGCGACTGCCCAGTGCTCCCACTTGCTACTCTCCCCGGACCCCACCCCAGTGGAGGAAAATTCTGACCTTCATGCGGTGGTCTGCAAAGAAACTGCAGAGATACTCCACTCACTCAGGCCCAAATCTCAACCTTCACAGGCATATGCTCCCCATTCACAGCAAACGTGCCATAGCCAGGTTTGGGAGTGTCTTGCCAGTCCATTACCCCTTTCTCTGACAGCAGCCCTCAGGGAGTAGTGGCTTCAGCCATGTTTGTTCAGAGGAAACTCATCCCCTCCACCACCAGTGATTAGAGAGACAGACAGGGAGAGGGAAGAAAGAGGGGGGAGAGAGATAGAGAGAGAGCCAGAGACAACCAGAGAGAGATACAGTGAGAGACAGAAATAATGAGTGAGTAAGACAGTGAGGGGGAGATACAGAGAAAGAGGGAGTCTGGTGAAAGAGACAGTGGCAGATAATGAGACAGATGGAGTGAGAGACAGAGACAGTGAAACAATGTGCATAAAAGCAGAGTGATGCTGGGGAGAGTTCAAAGCCTGGCCAAGTGGGAGTCTCAGATGACTTCTCTGCTCCCTCCCTGGAGGATGGTTGGCCATCTCTCCAGCCCCAGGTGCCGTCCTGTCACCACCATGAATCCAGAGGCTCTCAGCATCTCTGTTCTACCAGCCAAGTCAGGAGCTGGGAGGCTTCACATCCATGCAGAGAACAAAGCCAAATGGCTCTTATGGTGTTGCTGCTGCCTCACTCTCTGGCCCCATCCTAAGCATGTGTTCAAGGGACCCTTGAAGGATAGTCATTATGCTGTGCTCAGAACTGCCCCTCCCATCACACTCTGACCATTATTTTCCTATGAAGCTTGGGAGTCTCTGTTCTCACAGCTTAGGATGGTTCTTTCCCAGGGCACTTTTGAGTCCTGCTGTAAACAGATGTGGCGCACGAGGGTGGGAAGGGGGTCTTTCTGGGCACACAAGCCTTGTGGAAATAGATGGACAAGCAGGGGCCCCTGTTACCTGCACCACCCACAGCATACCTCCCAAGTGGACTTATGGGAAGTTTTCTCTTACATTTCACTGAAGCTTCACATTCCAGACTTGCTTTGTTTCCTTCAGGCCAAGTAGTCAGGATGACCTGTCAGCTATGCTGTCTACCTCTTACATGTTGACGTTATATTACAAAGAAGCAATCTAGCCAGAGCAGGTATGTTGAATCCGAAATAATTTATTGGAGATGCTGATTATGGGGCCTTGCAGAAGGCCTTTTCCTGTTTTGTTAAAAGTTTTATCACTCTGGTTACCAACAGGCTCCCTTAGTCACCTTGCCTACTCTTGCCTCATTCTTCCTTTTTTCCCCTCATTCTTGCCTTTTCTTTTAGTCAGCCATTTCTCCTAGACTTCTATTCTTACATCTAAGCACTTGGGCATTGGTGTTATTTCGTTTCGGCTCCAGTTATGTTCTATTTTGCAAATAGAACAAAATGTGTTGGCATGAAAAAAGAGATGCAGCCAAGCTGAGAGTGACGTATATGCATGGATAGAGGGAGAGCCACGTCTTGCTGAATTTCTGGAGGTTCCATGGTCTTCACTATACCTGTGTGTCTTTTATAACTATCCGGAAAGACAAGATTTTTGCCCTCCCTGGAATCTGACATGCGATGCAAAAAGGGCTCCATTATTAATGGAGAAGAGGAAGAGACAAAAATAAAGACTGTGGCAGCTTGCGTCTGGTAGAATCTTCTTTCTCTTTCTGGCAGACCTGACTCTCAACACTACTTCACCTTTTTCTAAGAGACAGTTTTATTTTGGAGTTAACCTAGTGAGTAAATTATCAGCCTGGATCAAGGACAATGTATAATATTTAAGTTTTCTTATACTGCTAAAGAGATTTCTTTTGTGTCCTAAACAAGAATGGCCCAACCATTGCCAAATGAAAATTTCTTGCATGTGTCCTTTATTAAAATCCTCTTTTAAAAATAATATTTAAAAAAATCATTTTGAACCATAAAACAATAGGATTCACTCTAATGGATGAAAAAATATATATGTATTCCATGAAATACATATATATATAGAGAGAAATATATTGAAATATATATATAGAAATATATTGAATATATATTGAATATATATTTCAAAATTTCCTCTTCTTCTAAGTAGCCTGAAGGTAGATTTGCTGCAAATTGCCTTTGGGGCATAAGAGGCCCTAAGAATCCGGAGACAGTTTTGGAAAACCTATTTTCTTTGCTGTCTGCTGAGTATTTGTGGGAAGACAAGAAAGAAGAACATAAAGAAAAGCAAGCTCCCCTAAGCTTACAAAAGATTCCATATCTGGTGATCATGGGAGCCACAAAATAATAGAAGTTTTGAAATCAGTGCTGCTCATTTCTGGACAAGGAAGGAGCTGTGGCAATAGTTCAGCATTCTGTCCTCGTTTATTTCAGAAAGGATAGATAGTATCACAGAAAAACAATCCATCCAGGAACCCCTGAACAAACAATTACAAGCATCATAAAGCAAGCAGGTCTGGAATTGATCCCCGCAACCATTTCCCATTCTCACTCTTCTTTAATTTTGCCTATTAGGTGGTTTGCGGATTCAACCTTCTGTGAGTGTTCATTTAATGGTACAGTATCAATTTCTCCAGATAAGGAATGTCTGTGCCCATCTCCCTTTCAATAAAGCAAAATATCACATCATTAAGTTGGTTTTTTTCTCTGTGCTTTGTGGCTAGACTAAAATAAAGAGGGAGATGTGGAAGGAATTATGTGCCTATATACCTGCCCAACACATCCACACACCACACAAACAAAACAAAGATACAAACAGTCCTCTCTGTTCCAGGTCATTTCACCCCAGAGCAACTGCTGGGCTCTGTGGCATCCTCATGCTATCATTTGTGTGTGTGTGTGTGTGTGTGTGTGTGTGTGCGCGCGCGCGTGCTCTGCTCGGCCTCCACTTCCCTCTCTGAAGCACATTGTACCTTCCCCACACACATATGCACATATGTGACATTCTCTTTGGGCCCATGGCAATAAGATATTAGTTGCATTCCAATTCACTGCCTCAGACATCCAACAGCTTGAAGGGTAAGGGACTTCCTCGTTGGATCCAACCATGCATGGACCTATATAGACTCATAACACTTTGCCATCAATTGGACATCTTGTTGGGATATTTATCCATTTAGCTTTAACTAGAAAAGACAGTTCTCAACGTTGTGAAAAAATAAGTATGGAAATGTTATGGTGCTTACTTGCAGAAATCATAGATGTGGGGCTAACCTGTATTGTATAGTTCCTTCTCCATGATGTATGCTTATGGGTATTTCTTCCACCCCTTGTTCTAGGTCCTATATGATCTGGCCTGTGCCCACCTCAAGCTCATCTCCTATTTTCAATTTTTTTCTCCGTGCTGTGGCCAGAAAGGCTTCTTATGATCTTACACTAAGCATCTACCTGCTTCAATGACCTCCGACATTCTCTTTCCTCCACCTGGATTGTGATTTCTCCAAAGTCTATATCTGACTCTCTTCTCATTATTCTGATGTCAGTTGAAACGTCATTTCCTCCAAGAGACCATCTTTGACCATCTTTCCCTTCTTCCACTACTTCTATAGCATAATGCCATTAATTTTCCCCTATGGGGTATCATTCTCTGTCAGGTTGACTTATTTCATTGCATATTTATCATCTGTCTCTTCCCTGGAATGTGATCTCCTAATGGCTCAGGCCTTAAAGTCTTACTAACCATTGTGTTTTCAATACCAAGGAGAAGGTCTGGAACAGAGTAGGTAGAATAAATGAATTTATGAATATATGAGAGCAGACTGTGTGCTAGTCACCTACCTGGTTTAGCCTGTTAAGTCACTGCAAAAGCCTTGTTGGATACATACCATTATTATATTTGCCTCAGTTAAAGCTTAGGTTTGGCTGAATGTAACAAAAAAAAATCTCAATACCAGCAGGTTAAACGAGCTAGAAATTTATGTTTCTCTTATGTAAAAGAGTTTCTGGGCTGTTATGGGGGTTCTAGACATTTGCTCCACCACCTTCATATCCAGCATGACTGCTAGGGGTCCAGCCATCACTTCTGTTTCTAGGCAAGAGGAGGAGGAAGGAATAGACAAGGGAATGCCTTCCTCCCTTTAAGAAGTTTCATAATGGTTGGGGCACCTGGGTGGCTCAGTTGGTTGAGTGTCCGACTTCAGCTCAGGTCATGATCTTGCAGTTCATGAGTTTGAGCCCCGCATCAGGCTCTGTGCTGACAGCTCGGAGCCTGGAGCCTGCTTCAGATTCTGTGTCTCCTTCTCTCTCTGCCCCTCCCCTGCTTATTCTCTGTCTCTCTTTCTCTCTCTCCCTCTCTCTCTCTCTCTCAAAGAATAAATAAACATTAAAAAAAAAAGAAGTTTCATAATGGTCCCCACAACATTTTGGATTATATGTCATTGGTCAGAATACAGATACATACTATATCTGCTTATAACAGAAGCCGATAAAAGTAAGCCAGGGTAACAATGTGCTTAACTAAAACCAATGTGGCATTCTGTTTCTAAGGAGGAAAAGAAGTAACCCCGTATGCTGCATCCCCATAGACTTTCACAGAGAGAAAGTGACTCTCACAAAGCCATGCAGATAATAGATTACAGAGTGAGATGGATGTCCAGGAGTAACATCACTGTCCCCCACCCCAAGCATCTGAACTGCCCCCACACACCCAGTAATATAATTGCTCTCAAGTCCTTCTCTCAAGGATCCTTGGTGGACTGTGAAGCTAGGGTTCAAGTCTGGTTTCTTCTTTTTCATATTCACAGAATCTGGTAGTGATCCTAACAGCAGTGAGACAGAACCCCTGGGGTGCCTGCATAGGCCCAGGCCCACTCATTACTCTCTGTAGCCCCTCTCCTTCCCTCTTCTTACATAAATACATCCTAGTCTTAGCACTGCTAATGATTCTATTGAACATTTGCTTTTCTTCAAAAAAATTATTTTTATAAGAATTCTTTCACTAAATTCTCATAATTGAGCCCATTTGAGAGACAGGGTAGTCAGGCTTAGAGATGTTAAGTCATTTTTCCAAGCACACCTAGAATCTGACTCCAGAGTTTAATCTTGTAACAAGATTTCTCTAGTTCAAGAACCACTGTGCCTTCTTCACTTTCTCCAACATAATCGTATTTCAAGTGCATCTTGGTGACTCAAAATAAGTGATTGTGTGTGAGCTGGAGGCAAGTTTGTGCCTTAATTTCGTGTTTTTAAGCATACTCTGCTCCTGCTGTCACACTTACTGTGCCTGAGGCTTGATAGCCTCCATTTGGCGGGAGGTCAAAGGGGCCTACTGACCTGGCCACAGACCCAATTTCTCCATCCTGGGATGTTTAGTCCTTTTTGGGTGAGTATGGTAGGAGGGAAGTCAACATGCAAAGTCAGGGAAGACTGAATTGTTTCTGGGAATGCCTCACCCTTCCCGTCTCTAGGTGGGGCTGTTTGTAGATTCCTTGGGATGGAAATTGTTTCCCAAAGACTTAATTTTAACCATGTATGCATTTTACTTGAACTGCAGAGCTGTTGCCACACTAGAATGGTGGACATTTGTCTCCCACTTGTGTGAATTACAGTCAGTGACCCAGAGGCAAGAGGGTCACCATGTCATTAGAGAGCAGCAGCCCTTCATTCACTGCAGAGATGAATGTGTGATTTTCCTGTTGCTTCTGTGTTTCAGTCACCGTCTAGACATCATGTCATGATAATGTATTCTGCTATGTCATTTTTCTCCAATTATCTGAACATTTCCAGGGATTCTAGGGTGTCCAAAAAATGAATTGAAGAGTTTTCTTTGTAAAACGAGTCATTTTTTCTCTGAAAACTCTCAAAAAGCTCACTGCCTCATCTTGCATGGGAACACTCTACTCGGAGTTTTTAAAAAAGAAAAATGAAAAAAAAAAAAAACTCTAGCAGAGGAAAGACAAATATTATGGAAACTCTCTTTTAAAAAAATGTTTTTATCAGGGATAAAATAGGTGAGAAGAAACCTCATGAGTTCCCTAAGGAAATGTCTCTCAAAACTTAAGAAGATCTGCTTTGTTAAGTTATAACAAGTAAGCTGGAACTAATAAGGCAAACCATGTAAATATATACTATGTGGTATTGAGGATGGGCTAAATGCATGGTTAAGTCTTATTTTAAGAAACATATATTTAATGCATTGTACTAGCTCTTTCGTCTTTGTTACACTCCATTGGATTCAGAAGTAACTTAGCAGGCAAGCTAATTTTGAAATCACATACACAAGCTATATAATAGTGGACATGGCTTTCAGAAGTATTACTTGCTGTTCACAAACCCATATTATGTAAATTATAAAAAAATGCCTAATATTCCCTTCTATTCAACATTTGTTAATGTCAGGAGGCCTATACTACCTCTATTCCTCCTATCCCTCCTCCTTAGCATTTCTTATATGGTTTACACTGGACTGCCCCACATTTCTGAGCTCTTCAGATCATATTACTATTTATCTGTTCCTCTCAGCCTCCCCTGAGGTAGGTCAAAGGTAAATTCAGCATGATTATTTATTAACTCACATTAAATGTACCAGTGCATCATTTAAAAATCTGTTGTCAGAACCCATATTAGTCTTACAATGAGAGCACTTTGTCACAACAGGAACTAATTTTTCTGATGAGTTCTAAAGCTGAATATCTCTCTATCGTTAGTAGCAAGTAGAGAATAGCTAAGCTTTATTAATGTGGTACTTGTGCTGGGAAGATGTCACATATTAGCTCTTTTAATCCTGAAAATAATCCTGTGAGCTAGGTGTTACTATATGACCCCTATTTTACAGATAAGGCAACTGATATTTGGGGAAATTAAGGCACCTGGCAAGATTATGCAGCAAGAACACGGTGAAGGCAGGTTGAGAACTCAGGCAGTCTGGCTCCAGCACCATACTGTGTCTCCTTTACCTTACCGTATTGTGTTTCCTTTCATGGTGCCATTTATTGATTCATTCATCTGTTTGTTCTCCCCTACGTCACCCAGAAATATTTATTAAGTGACTTTTCTTTGGCAAATGCTGTCCTGGGTGTTATGACTATTTTTGTCATCAGGGAACTCATGAACCAGCAAGGGCCAGCCGATGAGAATGTAGCGGAGTAAAGTGACAGAAGTTCTGTGGGAGCTTATAGTTGTCCTTACTCTGCCTGGAGGTGCAATTGTCATGGAATAAGTTATGAAATATATGTCAGCTAATAGATTCTACAAGGTTAAAGAGAAAGGTGGAATGCAAAGAGAAAATGACAAGTAGAAGGAACAGCTTGAACAATGACCCAAAGGCAAGAATAAAAGATAGTAGGTGTGGGGAGCTACAATTGGCTTTATTATAGCATAAATGTGAGACAGGAGACAAGGTGGTAGAATTAGCAAGGAGTGGAATATATGACATGTCTGCACATTAGGAGGCATAAAATGATCCACTGAGGTATAAAAAGGAAATACTAAAATTTATATTTATTTCTACGTTATTTTTGTTTCACCTTTTGATAAAGCTTTAAATATGTATTATATATATAGCATACAAGTACAATAATGCAGATACACAATTTGTGTCAGAGAGTTAAAGGCTAAAATTCTTTTCCAATTAGGGTTAAGATCAATAAAAGTTTGGGAGTCACTGCCATAAGTCATGGAGAGACAATAGACAATTTTAATTGAGGACTCTCTTGGTACATGTGTATGTCTATAGATTGTTCCAGAAGCACTATGAAGGTTGATAGCAGAGGTATAAGATTCAGGAAGGGAAGTGAATTAAGGAGATGTTTGCTACAAGGGAAGTTACTACTGGTAAAGATAGGGGTAATGCTGTGGGGATAAAGAATAGGAAATGGATTAAAATGAGTTTTAGGTGGCTGAATCTATAAGGCTTAGTGATGGGCTGGCCATGATATTTGACAATCACCATCTCACTGTACACAAGCTCTAGCCACAAGCCTGCTTGCTATTGCTTGAAATGCCCACTGAAGATCTCTACAGCACTTTGGGCTACCTTTACCTGTTTTGGAACACTTTCTCTGCACCCTCATCTTTACCTGGCAGAATTCTTCACTTCCTTCTTATTCCTATGCCAAAATCTTCCCAGTGAGACCTTCACTGACCATACTATATAGTTTTTCATACCCCCTGTCAACCTCCCTAGTTCCTCAGTACTCCCTATCAACCTTGATTATCTCCATGGTATTAACATCTGAAAATTCTATAATCACTTCTTTGTTTGTTGTATAATAGCATGGCCATCAGAGACTGTCATTTTTGTTTATTGCTGTCTTTTTCTATATACCTTTCACACATAGAATGTGCTCAGTATATGTTGATTGAATAAAGGAATGAATGAATGAGCAAAAAAGTGACTCTTCTTTTTTTTAATTTTTATTTTTGAGAGAGAGAGAGAGAGAGAGAGAGAGAGAGAGACACACAGCAGGAGCGGGGGAGGGGCAGAGAGAGAGGGAGACACAGAATCCAAAGCAGGCTCTAGGCTCTGAGCTGTCAGCACAGAGACCTACACAGGGCTCGAGTTCACAGACTGCAAGATCATGACCTGAGCTGAAGTCAGACACTTAACTGACTGAGCCACACAGGTGCCCCAAAAGTGGCTCTTTTTAAATTTAATCTCTTGATAAGTCCATTAAAGGGATAGTATTTTTCCACTGAGAGATGAGAAAAAAAGATGTCCTAAAGAGATTAGAAACTTGTCCAAACATATCCCATCTGTTAAAACTCTTTACATAGTCCATAAAGAGAAAACCCAATCAAAGTGGCTTATGTAATACAGGTTACATAATGTAACACATTGACTCAAGTTGCTAGATAATTCACAGGTACAACACCTTAGGAGTAGTTTGAGAGGTTGAAGAAGGTATCTAGGGCTATATCTGTTTGTGAGTCTCCTTGGAAAGGCTGGCTTACCTCATGGTGTCAGAATGGCTGCAGCTCTTCCAATCCTCATAGACCCTACTTTGTTGCCCAGAAGGAGAGATAATATGTTTTCCAGATCCCAGTGAATGTCCTCAGCTTTGCCATAAGTGGGGCACTCCTGAACCAATCACAGAAGTGATTGGGATGGGTTGTGCCAATTAGCTTATAACTAGGGTTCTTTAACCAATCTCTGTGCCAAGAGAGATAGGGTTGTTCTGATTGACTGAGACAAATTGGAACCCACCTTTTGAGCTGGGGCTTGAACCAATCAAGTTTACTTCATGGATGCTACAAAATGAGAAAGCAGTGGAATACATACTGAGGGAGGAGGCACGATGTCCTCTATAGCTCAAAAATAAATCCAAGTGTATATAACTACAAAGTCATTTAAGAATACCAATTCATTTATTAAGAATGCCTTCTATAATCTAAAGATGCCACTTAACAAAATTTGGTGTTTATGGTTCCAAAATTGTTAAACATATTTTATAATCCTTAATTAAAGTGTACATGTGTAGAATTACTCCCCCTTCCCCATTAAATACTACGAAACACACAGGATTAGTTAAGAACAATAATTCACTGTTAAATATAGATAACAAAAATTAATATTGTAAAGTAATATCTTACCTTAAATTCTAGTTCTCTCTGCTTACTTGATGCCACCATTAGTAAACCAAGAAAAATGATTTACATCTGGGGTAAGAGTTGCTGCTTCTAGTTTGTGCAAAAGAATTAAGCAGGGACTATGTGGGAGATCTGATTGGGTTAAATGATGCTGACTTTAATGGAATCTAATTAGTTCTCCTGAAAAAAAAAATGATCATAAGAAAGCGGAACACCAACTGTCTTCTCTTTTGATAAAGGTCAATGTATAACAAGTTGTATCAATGGTGGAACAGGATACTTCTCTCTGCTTTTGGGTTTCTGAAAAAGAAATTTTTATGCCATTTTTCAATCTGATCTCACCATTTTCTCCTTAACTACTCCTTTGTTCTTTGACATCTCTCTCACACTTTTGATGTCTTCTCTACTTGTATTCTTTCATTTGGCAAACACTCATAGCCAACCAGCCAATCCAGCTTGCTTCTGATTTCAGTACATTCTCTGCCTTAGGCTCGCCTGAAAACGACTGTCTTTGTCCCAGTTGTAGAACTAATGAACACATGCTTTATTTTTTTCTGTTCTCCACTCACTTTTTATAAAGTAAAGGCAAAATTAAATTACACATTTGTTTTCTACACACGATTTAGTAGTTAAAATCAACAATACCGCTGGTTAGCAGCTGGTTAGCAGTACTGCCATTTAATAGCACAAAAATGGGATTTTGTGTATCATTCAGTAAATTTTAATGTGGTCTAGCATGGAGAAGATGCTAAATTAGGGGAAATAGGGTATAACATATGAAATCCAAGGATCCCTTGTACTCACTGTTCCACATTTCTGTCTTCTGAACATTTTACTCTGTTGACCATGTGGGTATCATCAGTACAGCCTGACAATGATCCTCTCATACTTACAGAACTGGGACATCCTAGCCTGTCTCTTTACTTTTGGCACACCCTCTGTACTCTTCAAGGGTTCTGTTTATTACTTTTTGAAACTGAAGTAAATGAAAGTTATTTTTACTGGGGTCATATTTTTGAGAATTTCATGACACCTTTGGAAATCTGAGAGTAGTCAGCCCCCTGGTTTCTTTCTAAGGGCATATTTGGGGAATACCAACTTCTGAGGGAAACAATATTTCCATGCAGCTGGCTCCAAAGGCAGTCTCCATGCCAAACCCACCCATGCAATGGTTGATCCTTGTGCCAAAGAGTTCAGAAACACAAATCCAATTAAATTCTGGCTTAGAAAAGCAATAAGTGTTTAAATTAGATTTCTGTGGAGTTCGTTCTTATTAGGCTCAGCATGCAAACTGCTTTATAGACATTTATTATTTAATTATTTCTAACAAAGGCTCTTATAGACCTAACATCTATAATTAATTGGGATTGAGAGCAGAAGTGGTCTTGATGCTAGCCAACGTGTGCTCTGTGACCCAGAACTTGCGCTAAGAGAGCTATCAGGTTTGTACCAAACACTAGGGCCTTTGGCAAAACTTGGCTTCATTAAATTCAGCTTTGTGGCTTCGTGCTTTTAATTTAGACTCTCAGATGTACCTGTCCATCTTACCTGCATCATACAGAAAAAGTTTAACAGGGTCAATGGGATGTAAAGACGTAGCACCTGGGAAGTGCCCTATCAATGGCCTCACTTTCAACCCATTAATCCCTTCCATCATGTTTCCTCCTCTCCCAAGGCTTCTTCCAAGGACCTCCATGCTAGGTCCTTCCTGGATATGTGTCCATCCCCATTTTTCTTATGCTTTACACTGATTGGTCCCATCCCACCATTCTTGATCTTCACTATTTTCTGTTGAGGCTCTGATGGAATAATCTGATAAATGGTTATGCACATGAGTTACTTGGTGCTTGGTTGCTTGATTATCTTTCTATAATTGCTTTGCATTTTGGTAGGAACCTTCCAAAACAGAGCCTGAAAACAGAGCTGTCATTGTGGAAATGATAGTCCTATGGAGGATAATGGAGAAGAAAATTGGATCCAGGCTCATCACATGGGCATAGGAGGCCTGGCCCTCCATACCAATTTCTTGTGCCTGTCACTTGTCTCATAAACTTGCTCACAGTATTTGTTCAGCTTTATGGTAAGAAATCATCTCTGATTTCTAGACAGCCAGAAACAAGCACCGACCAATCTGCTAGTCTTGATCACATGCTACATGATGATTTACAAGAAGTCTTTTTCTTACTAAGGCTGTTGTTCAGTAGATACTTTTGTAGTCATAAAGGATAATTTTCACAAACTTTAATAAATTCCAAATTAGAGAGTTTAGAGATGTTAGTGTTTGTTCAGGGTTTTCTTGGTTCCCATTTCGAATGAGAGTTATGTACTTTACATCATAATTAACTATCTTTTCACTCTCACAAAGATTTTCTTCTTATTTGGTGATCATTTTTTCATAAGAAAATAAGAAACTACAGTCACTGATACAGGAAAGATCAAAAAGAGAATAAAGAAGATGTGCTGAGAAGTGACTGCTGGTGGATGACTAGGTTCCCTCCCTACCTGGGTGACTTTTCTGTCAGCCTCATAGTGAGCGCTAATTTGGGCATCTGTAAAATTTTATTTATTTCATTATGGACTTTCAGGTCAATAATGAAGATGCTAAGTGTGTGAATGTCCAGTGTCTACTTTATTGGCTTTGAGTTTTGTAATGTCCCAGCTATTATTATTTGGCCCTGTGACTTTTTTAAAAAATAATTTATTGTCAAGTTAGCTAACATACAATGTATACAGTGTAGTCTTGGCTTCGGGAGTAGATTCCCATGATTCATCACTTACATACAGCACCCAGAGCTCATTCCAACAAGTGTTCTCCTCAATGTCTATCTTCCATTTTCCCCACCCCCCCCCCAGCCTCCCACCCCCATCAACCCTCATTTTGTTCTGTGTAGTTAAGAGTCTCTTATGGTTTGCCTCCCTCTCTGTAACTTATTTTTCCTTCCCTTCCCCTGTGGTCTTCTGTTAAGTTTCTCAAATTCCACATATGAGTGAAAACATATGATCTCTGTCTTCCTCTGACTGACTTATTTCACTTAGCATAATACTCTCCAATTGCATCCACAGTGTTGGAAATAGCAAGATTTCATCCTTTTTCATAGCCAAGTAGTAGTCCATTATATATATATATATATATATATATATATATATATATATAATACCACATTTTCTTTATCCATTCATCAGTTGATGGACAGATGGACATTTGCATTTGGGCTCTTTCCATAATTTGGCTATTGTTGATAGCACTGCTATAAACATTGGGGTGCATGTGCCCTTATGAATCAGGACTCCTGTATCCTTTGGTTAAATTCCTAGTAGTGCTATTTCTGGGTCGTAGGGTATTTCCATTTTTAATTTTTTGAGGTTCTGTGACCTTGAGTGATTCACTACCCTTTCTTCCCCAGTCTCTCCATTCATAAATGGGGACAATAATGGACAAAAATACTATCTCCCATAAGGTTGTTATAGGATTAAAAACATTACTATAACTAGAGTGCATAGCAGTACGTCATACACATAGTAAGTGCTAAATATGTTATTGCTGTTATAACACTAAAGCTACGATTAATATTACTATCATGATTATTGCATTACATTTAATTATCCTGATAATTGGATTATCTCCTCTGGTACAATGCTAGGACAGAAAATCATTCAGGTTAAAAGGATGTAAGAGAGGAGACTTTTAAAAAACATAAAAGTAGAAGTCTTAATTTCTAGTTTCTGCTCCAGAACCTAGACACCGTTCAAATCCTAAACTATTGGAGTGCTATCTCTTATGCTTGAAGTGAACTTTAAAGGGATAATTACCATCTGCATGGGTAGATGTAGCCAAAAAGATCAGTACCCTCTTTAATTTTGCACATAAATTGCTGTCTTTTATTCAGTAAATAATTTTTGGTCAGTCATTCTATCTGTGACAATGTGGGTGATACTGAAATGAGAAGCACATGATTTCTACTATCAGGAAGAAAGAAGAAAAAATATATAGACATGTAACTTAAGTCAAACATGCTGTATCTACAAATATGGGCAGAATTGGTTGTTGTGCAGATGAATATTTTGACTATATATAGGATCAATGAAGCATCAGTCACTCAGTTTGGATGTGAAGCAATTAGATTCAGTTAGGATAATCACCGTTACTGGGTTCCATCGTTCCATCATCTGGTTGGCTCATAAACTGTTTATTATCTCCATAAATCATTCTAAACTCACTGTAGGCTGCCACGTGGAGCTTTAGCCATGATAGGACACCAGCATTCTCTCCCTGAGGGGCCTACAATTTCTGTTAGTCAGGTCTTGCAAGGACTATAAGAAGATTACACATCCTCGAATTGCCTGTCACCACCCATCAGTATACTGGGTTTTGGGGGCATAAACACAGGAACAAAAAAGAATTCCTCTATATGGCATTGATACCAAATCCCTCTCCTGTGTCCATTCTGGAGAGCCGGTAAACTTTTGTGATCCTCAACATTCCTTTAGTATCTGAGGATTAGGGGCTGAAGTTGAGACCAGCTCTTCTCCAGACTCCACTCTTGCTAACCCCACTCTAAATGTGAAAGGAAGAAGTAAGCAGGAAAACATGGAAAGGATGACCTTTCTTCTACAGACTGTGGAAGATTTGGGATAAACATCCCATTCCAGGTCTCATTCCCTGGTCATCCTGTGTTTTCCAAGTTTGACAGGGTGGGAACCCTCCCAAACAACAGGCTGTTCTGTCCCCATCTTGTACTACCAGCTACTTATAAATGCACATCTCATGCCGAAGAAATTCAGCAACAGCAGCAAGAAAGAACCAGAAAAATCAAGAGCAGAGAGATTATCAGATAAATTCCACTTATACCACTATTTACTTTTTTTTGAGAGAGAGAGAGAGCAAGGGCACAAGTGGAGAGGGACAGAGAGAGAGAGAGAGAGAGAGAGAGAATCCCAAGAAGGCCCCACAGTCATGCAGGGCTCAGTCTCACAACCATGAGATCATGACCTGAGCCAAAATCAAGAGTCTGTTGCTTAACTGACTGAGGCACCCAGGTGCCCCAAACACGAGGTACTTCTAAGAGAAACTTCACTCTTACCATAGTAACCTCTGCCACGTTAAGAATGGAGTTGGTAGGTGGGTGCCTCGAGCTCCCCCTAGAGTTTAAAATGTGTCACTGTCAATTACTCTTGACAGCCTTGGGGTAAATAAATACTCAGTTGGTGAGCTGAAGTCTCAAAGGATGTGGGAGTTCAGAATTCTTTACACAAAATCACATGCCAAAGTATACACCTCTGTCCTCTTGCCCCAGAATCCCTCTACCTTAAGTGATTTTTCCTATCCAACACTTGAACAAATTCAAAGCACTGCCTTTAAAATGATGGGATGGGGTAGGGAATTGGTTAGGTCTGTCATCTGAACTGGCCCAGAGTTGTCAGGGTCAGAATGGAGATGGTTCCTTTGGCATCCCTTTGATGTTACACAGGGAAGAAAAGGCACACATCTGTCTTTTGCCCTTTGGCAGCAGCTCACAAATGTCATAGCTCATGAGGGTGCCAATTAGTACCACTTGTAGCCTAACTAACCTGCCGTGGAAAGAAAATGCCAGCCAGCTCTCGGTTTGTCCTGGAGAGATGGGGCCCATGCTTCACTGCATAGAGAGTGTCTAATTTTGAAAGCTCCAATGTAGATATTGGAATAAGGTGGTTCTCCAGCTGGAATAGTGAAGGTGGAGGCTGCCCAAAGGATTTATGTCCCTGTGCTCCCCATATGTACTGCACTAAACCTCGAGTTAGGTAGACATTACTAGAAATGCTGTGAGGTCTGATGAACAGAAATGATTTCAGTAACTGGAAGGATATATGTCTTCAAACACAGTGTGTATATGTGTGTGCATTGTACATATGTGTGCTCTGTGTGTGTGTGTGTGCATCATGTATAGATATGTGTATATTTGTTGTGCATGTGTGTGTCGAGGAGACTAGAGCATTGAATACTTTGATGTGAAACAGGATAACCTTGATAATTATAGAGAATTAATTGGATATGCAGACATATATGAACTTTTTAAATATATAGCTATTTAGGAACTTCATATACATTTTTAAGTACTCCACTCCTGTTACATCCCACCCTCCTTTCTCTTTTGATTTACAGATTGAATATGTGTATGTCAGGATGTTTGGCAAGAGAGAGACAGCTGGAAGTAATAGGGCTGGGCTTTGTTTGAAAAGCTGAATTTTCACAAGTGGTTTGGGGTTTAGGTGTGGGGAGCAGAAAATCCTGGGCTGCAAAGTAACTTTTGAAAAGTTGCTCCCCTGACATAAAGATTTGAAAGAAGTTATTCATAGCCTCCCTTGCACTTTTAAAAAGTTGTGTAAAATTACACCACCTACCACAAAAGAGAAAAAAAGATATATAGGAAAAGTCACGTCAACATTTCTTAGAATGATGTAATGTCACAACTTTCTATTATCGTTTTATCTGTCAAAGAAAACATATGCTAGGAACTTTTGAGAACCCCCCAACACACACACACACACACACACACACACACACACACTTCTTTGCCAAAAGTGTGTAGCTGGGGTCTGGAATTCTTGCTCCTGAAAATGACGTGCATCTTTTAAAAATAGAATGAGCAGCTCAAAAGAAGAAAAGATAATTCGTTTCTCCATCTTTGATTTCTGCTCTGCTGTAGCTCCTCTTTGTGAAGAATGACACGCATACCACGATTTAGTGATGAACGAGGAATTGTAGCAAGTTACCTTTACAGGCATCATCTCCACTTAAAAAGAAACTTCTCCACCCATCTTCTATTATTAGTAAACCTGTGGCTGATCTAACTCTCCTATCATTTATTTTATACACCCAAGTCTTTCGGATGCAGAGGGTGTGGGGTTTTTTGGGGGGTAGCGGACAGGATTATGGTGGAAAGTCTTCATGAACAATAGTGTCGGGGTTGTAGTATTGAGGCTTACCTTTGTGATCTGTTTCCTAATTTCAAGTGAGTAGCCTGTCAGAAGCAGAAGCCTTCTCCTTTTGATAACAAGCCTAACTAGTTCCTGAAGTAAAATATAAAGAGTCAGGTTGTATCAATTTCAGAGTTTTGAATTGCTGCAGCTCTGCCCGGCATTCTTTCAGCAGGAAATATAAACATGTACCAGCTATAAAATGTGTAAGAACAAGAATAGGGACAGCTATCTTTTTTGCATCCCTCAAATATGACAGAGAGCTGTATCTTATTACTAACCTTGTCCATCAAGCCAGTGTTTGCATATTGCTTTTCAAGGGCCTAATGGCTGAGCCCTATCTCCAAGTATTGGATAAGGGAACAATTAGAATCATTTGTGCCAAACCCCAGAGCTGGTGCTGCAGACCCCTTTTATATGTGTCCAATAAGGGAAAGGTTTAGTGTAAATGAAGATCAGCTGGCTGAAGGGGCCCCGCTGAGGCTCTGTGCCAGAGTCAGAGGGGGTGCAAGAGAGCTTTCCAAGCCTGACTATAGACTAAATGCAGTACAGCCCTATGCATGCAGTTGCTCCCTAGCGACTATCTTCTTCACAGGGACTTATAAATATAGATAAGTTAATTGATTAAACAGGATGGCTGTGGTCTTGAATGGCTCTGGTCCTGCCTCCAAAAATGGATCTTGCTACCAGATTTTGGCAAAAGTTAAAAGAGACTATAGAGGAGTTAGCAAAAGAAGGAATGATTTATTAAAATCTGGCTGTTTTCTTTTTTAAAAAAGTAAACATATGGTAAAAAAAAAAAAAAAGACTTTATTGATCTTATTTCTGAAACTTTGCCCCTTCAATGTTTTGGTTTATGTGTGTGGCATAGAAGGAAGAAAGGAGGGACTAAAGGAAAGAAGGAAGGGTGGCAGAATGCAGGCTGGTAAGAAGAAAAGAGAAAGGACAGGGAGAAGGAAGAAAGGTGGGGAGAATAAATGAATGAATATGCCTAGATGGCTACAGGAAAAATATTGAAATTTTCCACTGCTGAGTAAAATCAATTATAGCCAGTAAGCAAGCCTATTCCCCCTGTAGTAGATGATGCCCTGATAACCTGGCAAATGGAATTTAAAAAAAAAATCACAGCAATATTCATTTTTTTTTCTATTCTTTTGATTCTTTTGTTTCTTTGGCTCTCTATTCTTTCATGAGTGTTAGAACATATGGCTTACTGAAGAGATGGCACAAAGAAATCTAATTCAGCTACATATTGCTAAGGGGGGAGGTGGTGAATGAAAGCAATTCCATGCACCTGTGGCTGTTTTTCATGAAATTGTATTCCCTTAAATCAATACCGTTTCAGCTTGGTCAGTTTTGGGACATTCTTTACCCAAAAAGAAAAAGGTATTTTAGAAAAAGGTATTTTTCTTTTTTTGTTTTTAAAAATATGCCTTAAACACTAATGGTAAAAGAAACATACTGAATTTGTATTGTGTTTAATGATTTAAGGGGTTACAGAACAATAGCTTTATGGAGTAAGTAGACAGCATCTTAGATTAGGACTCAGGTTCTATTTAACAGAGCCTAATAACTAGTTTCTTGTCTTTAAGTAGGTCACAAATGATCACTAGATTTTCTTTTAAGCTTTATTTCCTCATTTGTCAAAAGGAGCTACTGGCAATCTTTTCTGCCTTGCCATTAATAATAATAATAATAATAATAATAATTTAAAATCAATTTAAAATAATTCTTAAAATTGCTTTTGTAAAATGAAAGTGTAGACAACACAAAAGCATTTTATTAATGGGAGCATCTCCCTTTCATTCTGTGAAACACACCAAATCCTATAAAAACTACTCAATGGCTGGCCATCCGAATTTCTCACTGAAACATTGAGCTTACTATGCCATTATGCTTAGAGAGTGTTGGAGGTAAGCACTTAGGAATGTTCACATAATTCTCTTGAACTTGTTACTGCTTTCCTTGTGTGTAGTTGATTCTTGTATGTGTTGCTTTGTGTTATTGATGCCAGAGACTGCTGGCTGTGGGTGGAGATCTAGCACTGGGCAAGATAATATGTGCTTGTCTAGCGGACGCTAGTGTTTGGGGACCTGTCTATGTGTGGTCCAGTCTAGAGGCTTCTCTTCAGAGATCTATGACCGGGGGAGGGGGGGTGGAGGAGGAGGGAGGATGATCAGGAGGGTCAAACAATTAAGAAGAGTTCTGGTGACCCATAGACTAGCTGTCATTGTATCAGTATTTATCAATCAGCTTCCTCAGTCACCAGCTGACTGGCTGACCAGGCTATCCACACTGCATCTCCTTGTTTACATTATCTACTTTCCAAAGAAACTTTCTTTTCCAGATGGTATGTGCTTTGCAAGGCTCAGCTCTGCAGGAGTTCGGCTTGACAAACTCTAACATACCTTCTCAACAGTCCCCACTATAGCTTAGGCAAACACACAAATGTAATTCTCAACTGTCTGGAAATTGGAGTCAGGATTTCCTACCCATGAGCCCTGAAGACAAATTGTATTAGTTTGTATTGACTGGCTAAGTGTTCAGTGTGGCTGACCTCCTCTAAGTCTGCCAAACCAGCCGGTCTGTATGTTCACGTGGCATGTGTTTTACTAAAGAAACTCCAATGGTAAGACAGTCAAGTCAGGATTCCTCAGGTTAGCTTATCATCAAAGGGCTGCACAAAAACCCTGTCAAGAGTGTATTGATTCTCCAGGCTGGAAGAAACTAAAAAAGATGACCCAAGAATCAAGCATGTTTAAAAAGCTTCTCAAGACACTTAGTAAAACATTTGCCTACAATTTTTACCCTGTAAGGGTAAGTCCAAAAGTGATTGCACATCAATCATGTACTATATGTACTATATGTACTATAGTACATAGTACTATATATGTACTATATGTATATAGTACATATAGTATATATATATACTATATATATATAGTATATATATAGTATATATATATACTATATATATATAGTATATATATATAGTATATACATATATGTATATACTACATATAGTATATATAGTATATATATGTACTATATATACATAGTACATGTACATATATGTTACTATATGTACCATATGTACTATAAGGTCTAATATTTTTTTTTTGAGGCACCAAGCCTGGTGAGATGTAACATTCAATGCACACCGATACTTGTTTCCCACTATGCATCTTATAAACCAATTTAAAAATGCAAGCATTCAAAGTAGATTATTCAGGTCTTGGTTTATAGGTTTATGATACCTTGGTTATTTCTATTTTTTAAATATCAGATCTTAACATATACCTAATCACCTTTGTGTATACCTTTCTTCTATAGAAACAAACAAAAACCTTAAAAGATAGTAAAGATTTTCTATTGCCTTTTATAGAAACAAAAAATTGCAAGAATATCAGAAGTTTCCTATTGCCTGTTGTTCTTAGGTTTAGGACAAAACTCTATGTACAGTCTACACCAGAGGCCCAGCAAGGCCTTCCTCTACCCACCTCACCATCCTGTTTTTGGTCCTGTGCCTTCTGCCCAAACCCACCTTCTTTTAATTTTTTCAGATATGCTATGCCCCCCACCAACCAAAGTCTTTGTTTGTTCCCATTTTGTCTCAGCCGCATAGAATACTTTTCTGATCTTTATGTGGGTCCCTCCTACTTATTCTCCAGACATTATCAGGAAGGCATTCCCTGACTTCCGGATGAAACCAAAGTCCTCCGTTATAGGCTCATATTGAAACAGTTACCCATCTGCCACAGTTCTTATTAGGATTTCAGGTTTACTTTGTTTGACTGCTTTTTGATTACTGCCTACCTCGCCCTTTAGACTTAAAGTGGGCAGGGGTTGCATCTATTTTGGGTTATCATTATATCCCCAGAGCTTCACAGAGTGTCTGGCATATAGTAGCCCTTAGTAAATATTTATTAAGTGAATGACTGAATGAGTGAATAATTGAAGGTATACAAGTTTGAAGGAAAAAGAGAACATGAGACAAAAAGAAGGAAGGAAGGGAAGAGGAAGGAGAAAGGCAGGCAGGTAGGGAAGGGAGAAAGGAAAAGCGAGGAAGAAGGAAAAAAAAGTATCAGTGTGATGTGCTTATTGATTGATTAATTTCAAACCATAACATCCATATGGTACAAATTCGTTCTTCAATTTACTTGTAAAGAATAAATGGAAACAGAAGCTTGAAAAAAGTAACATCAACTGTTTCTATTTGACATCTTGTTAATTTAAGCAACTCATTTTTCTCCAACAAATCCTCAGTTGAGAAAGTTTTGTGATGACATCCAGGCACACAAATTTTCCCGCAAAAGCACATTGACACCTAGGAAAGCAATGTAGTTTTCCAGATTTATTTAGCAAATAGAAAGCATCTCTAAAAGTCCTTCAAAAGCACAACAGCAGGACTTTGGTGTCAGTAATCATATGCCATATTTCAGGCTTTTAATTTCCTCGAGATGATATTTCTTATGATCTGAAAGCTTTTCTCCCTCCCGCATCAGATCTTATTTTAACATACTGATTGAGCCTCTTTATCTCACACTTCCTGCTGGGAAAATAGATGCTAAAATGTGTGTAATGTCACATTTACTTTAAGCCATCACAGGGTAAAATTGCAGGAACCACAGGCACGGGCTGTGGTTCATATACATGTGACTTTTTTACCCCCATTCCAGACCTCTATTAGCAGCTCAAGCCACACATTCTAGCCCATGAATGCTATGTTTACTTGGATTCTACTCTTCTTTTTATTAAAAGCTTTAAACTATTTTTTTTCTTTATTTTGTACTGAGACTTTTATGAAAGAATGATCTCTTTTCTGAAACAAAGTTTCAATCTGATCATCTCTGTTCCATGCTAATAATGTTCTTTCCAAGTTTGAGCTAGGCAATTCATAGAATGTCACTAAAGTCGGCCTGGCCGCTTACTATTTGTGGCACCTTATGTGTCATAGTTTAAACCAGTGGTTCTCAGCCAGGAGTCATTTTACACCCCCTCCCTCCACCATGAGACTTCTGGCAATGTCTGAAGACATTTTTTTTTTTTTTTTTTGTCAAACTGGGAAGGGTGGTGAAGGAGAGGACATGTACTGGCATCTGTGGGCAAAAGCCAGAGATACTGTTAGACATCCTACAATGCACAAGACAGCCCTCCACCTCAAAGAATTATCTACCCCAGAATGGCAAGAGGGTCGAGGTTGAAAAAAACTCTGACTTAAACACTTAAACCTCAATTTCCTGTTCTGTAAAATAAGGACAGTGATATGACTGGCATCACAGCCATGTTGTAAAAATGAAACGATGCATGCCACATTCTTAATGTGGTCAACAGCTCCTGGTGCTTTAGCTATTGTTATGAATATAATCAAGTTACTAGGTTTGTAATGATTTGACCCTAGTATACCTCTCTAATCTCACTTTTTTCCCAACTTTCTCTTATATTCCCAGGAATCTCTTGCAATTTCCTACTCAGTACTCTCTGACAAACTTCCTACTCTTCACCCGCATTAAAGTTAGAGGTCTCTCACTAATCCCCTGGTTTATCCCATTTCAGAACCCAGTTTATACTGCCCTGAATTGACTGTTATTCTTCAGAGTGTGATCTTTGCACATGTGTTAATATTATTTCCCAGAGGTAAATATCCACCCAGATATATCAGTACTGCTGGGAATGGGGCCTAGAAATATGGATATCTAGCCCCTCAATTCATTTTAGCCATAATAAAGCATGAGAGCCACCATAACGGATACTGATTTTCAGAAGGGCTAGGTTAGGTCTTACCTCCCTTTGTATCCTTAGTGTTTAGTATGGCATCTGGCACATAGTAGGCCCTGAAAAAATGATGATACTATCTGAAAGAATAAATGAGTAATGAAAACTTTCATTCTCATTTCTCATTCCCTTATTCTCTTTTGGTTTCTGTCTACTCCTATATCTCATTCCTGCTGAAGTCCTCAAATGTCTGCGTAAGAAAAAATCATTTGTCTTTATTATTGTTGCCTTTTAATATATGGTTAATAAACGTATATATGGGAGGAGTTAGACTAAACAAAAAATGAAAAAAAAGTAATTTGAGCCTAAGAAAAATCACTGTCTTAACTTCCAAAAGGGAAGCCAAACTGGTGAGCTCATGTTGCCTCTCCAGGGGGATGCTGCTTCTCTGGTAGCCAGTGGTTGCTAGGTGAGAGTAGGGAATGGTTGAACAAGACATCAGCATTGCCAGATTTTCTTATTCTTCAAGAGCAGTCAGATGTGGTTTTATATGGTGTCTGCAGTGTAAGATGTTGGCCACTGACACAAAACTTAGACAGACCAATGAAACCCTGTTGGGGCCTGCTCAGGACAAACAAAACATTTCTGTGCTCTTTGTTCAGTCTGATGGTTCCCACTTTCAGACTCTGCTAAGCACAGGCATATCTTGTCCATAATATACTTAATATATAAGAACAGGACATGTCACATTTCATCCACTCTGAATGCTAATACCAATGGCCCTTTTTCTTCCCGAAAAGGCTATCATCAATGTACCAACTGAGAAACAGAAATAGGGTGAAAGCAGTACATGTCGCTTCTATGTGAGTGGGAATTTAATCACAGTGGTGCATTTAATGATGGCTCCACAGGTGTCCTTGTCTCTGGAAGTCTTGGCTGTGTCCTGTGAGATATAACTCACAGTCTGCAGTGAGGAACAGGGTATAAATCAGTTGGTCAATCTCCCTGCATCATAAATCATGAGTGTGACGGTTTGGTAATTTAGATCAGCAGTAAACCCTGGGACTAAATTAAAGAAATCACCCTCAGCTTGAGTCTGCACCTAGATTAAACAGTTGTGACTTTCCAATAAATATGCCCAAGAGTTCTGGGTAGATTCAGACAAGTTTCACTTTGTGGAAGGAAAAAGGGGGACAGCAAAAAGGAATTGAACCTTCAGGGAACAGCTGAACAACAGAGAGGGTTAGATGAAATGATCAAAGACAACAAAAGCAAGTGATCCCACAGAGTGAACAGAGAGGGTACTTCCTTTTTAATAGAATCAGGTTTAAGCAGCAGAAAAATATATCTCTTACAATAAGTAATCAAAATCCCCAAATTGGGGCAATTACTTTGAGCTAATTGAAACAACAATCATCTATTGTTGTATAACCCTCCCCTAAACATCAGAGACTTAAAACCACAATCACTAATCTCTTTCATGTGTCTGGGGCTGCCTGGGGTTGGCTGATCTAGGCTGGCTTGCCCCCATGGCTCTGCCTTGATCTGTGTATCCTCCTGGGCTTGGCGCTTCCATGTGATTCGTGTTCAGGTCTGCTCCTCATGTGCTTATTCAGGCCCCTCAGGCTGAGGATCAACAGCTAACCAAGAGAAGCTCTTGTTCATGGAGATGGCAGCAGTGTGGAAGACAAGCATAATCACACATGCACATTTCTGGTCTCTGCTTGCATTGCATCCGCTATCATCTCAATGGTCATGGCAAGTCATATGGCCAAATCTAAAGTCAGGTGCAAGGAGGTATACTCTACCTTTCTAGTGGGAAGAACTGCAGAACAATAAGGCAAAGAGACTGAATAGATAGAAAGGGTGAAGAATTCAGGCAATAATTCAATCAACCATAGGCTATGTTTCCAAGTACAGTATCATGTCCACGGATGATTTTATGAATCCTGTGGATATCACATCATAGAACTGAATCACATTATAGAGTTGAATCACATAATGAAAAAGAGGTATTAGCCCGTACTAGACAGATGTTAAGGATTTTCACAGAGACTTTATCTTTAACATAATTCAAAGGCTTTAAAGAGAATTGGAAAGGAGCATAACTACATTTGCTGTCCCAGTGCTGCCTGTTTTACTTCTAAAGGACTGGTGAGCATTTGAACTAATGTTCAATTCGATCAAGCTTCATCGAGAGTTTATGTGCCAGTTTCTTCTAAAGAAATTATTTCTCCAGATATTTTAATTTGCTTTGGGAGCCTCAAAATTAAAAGTATGGGTGATAGCACATTGTAGATGGTAACTTGATTGACATGGAGTGCATTCCCACCCTCAACAAATAAGGTGATAGTCAGGAGACAGAACTCACCTCTCAGAGTGAAACTACTTCCATACAAAATTGTGGTAGACTCTCTGATAACCCACAGGATCTTCTGTGCAAATATGAATAAGCATCCTTGGGGACTTGCAAGGGGACCTGGAGAAGTAGGGCTGCGAGACGATAGTTACAATGGAAACTGAAATCAGTCAGTTGGGCCGCACGCCATCTGGAGGGGATGGTCAACAAAGAGTACAAATTTGCCAGGGTTTCTCCAACCTTATCCTAAACATAGCAGAAAGTAGACTTCAGTCTCTAGAGAGAAAGAAAAAATCTCTAGAGAAAGAAAAAAAGAGCTATGGCAGGAGATATCCCATCAAGCCATACTTCCAACTTGAAACATCTTACTCCCTTGTCCTGCTTTCATGCATATTAATAAACCTTCTGTTTTGGTTGGTGCCTCAAGAGTTCAAATGCTGGGAAGAAGATGGCAGCTAGGGTTAGTCTGGCAAGACATTTCCATGATAATGATTTTGATTATGGAAAAAATGTTATTATTCTTTATACATCTGAGACTCATTCCCTAAGCATCCTTGCTGCTGACATCCTGACACATCCATAAGCAGACCACAGCCTGTGGTGAACCCCCCTCAGTCATGCCACCTGAGGAAGTGCTCCCTTGTAGGTAAACTGGCCTCCCAGGGCTTCATCTCTATTTTATTTCTCTTTGAGATATGCTTGGTATTTCATACTGTAAATATGATAGTAAAAGTGTGGTAGTTAAAAGAGTAAAAGTAAATGTAAAGCAAATGAAATTATATATAAACTGAAGATTTATCTGCTGTCATCTGATTTCTTAAGACCTTTATAAAACTGTTCATATTCAATTGCATCAGTGGACTGGAAGTTGGAGAACACACAGAACAGCTTACATCCCAGAAAGGCAAGCAATTTGAAATTGACTATTAGACACCACTTATTAAAGAAAAGAAAAAAAAAATCTCCTGGCCATCTGGCAACTTCAGAGAGGAGGAGAAAAGGGCTAACTAATCAATTTATTAATGCCTTCCATCTCATCTTCAGAGAGACCCAGCTCTCCTCCTTTATCTCTGCTTAATCTTTCCACAGCCTGCTCTAATTGTCTTTCCTTTTCACACATAATTGTACATCAGGATACTTCTCTACAAAAAATCTCATTTCCTTTCAGTGGAGGAATTCTGATGCCAGATGCAAAGAAAAATTTTTGGCCCTCACAAAGATCTATGCATCTTTCTCATTCTATTTATTATTGATCTCAGTTTATTCTGAACACTGAAATTTTAATGTGAGGTTTTATCACTAAGAATAAGAAAAAAAAGTGTTTTTTTTTTTCTCCAAATCAATCTGTGGTTATTCAGTCAGTACATAAATTTCAGTTACATTCAACAGATATTTGCTATGGGTTAGCTCTGTGTCAGGCACTGGCGCTAAAGGCAAGAGATGTGACATGAACAAGACTTAGCCCTTGGCCTCCAAGAGGTAACAGTCTGGAGGAGGACAAGCGCCCCTGTAACACAGAGTGACAAGTGCATGATGGGAGAAGACCCCTTTACATTGTTGAATAAACCCTTATATTTATGCCATTTCTCATGGAGGAAGGTACATTTTCTCCCAATTTATTTATTATGAAAATTTCAAACATTAAGAACTGTTAAAAGAACAGTGTAAGGAGCACATATACCCTGAATCTAGATTCAACAATTGAAATTTTCTTCCATCCATCCATCCATCCATCCATCCCTCCATTATCCTTGTATGTATGTATCTAAAATTTATCTATCATATGATAGCACATTGGAGAAATCATGACCATTCACCCCAAATATATCAGTATACAGCTCCAAAAAATAATATTGTGCTACACAGCCTTAATACCATTATAACACCCCCCAAAAATGAACAAAAATTCTGTATCTAATATCCAGTCATATTTAAATTTCCTTAATTGAGCCTCAAATCTTTTATGGCTTTTTTTGTTGTTCTCCTACCATCATCCAATCAAGTGTTAGACAGTGCGTTTATTTTTGTGCCCTTTAGTTTCTTTTGATGGAAAACTGTACCCTCCTGCTTTTGTAAAGTCCAATAATATTCTTGATTTTTTATTATTGTTTTCCTAACGAGCCATATAATGTGCTCCTCTATATTTTCTATTTCTTGAGAACTGGAAATTTTATCTTGAGAGTTGATTAGACTCAGATTAAACATTTTGTTTTGCTAGAAACCTTTATAGATGATTCTGTGTATTTCATTCACATTGGGGGGTTTCTAATGTTATTAGCAGTACTATGTGTGAAGGCTTGGCTATGGTGGTAGCCAACAGATTGTCTCTATTATGAAGATATTTTTTTTTCCTCTTTGCAATTACTAAGTAATCTTCAGGGTGACACAGTGGAGTCATTGCATCTCTTGTTTACCCAAACCTAAAGCTGGTATCATCTGCTGATGAGTCTTGTCTCAATCACTACATGGGGTTAGCAAAATGTATACTTCTATAAATAAATTAGCTAGCATTCTTCTGTAAATAACTTTTATTTTTTATCTGCTTTTTGAAACAAAGTGTATTTGAGTAAAGCATGACCTAGAATGGCAAATATCTAGCCTTCCATAAACATTAAAAGCTTAAGAACTTGAAGCAAATTTAGAGAAATCATAGCAACTTAAAGCTAGAAGGGACCTGAAATAGTATGTATTCCAACCCTTTATTCTAACAAATGAGAAAAGTGAGGTGCAGCTATGTAGTTTATTTTGATCTCATAACTAATGAGTTTGCTATAACTGATGCCTTTGAATAAAGGGAAACACATTGTTCATGGATGGGAATGAGGTCAAAGTACCCGTGCACAATTACTGCTCATCTGTTGGCAATATTGTCTGCTGAATTATAATTTTGTAGGATAATAAGAGGTTGCTTATTTCAGCCTTGGTAAATATTACTGCACACATGCAAAGAGTAGGGTGTGAGCTTTGGTATTTCCCTGCATTATGTAATTGCCAAGGCTTCATTTCTAACACTAAGGAATTTTCACCAGGCTTAAACCAAGCTGATATTATGTACCCAAGATCTTTTCTAGTCTTGGAATGGTCACTAATGTCACAGTATCTCATAAATGGAAAGCCAACATCCACATCATATTCCCCACCACCACTACTTTAATCCAAGGGAAATTTTGAAATCCTTCTATAATTATATTTAAGTCCAATAGTTTGAGTTTCTATCTGTGGAATGTGTAGCATGATATGAAATGGCAAACACTGGGAATGAGCTACATGAGGAAAGAATGGATTGAAAAAAAATATTGATGGGAAGTTGGGTGAGAGAATAGTGAAAATCCAGGTGAATAATATCTGATCCCTATACTTGAAAGAGCACCTTAAACTGGTCATTAGGGAATGGAGAGAGGGCTGTCACTAGAGAAATTGCCTAACTAGAGTAAGGCCAATTGGATTCTATTTGCCAAAGCCAAATATACGTTCCAAATCAAGGTTGCCCAAATTAGAAGACCTAATAAAATAATTAAATGGTACAGTTTCGAAGCAGATGATTAGTGGATGGGTAGGCCGGATGAAGACTGGAAATAAAAAGTGTTGCCAGCAACTGGCTTTATGTTTTCCTTTTTAAACATGTACTGAGTGCTTACTATCTAGCAGGCATTGCACTGTGCTTGGTACACATTATCTAATTTAATTCTCACAACAGCTTAGAAGCCAATACTTTTATTATCCCCATTCTAGAGATAGGAAACCAAGGCAAATTACTTAAGATCACCCAGTTAGCAAGCACTGGGGCTTCCCTGACCCCTGTGCCTTTAATGAATAGAGAATAATACCTTTTTCTGGATGGTAATGTTTCATTTCAAAGAAAGCAGGGATATGTGTCTAAATTGAAAAAGTTAAAGCAGAGAAATCCAAAAATGAAAGATTAATAGTGTGAGGTTGCCACTGTTCCCTCTCAGAATTTTGGAATACCTATGGACTTTCAACCACTACAGCAAAGAAAATCTATCTGTCATGACATCTTCCTTTGAAATGTCAGACTGTTATGGGCCCTGATACCAATAGAGGAATAGGATGGTTATTGGCACTGACTAAAAGCACAGAAAGGAAATTCAGTGGCTCTTAACAGTGCTATCAAATGTGTCATTGAGCATCATGAAGGACATGAGAACAGCTAGACCAAAGATACTTCTGAGTGACCACAGCTTCTTGGGATCTGCCTTCCATTTCTCCTGGTACCATACCCGGGATGGAGATAAGCAGACTGTCCTGGGTAAGGAATCTTACAGCCTTGAGAAGCCCCTAAAAGAGAAGCCCCAGGACTAAATCTCTCCACTTTGCCAAGAGAAAACCATGGCTGTGTTTCCATGTGAGGCAGAAACTCTGCCATGAAGCTAGGTCCATAGCCTAAGCCTGATGGCCAACTGCCATCTGCAGGCAAACTCCCTCTGCCTTAGAGGCACTGCCCAGGCAGACCTGAGCAAGGCCTGTCACATTACCTGTAAAATGATATGGTTGAGCTAAAGCAGTGGTTTTAAAACATTTTGGAGATGCACTTTAAAAATATAGTAACAAAGTATGCAAAAAATACAGAAGCTTAGGAATGAAAACAAATATCCAATTCACCTCTAATCTGTCCTCTAGGATCGCACCCCAGAGACAAGTGGTACCAGTTTCCTGCATATATTTCTGGAATATTGCATGCAGTTTTTTGTTTGTTTTCCTTTGTTTTAATATAAATGCATGTATTCAAAGGTTTCTGCACTTGTTTTTCTCACTTGGCAGTAGATTTTGGAGGTCATTGCATATCAGTATGTATAGTGTATCTCTACTTTATTATTTTAATGGATTCCATCAAATGGCTATAATCCTTTCTATTCTTGTAGAACAGCTGAACTCTCTATCCAGCAAAAAATATCTTAGATCAAACTCTAGAAGTAAAATATATCAGACATCAAATGCTGGAGTTGTTGGGAGGGTGAGGGAGTTGTTTGGCTCTCCTTTACCAGAAGGGAAGTCTCTGACATGTGCCTATGGAACCCTTTAGGACACAGGGGGACAAAATTTGAAAATACCATCTGACTTGTATCTAGAGCCCCTTCCAGCTCTAGTATCTCATGTCAGTGAAAGGTATCACTTGCCTACGGCTTAGCATCTAAAGAGTCCTCATCAATAATATCAGAGGGGCAGTCATTTGAACAAAACACCCAATGGATCAGGTCCCCTCCTTCATGGTGGAATGCCTACATCTACAATTTGTAAGCACTATTAACAAGTGAGGTTGAGCCTGTGAACTGCTTGTCTCAAAATTAGATTCTGAAAATTTGCAGCTATTGCCAAAGTCTTGGCTTGTAGTTTTACGTTGAATTATTGTGCTGAATTATTTCATTTTGTCCCAGTGTGCCTTGTCAATTGAAAGTATTGTCACAGAGAGGCAACACAATAATATTTCATAAAGAAATCATTCCTTCAGGGATGGAAAGACCTGCTCGTAACCTGAGTCTCTGACCCACTATGGTGAACAGACACACAGGATACTGAGAAGGATCCAGGGCTCACTAAATCTGCTTAAATCAAAAGAAGATAGTAAGGCTTAGGCTGGTGACATGAAGCAGAGTTTCATTTGTGTCTGGAGGAGATTTAGATTATGCTTATGAATTATCTGTGCACTTATGAAAGAACAGATAATTTATTGTCTGTTAATATTTATAATTATCATTGGTTTGGGGTCTAGGGTAAGAAATTCTTCATTTCCCATGTGAAGGACTTACATAGCCCTAAACATTCATGAGTAATATTAGCTAAACATTCTAGCTCAGTCTCAAAATCTGGCCTACACTCTCACACACACATTCATTCATTCATTCATTCAGTTTAAAGGAAGTGGCATGTAGTAGATGTCTATTGATTTTGTCACCCAGAACCCTCTCATTTTTCTCCTGACAACAACACCCAGACTTTCTTCTGGGGAACCACACTTTCCCCTCTCCCTTACTCCATGTTCTTCAGATGAGGTGGTCTTGGGAGTGGACATGTGACTAAGGTATGACCAATCAGCACAACATATTCATCTGACTGATGTGATTGGGGGATGGCATGTTCCCCAGTGCAATAAAAGTATCACTGAGAATATTGAAGCAGAAGCTATCTGTCCTTTCATACTGGATGTGACTTGGAAGAGAAGTCTGGGGATCTTGGCCACCATCTTTTTACCACATGGAACTCCAGAATGAAACTTATGTATAGGAAATTAGTACTGAAAAATAAGAAGAGATCAGACCCTGCTGGCACTGATTCTAATCCCTGACCCCAGGCTTTCCTGATATGGGAATCAATATATTATCTTTCATTTTCTTAATACAACTTAGGTTGAGTTTTCTGGCTCATGGAAGTTCTGATACTTCACATTTTTAAAATTCCAAGTGAATTTTATTAAATATCCATCAGGGAGGAGAAATGAAGCTAGCTCCTGGGGAAAGGATGCAATTTCACTGTTGAGACCATCACATCTAAAAATAAGTGACTAATTCAGGTGTCAGAAGTGTGACCCCTTAGTCCTGCTGAGTGCCAGTATGCAGAAGAGGAAACCTATGAGTCTCTATTTACAAAAGGAGGAGAAGGAGAAGGAGAAGAAGAAGAAGAGAGAAAGGAAGAGAAAGAAGAAAGGAAAGGAAAGGAAAGGAAAGGAAAGGAAAGGAAAGGAAAGGAAAGGAAAAGAAAAGAGAAAAGAGAGAAAAGAGAAAAAAGACAAGAAAAAGAAAGTTGTTCATTTATAAATATCACCTACTGAGGAGCTGTTCATGGTCTATGTCCCAGAAGTAGTTTGAAGATCAAGGGTAACAGGAAAGATGAAAGAGCATTTATTTTGCACCTTGTGTAGGCTAGATACTTTGCAAAGTACTTTAACTTATTTTCATTCATTATATTTAAGAAACTTTTGCATGCCTGTCCTCAGTGTTCTAGGCACTATAGATGTGGGTGCTCAGTAGTTAGAAACAAATGGCCCTGCTGTCAAGGAGCTGATAGTCTAGCACATCAATAGAACTTTCTGCCATGATGTACATGTTTCTACTGCACTTCCCAATACATAAACTAAGCCACATGTACCTATTGAGCATGTGAAATATGGTTACTGAAAAATTGATTTTTTTTAATTATAATTAAATTGAATGTGAGCGGCCACATGTGATTGTGGTTACTGTATTGAAACGAGTGAGGACTCTAGATTGTATCTTCTTAAACCTTAATGTGCATATGAATCACCCATAGATCTTATTAAACTGCAGATTCTGTCTCAGTGGGGTCTAATGTTGGGATGGAGGTTCTGTGTATCTAACAAGTTCTTTGGTGATGCTGATGTGGTGCTCCATGGGCCACACTTTAGTAGCAAAGATAAATAATCATCAAAGTAAATTAAATAATAATAATAATAATAATAATAATAATAAAACTACAAAATATGGTAACACCTTCAAGGACATAAGAAATAGATAAGAACAGGGTTCTGTAAGAGAGAATGGAAGGGGCAGAATTTGAAACTGAATTTAAATTGGAAGGCCTCAGTGGAGAGGGGTTCCTGGAGTTGAAACCTTCAAGATGCATCTGAGTTAGTAGAAGGGTAGAGCATTGGGTGGGAAGGCTTACAACCTCTCTTATAAAAGAGTTTGTCTGTGAAATAGCCTGGTCTCCAATAATATAGATATCATTGCCTTTTTTGTAGCCTCTTATCCATTCCTCCTGTTGACCTGCCTGCCACATTCAGATAGGTACCCTTCTCTGAGTCCCCATAACCCACGGCATATTTTCCCACCATAATCATTAACACCTTGAGTTGCAATGTCCTCTCTCTCTGCTCCCCACCAAACTGCGAACTCAGTGTATTTTTATTCCCTGGATCCCCACATGGTAGGGCTGTTTATTGAACTGTAGCCAACAAAGATCTTGCATTTGTTTGTGTTCATTTATGAGGTATCTGGGATTAAGGAACTATATATACTGCATATAGAGATGTATGCAGTATTTTTTCTCCCAAATAGATAAGAAATACTTTTGGAGTACAGCCAAAACTCATGGCCTCTACATTACTTTCAGTTTTACAGCACGGAATCACTCTGGTTTTGACAAGCACTAATTAATTCCATCTCTGGGGAATAATGGGAAATGTTGGCTTATGCTGTTTGCACCAAGGTTATCAGTTATATTGGTTTTAATGTTCTACCCTGCTCTAGATATAAAACATGCAGCAAAATGCACAGTCGCCTCCTCATTAGCTGTAAACAGTGTATTTCAGATTTGTCAAGCATACATATTTATTTTTACATCCAGGCATTTTTATTTATCTTTCTTGCAAGTCTGTGAAGTTTCTGCCAATAAATTAAGAATGCACTAACTAGTTCTGAAAACTATGGCACGCAGGAAATTTTATTGATCTCATAATTTACTGGATCTTTTGGTTAATTACAACTTCTGTCTAGCTTGGTATGCTTTTCAAGTCAGCTGTGCATCATAAATATGAAACCTCAGTACTCCCCCTCCCTACATTCTCTAGCAGCCCTGCATGAGGTCAGAGGTGTAATGGCTACAATACCCAGAGTCTCTAACGCGTTTAATTAAACTATTAATCTACTTTTATCTTTGACACTAGAAAGCAGGAGGCATTGAGTTTTCAGAGTTCTTCAGTGCATTTACTTATGGTGGATTTTTCCTAGCCCTATCTTGAACACTTTAGCGCTGGCTACTCTTTGAAAGGCAATTTTAAAAGATTGTACATGTTGCAGGAATTACTGTATCAGCTAATAAGAAAGTGTATCATTTCCCATGATTCATGCATTCACTTTCTGACTAAAGCACTTTATTATAAACAAACAAGATTAAGGCTTGCTAAAGGTTTGAAAATTGTCGTAGATCCATCAACAGCAACCTTGGAAAGTCCATTACTGTAAAAGCATGTGGATGATCCGCAGCATGTGAGTTGTCTTTGTTACATAACCTGTAAGAACTCTCTGAGGACAAGTGTAACCTCTGGTGGCCACGATGACATTTTGAGTGGTCAGGCCTGGTTTTGTGTTCATTATCACAGCAGAGCCTCAAAACGTGAGTCTTCGGAAACATGTGTATCTGTGAAGCTTTAATTAGGTTAACAAGGTTCTCATGTGTCTGTCTCTTTTCTTTCCTGTGAATCAACTGGTAGTAATCTGTTACATATGTTATGCAATTAAGGAAGCAATTTGCTTCTTTTCATTTTGTATCCCGTGCTCCTTCTTGAGCTTGCGTGTATAAAATTATGTGAAAATTTCAAGGTTATATTTCCCTTCACTTTTTACTTCTCCTTTATTAAAAGAATCTGCATCTCGTGTGTCTCCATAAAGGCTGTGAAAATATGACACCATGACCTTCTAACTAATGTCCCTGGTTTTAATTTTAACAGTGATTAAGAGTGATTTGAGTCATGCATTTGAACATTCCAATTAAAAATCAATTTAGACAGGCATTGCCCATGTAAATATTGATTATAAATCCACTGTGTTTCTAGCTAGTTAAATTATACTATCATAAGCTAAAATTTAAAAATCTATTTTTCTCTCCTACTTTGTTAAAGAGCATATCCAAAAACCAAATCCATTTGCAGATTGGTCATATATTTTGCAAATGCCCATAGGAATAAAATTTAATTTAGACACTCAGCATATCTTCCCTCCCACCCCACCTCTAGTCAAAATAATCAAAACCACAACTCTTTTACATTTACGGAGCAGTTGAAGCTGCATATTTCACTTTATTTTATTGTATTTTAACTTTTTGTACCGCATTTGCTGTAAGGATTCCATGTATCTTGTTAAATGCAAGCAGATTTCTCAAAAACAAGTCATTTCAACTGACATTTTTTGGCTTATGTTCAGCATTTTACAGCCAAAGTATCAAAGCCATAAGTTTGTAATTTGAGATGCCACAGACTTTACTTATTCATCATGATTAGATGTTTCTATCTGCTATTCTACTGAATGGCAAGCTCTAATATTGAAAAATAAAATGAATCAGTTTCTGGTCTGGCAACAACAATAACAAAAACAGTGAAAAAAATAAGAGAAATGAATTAAGTTCATCTCCTTAATGAGGGTGCAATCTAAGTCAAACTTTTGTATGACCATTGACTATATGCATGATATTAGAATATAAATTGGTGATTTTAGTACATTTGTACCATCCTTAAAATTATTTAAAATTATTAGTTTAAAAACATAATTACTGGCCATATTTATAGATAAGATGAGTTTTACAAATGCATGATTATATGATGGGTGAGTACATAGCTATTAAAGACTAATATTTTGTTTTGGAGAATAATTCTTCTTTTCTATTATAGTAATTCCTTTGTAAATGTTTAATCTTTACTGTATATAAGCAAAACCTTGAGGGCTTTCTCTCCTATAGTTCTGATTTAGAAGCGTAGGAAATTTAGAAGGCAACCCTAATGACATCGTGTGACCCACAGAAATTAATCATTGATGGTGGAGCCTCAGGCATGACGGGTATTGTGTTAGGGGAGTAGTCTGTCGACTTCTGCATGTGATGCTGTCACTTGTATAGCCTCCCCACAAAAGCAGGTCCAGCCAGCACCGCAGGGAAGCCAGGGTGCTATGACTGCCTGTCCAAGACAGTGCCTTTGGCTGCCTCTGCTATTAACAAGGATAGCCATGAGTAGAGAAGAGGACACTGGACATTGTGTGGTTGGCTAGGACCCTAGTCTTCCACGGGGCTTTAAGCCTCACCATCAGAAAAACATTCTTAGGGAAAAGATTAGAACTAACAGTATTGAGCCTTAAAGAGTTCCGTTTACCTTTAAAATATAGCTCAAATTGGGGTGCCTGGGTGGCTCAGTTGGTCGGGCGTCTGACTTCAGCTCAGGTCATGATCTCATGGTTGGTGAGTTTGAGCCCTGCGTCAGGCTCTGGGTTGACAGCTCAGAGTCTGGAGCCTGCTTCAAATTCTGCGTCTCCCTCTATCTCTGCCCCTCCCCTGCTCAGGCTCTTTCTCTCCTTCAAAAATAAATAAACATTTAAAAATTTATAAAATATATATAGCTCAACTTACATAATACAGCTATATTATTAGTCTGTATACCTGAGACTAGTTAAGTAACTTGCCTCAGAGCACACAAATATTAGTCTTTGGGTTTTTTTAATGTTTATCTATTTATTTTTTTCAGAGAGAGAGAGAGCAAGTAGGGGAGGGATAGAGAGAGAGAAGGAGACACAGAATCTGAAGTAGGCTCCAGCCTCCACTAGTTGTCAACACAGAGCCTGACACAGAACTTGAACTCACCAACTGGGAGATCATGACCTGAGCTGAAGTCAGACGCTTAACCGACTGAGCCACCCAGGCGCCCCAGAACACACAAATAGTAAATAGTGGGGCCAGGATTTGAAACCAAATGAGTCTGTAAGCCAAAGCCCATACCTAGTTCACTTTAGAGTCATCCTACCCATGATAGGGAAATACCTTTGGTCATTATCAGTCTGTTTATTCGTTCAAGACCTAATAGCTTGAGAGCTGGAAGGAGCAGAATGGGAGTATAGTGGGGTTAGTGGTGTTTTGGGAAACTGGCAATCCAAAATAAGCAAAACTACAACAGCAATAACAACAAAACAAGCTCTGACTTGTAGTATTTGCCCTTTTCCTGTCATGGGAATGTTCCCACCATAACCAATTCCAAGCTTCCTAAGTGAGGTCACTGAATGCAGAGTTCAGAAGAGATGCACTGAATCAGATCTCACAAACTGGCTCCCACACACCACTGAGCGGGGAGCACACATATGGCTAAGAGAAAGAAAAGCGAGGGTGGAGAGAGAAGGAATCCATTGCTGTGAGGGCCATGTCAGATAAACAACATATGAGGACTCCACTGCCTTGTCTCTTACATGATAGTCAGTTACTTTGGCACCTCCTGATGCATCTCACTTCCCAGGATTCACGTCCTGTGCAGTCCCTTCCCCTTGGGCTGAACCCGTGACTTGCCTCACCCAGCAGCCAGGGGCAGAAGTGATGCAGTGTAGGTTCTGAGGTTCCACCTTAAGAACACTTGGAAGCTTCTGCTTTTGTACTCCCGGAGCCCTGGGCTGCTCTCTAAGAGGCCTAGCCACCCTCTTTGGACAGACCACATGGAAGGGCCAGGTGAAAGGAGCAGAGACAACATATGGAAAAGAACCAAGGAAACCACCCAGTGGAGAACAACTTCTGGGCCCCAGACTTATGACCCCCAGAGAGCCATCCTAGCGGAGGCACCCTACTCAGTAGTGAAGAGCTCACCTTGAATGATCCTGCAATGGTGCTGTCTCAATTCCTAACCCACAGAATTGTGAGAAAATTTTGTCTTAAGCCACTAAGTTTGGGGGCAATTTATTAAGTAGCAATAGACAGTTTAAGTAAAAACTTATTTCTACCAATGCAAGAATCTTATTTTACTTACCCATGATGCCATAAACTGGTCAGGTTGGGAAGAGAAGCCCTATTCCTGAAGTCACAGCCACACGTCACAGTGTGCACCATGCCACAGCCCTCTTCCTGAATTCACAGATGCACCATGTTAACCTGGGGGTTCCTCTGGCTCCAGATGCCCAGTTCAGTGTTGCCGGCCCCTTCTCCCAGTCTCACGGCAAATGCAGGAGAGAATCATAGCTGATCACTTTTACATTTTGATGTCACTATCTCTCTTTGTGGTGATGGTGTTTCACATTGACATAAAGGGAAAATGAAGTGGAAAGAGAAGAATTCCATACATTATTGTTCAAGAACCAAGAATAAAACAAATCTCAAATCTGTGAGCTCTGGGTTCTTTTGAGTATAATTCTTATTGTGTTGACAGTTTGGTGAGGGTTTTGCTGATGCTTCTTTCTTCTCTCATGTACTAAGAAAGTAATCATGAAGAAGAAAGAAAAAAAGGGATGATCCTGCCAGAATACTAAGTTTGTATCATGACTCAATGGAATATCGTGAAAGCATAAAATTGAAAGAAAAACACAGTTGTCCATTGTCTGAACACTGAATTAAACTATTGTATAACCTTGCTTATCCAATACCTATAAGCTGAGACCCTGGAGTTAACTATTGTGATTCCAGAAATAAAAAAACATCCAAAGGTGCAGTTTCCTGTATACCTCTAGTTTACAAAAAAGTATCTAGTTTTAATGGATTTATTAGATATTCTCTAACATCAGCAAGATTTTTATGTCAGCAAGATGTTGATATTTTTGTCATGAGATTAATGCAAACAAACCAGACTGGGATTAAAATAACTGGGAGATAAGGTGATTGATGACATCATAACAACAGAACATGCAGACAATTTTAGAGCAGTAAAAAGGCTGAGAAATGAGGCAGAGATATTAACTTTATGAAAGATGAGAAAACAATTTAGGAGGAGACTATTTTGACTTTTGGTAAAAATCTTATTTTTTGTGAAACTCGTCACATACTCTACAAGGTGCCACACAGCCAAATACATTCTGTTGTCTAATTTTAGAAGAAAGAAATCGAGGTTGCTATCTTGGTTTGGGGATACTTTCAGTGTGAGATTTTAAGATGATCCTGAGTCTTTGGGAGAATAGTGAAATCACAGCTACTGTAGACTGCTTACCAAGATACAGGATTTATTATAGCACTTAGGTCTTCTATTGTAGGCTTAAAACTTGATTTCAAGATGGTCATGATGGGGCACCTGGGTGGCTCTGTAAGTTAGACATCTGACTCTTGGTTTCGGCTCAGGTCATGATCTTACGGTTTTGTGAGTTCAAGCCCCACATCCGGCTCTGTGCTGGTCGCGTGGAGCCTGCTTGGGAATCTCTCTCTCCCTGTCTCTCTGCCCCTACCTCACTCACAATGTCACTATCTCTCTCAAAAATAAATAAACTTAAAAAATATATATGGTCATGAAAATTCTTCCAGCCTAGTCTTCTTCATGTGTAACTCACAGAGAATTTTTTTTAGTCTCTCTTATACCTATCTTATGGCATTGATTTAATACTCAAAATCATACAGAAATTAATGAAGTATAATGTACTTTTCAAAAGCAAGGTAACCTAATGACAGCTGAGGAAGAGTGCCACCCAGAAAATGTTTTCCCAACCCTGCTGGACCTCTTTCAATAAGCAATCCAGACAATTTAGGCCTGATTTTGTGCTTTCTAGAAATCGGTCCACCGATTCAGCCTCCTATGAAAACCAAGCAAGATGGGCGTGAAGGAGAAGATGCATATTTTCAACCCATTTTAGATGAATTGACTCATCTGTATTAGATGTGACCTGATTTGTTTGGGGCTCCAAGTGTATGAGTCCATACTCATTTTCATATCAGGCATAGGTATCCTTTTCGACAGCAGGTGACAAATGGAGGGATGGGATGGCTAACAGATTGCCAATATTATATTATTTTCCAGTAATAAGGACATTGCCTGTATTATGGCCATTTGATTACATTTTTGTTCTCATTTAAAATAATCAGATCTTATCCTAAAGCTTTCTAAGTAAATTTTAATGTTACATGTGGTGTGTAATGGAGTAAAAATGGAGTTACACTGACTCCTACTCAATCAGCAACACGCTTCTCTTCTATTACTAGAGATAGCAGAGTGGCTTTTGGGACCGGGAATTTAGACATTATTTTGTACATAGTTACAGTTATTTGCTTGGCTATTTTCATAATTCACCAGGTGATACCTGTGTTGGTCTTCCTTCTGAATAGCACTTTCAAAACTCTTGGTTATTATGGCTCCTAGTCTTTGCAGAACAGAATTATCATGAATTTTAACTTTAATGATAGAACAGAGCTTGTCAATCCTGTGGGAATTGGGAATTTCATAAAGTATAGCTACTTCTCAGACTACATACTGAGTTGTTGGGGCATTTCCAAATGGAGAGTTTGAGCTATGTACATCAGAGTGGGTCAGATGGTCCAGCAGAGAAAGAAAAGCTAAGTTCTGGAGCACAATAAAGAGAAGCAAAAAGAAGGAACCCGCATTTCAATGACTACTCCTGGTATTTGAAAATTTAACTGGAAAGTCCTTTAGACTTTATTTGAACAAATTAGGAAGGTAAAGTAAAATCACACTATAATGCTCAGTTTGGTTTTGTGGAATTGAAACAGCTCATAGGAAAATACTAATTGGCCAGGATAGGTCTGTAGGAATTCCACTGAGGCTGTAAAAATAGATTTTATATAAGGCTACTCAACAATATAGCAAGGATTAGTGGAGTGATACAAGAATTATAGCCATTGTCAAAATGCAAAGATTGTTTTGTTTTGTTTTGTTTTCATTTTTCAAGAGGAAACTGCAAGCTTACTAAAGTTTCACTTACTGTTTAGTATTTGAAACCAGTGAGAGAACTCTTTAATGCCACATGGGGCTCTGTTGACCATACAGATGAAATTTTACCAAACAACAAATTTTAAATTTTATGTTCTTACTATATTTGACTACCAAAAACATGACCCTCTTCTGTGCCTCTTCTGTTTGGGTTAAAGCATCTGTGGTTAATGGCTTTCAACTCCTCTTATATTATGGACCTTAAAAAGAAATCATTTTCTGAAAATAAGCACATTGTTGGTAAAAATGAGTTTAACTTGTCAAGCTCTGTCTTTCTTTGCCATCCTGTGTTCTGGAAATAATTCACATTAGTCATCTTTTAGAAACTGTAAGTCATGTCTTCCTTGCCATGATATGATGCCCTGGTAGCAATCCATTAAATATTTCATGGTACAAACGACCCCAGGAGATAGTAATTAACCTAATCTTGAGTGTAATAATAGAATCAGAGATTGATGAACAGTTTTCTTCAAATATTTTAAGTAATGGCATAAAACTGAAAGGCCATGCATTGCTTGTCTTAGAAAAACAGTATGGAATACGTTAGAATATCATGAATAAATGAACACTTTCATTTATGAGTTTTATATAGAAATCATTGAGTTTCCCTGCTCGAGGTGCCGCCTGCCTGGTAGTTAATCTTCTTGTGGCACTTACTGTATAATGCAACATCTCTTTGGGCAATCTTTTGTATTAAAATATAGCATTTAAGTTCCTTTCCTCCACAGAGCAATGCAAGAATGAATTGTTCAATTTTTTTTTTTATCACATGCTGGAAATTATTTCAGAAATAACCAAGATGGTAATTTCCATTTAATATCTTTTTTATAACTCATTGAAAAATATGAAATATTTTCAAACCAGAATAAAATTATTATAAAATGAAAAGAACCTTACAGTGGTAACCAGAAGACTCCTGTCTCAGCCTTGCCACCATCTGTGTGCAACCCCAGCAAATCATTTACCCCCTCTCAGCTGTTTTTATAATTATTTTAATCATTAAAATGAAAATGTTAATTTAATGACTTCCAGGTAACTTTCATTTTAAATAATTCTTCTCCCTGTTTAGATCTGTTTCCTCATTCTTATTTCCATCCACCCCATCCCTTTCTGGTGCATTTTAATGACCTCTTAGTTTAAGCCCCAAAGAATCATGGTTCATCCCAGATCAGCCTGAGATTTCTTGTATAAGAGAGTTGTCTCGCATCCTCATTGAAGTCATATGTCATCTCTCACTCTGTAAAGGAGATTGAATGGCAGGGACCAGCTGTTTCCTGAGAAAAGCTTAGACCCCATGGTAGTCAATGGATAGGCAAGACATAGGCTAAATCAGATAGTATATAGAATGCCATTTCTAAAGCAAACTCCCCAAAGGGTCTTTCAAATAGCGAAAGAGATATCTTCTGATTAGAAGAAAATAGCATTACCAACTTGAAGTGAGCATATTAGGATGGCTACCACAACCATTTATAAAAATCATTTAGTACAAATGCCACTTCCTCATAAATCACAGGGGTAAGTTCACTTAAAAATGGATATTCATTCTAAGTTTTGATCCATATTTGGCTCAGTAGAAGATCAATCCAGAAGGTTTAACAGTCCAGTTAAGGATTTTTAAGGATTTTTGAAAATGAAGAATTGTCAATAGGAAATTTCCCTATGAGCCCCAGGTAGTATCCATGGACTGTAAATTATCCTTCGCATACTGCCAGTGGGAAAAATACACTCTATCATGACATACCAGTATGCTTTTCAAAATAAAATATAACTGTTTTTAAACTTAAGATGTGGCTATTATTATTTCTTGACATAAAAAGAAAAGATGGATACACATGTTGATGCATAAATGTTGGGCCACTCAGCATTGTTGGGTGCAAAAGGATGAAAATTGGTGAAAGGGGAGTAAATTCCTCAACTCATTTGGGACACTAGTTCCTAAACTACATGAAATCTTTAACAAAATGAACTCCAGAGTTTATGCAATTCCCCAAGAAAAAGAGATGACTTTAAAAAATAAATCATAATGAGAAATATTATTATTATTCTCACTGGTGGTGTAAGGATCATTAATAAAACAATCTCTGTGATATGTGAGTTCTAATGTAAAACTATAAAAATATTATAAATGTTCTGCATAGAGTAGAATAGCCGTATTTATTAAATAGAGTTGACATGATTAGCAGTCACCTTGCACCATGGGAGAAAGAGACTCTAATTAAGTCTACTCCATGAATATTTTGATTTTCTGGCATTTAAAGGAGAGGATGGTTGGGGAGGAAGAGTAATAGGCTGTTTTTCTTGTCTTTTATTGTGCCACCAAAGTTTCCCAAACCATAATGAAACCTGCTAGACCAGGTGTTGAACACAGATGTCTGAAAGAAGCATATGAAGCCTAAAAGTTTTCAGAGAACGGAGAGGTCACTGAGAGCTGAGATGAGAAGGGCTTAATGAAGAAGTTCTCACTTGAATTACCCCTAAGAATCTGGACTGAATCTAGAGAAGGAGGAAGACCCAGCTCTCATCACAACTCACTTACCAGCTCCTTCAACTGTGCTGATTTTTTTTTTTTTTTACTTCTAGTGAACCAAGACCTCCTAATCTCCATGCTTTCTAACCGCCATGCTACAACCCTCTTTCTCTTCTATTTTTGCCTGGCAATGACTTTGAAATCACCATTCTCAGTCAAGTTGAAACTTTCTTCAAAAATATTCTTGGGATCTTTTAGCACCTCTCTGACATTTTGGGTCCATTGTTGTTGTTGTTGTTGTTGTTGTTGTTGTTGTTTTAAGCTGCCAAGAAGTCTGCATGTACTGTCCCCATCAAAACATTTGCCTCTCAGTATTGAAATTCACTCTTTAAATCTTGATTCCCTCCAGAAGACATTTTATCCATTAGTCTTTGCATAGTGCCTGGCACATATCAGTTATCAATAAGCATCTGTTTATTGAGGGAGGGAGGGAAGAAGGGAGGAAGAGGATATTATCTATATGAGAAAAGAGAAGAGAAGCAGGAATGATGGGGTGGCCAAAGACCATGAAAGGCTGAGGGGACTAAATTTTAGTGCTGACGTCATTTTCTTCTAAATGTGTCAGATGATGTATATCTTTTCCGTGGATTGTGGATTGGGACATTTACCGTCTTTGAAGAGAGATAAGAAATAGAATAAATCCAATATATTTACCAGTGATAATTTGTTAGATTCCTGCATAAGAAGGAATTTGAGGGTTTCAGGGGTCAAATAGATTTATCATGTGTCAATATAAAACAATTTTTAGAGTTTTATAAGGGATTGCAAATCGCTTAAAAAATCAAGTTTTACTTGGAAGAGGGAATTACCAGAAAAAAGTCATTATTGCAACAAGTAAAGTTCATTTTTAAATGCTATTTTAATTTTATTTAATTCATTTTGAGAGAAAGAGAGAGCATGCACATGGATTGGGGGTGGGGCCAGGGAGAGAAGGATATAGAGAGAATCCCAAGCAGGTTCCACATTCAGTACAGAGCCTGACACAGGGCTCAATCTCAGGACCGACCTTGAGATCATGACCTGAGCCAAAATCAAGAGTTGGATGCTTAACCGGCTGAGCCACCCAAGCACCCTGTAAAGTTTATTTGAATAGGTTTAAAATATCAGTCTACACAGTCCCCACTACATATAAGGGAAAAGATAAACCAGCTGAAAATAGAATAGGTAGATGGAAGAGGCTTTCAAATAAATGTTACAACTATTAGAATACTTACAATTTGTTGTATATATATATATATATATATTAGTTCACTGATGGGGCCCACATGTAAATAATAATGTTTTACCCTGAAAATAAAATACAGAGCATACACATTCCTCTGAACTCAGTTTGAAGATGGGTTATTAGACAGCTAAGGTGGGGAAAAGGTTGTATATTTGACATTGCATTTTGTGTGCCTTATAGCATCTTTCCAGGATAATACACAATTTTTTATTTGATGCTTTTAGAATGCTTGATGGATGAATAATCTGGATGTTGTAATAATTCACTTCAATGTAACCTATCTAGCAATTCTATGTTCTGTGCTAGACACTGAAAATGTGATGGTAGATAAGATATGGTCTTTTCCATCTATGGACTAAAATTAAACAGAGAGAACATTTTGGAACCAGCTCTGAGAACTCTATGTTCTGAACATACCAGATTGTTCACTTTTCTCTGAACATCTCAAAATACATTCACTTATCTGTGATTCTGCTCATGTGTTTACACACTTAGATTTTGAGCCTCAACATGCCTTTCTCTCAAATTACTGTCTCTATGCAGAGTTTCAAAAGCCAATTTAGAAATTCAAGTAAGAATTTCCTAAGTTTTGCTTTCTGTTCTACTCTGTCATGCCCATTCCCAGAGGCCATGGTCTCCATGACAAGCTTAGTTTTAACAAGCAAAAGAGGAATTATTGGGAGGGAAAATCAATTAGGTCAATAGCTAAACATGTCCTGCTGCATGGTAGTGTAAACAGCTGACTGCTAGCCATTTGCATAAGGGATCTAAGAACTATAAAAAATGAAAACAAGAGGACAGAAGGCTTCACCTTCATAGCATCTGAGGTGGATTTTGAAGGAGTAATCTGCTTTGACAGGCAGGTACATTGGGGATGGAACACATGAGCAAAATCATGAATTGGTAAACGTGCTTTGAGATGTGAAAAATCTCTTGAATGCCATAGACTGTGATCCTATATTCCTCCAAATATAAGCAAGTTGAAAAAATTGTCAGAAATATGGGAAAAAATAAAAATGCCTACTTTTTTTTTGACGTACATAATATGCACAAAGTTTCTGAAAATGAACTTGACCCACATTTGCTCAAATAAATTACCTATCTTTTCTCAATGAATTCCATGCCATATGAATGTGGAGAGAGGAGGGGGAATATTTTATTATTAAAATATGAAACATTTTTTAAATCTTAATACTTAATAATGCTTTTTACTAAATGGGTGATGCTAACTACTGACATTTGTCACATGATGTGTTATAATGGATTTACTGCACACTTAGCACATGCCGGTGATTATGCTGGATACCAAGGGACATTGCTCAACAGGACAGACTGGGCCTTAGCTTCTATAGCATGGAGTCACTCAATAAGCATAGGCAAACAAAAACTAAAGAGATGAGGGGCGCCTGGGTGGCTCAGTCGGTTAAGCATCCGACTTCAGCTCAGGTCACGATCTCGCGGTCCGTGAGTTCGAGCCCCGCGTCAGGCTCTGGGCTGATGGCTCAGAGCCTGGAGCCTGTTTCAGATTCTGTGTCTCCCTCTCTCTGCCCCTCCCCGTTCATGCTCTGTCTCTCTCTGTCTCAAAAATAAATAAACGTTTAAAAAATTTTTAAAAAAATTAAAAAAAAAAAACTAAAGAGATGACAGATTTTGATGAGATCTGTAAAAATAATAAAATAACAATAGCACTATGACAAAGAACAGCAGGAGAACTTCCTTTAGACTGAGTAATCAGCAGAGATTTCTAAGAGAATGTGATATTTAAAGTCCAAATTGGGGTCACCTAGGTGATTCAGTCATCCAGCATCCAGCTCTTGATTTCAGCTCAGGTCATGATCCCAGGGTCATGGGATCAAGACCCACATCAGGCTCAGCGCTGGGCATGGATACTGCTTAAGATTCTCTCTCTCTCTCTCTCTCTCTCTCTCTCTCTCTCTCTCTCTCCTCTCCCCCTCCCTCTGCCCCTCCCCCATCTCATGCACTCTCTCTTTCTAAAATAAAAAAAAATTATCAATTAATTAAGTTAAAAATGAAGTGCAAACTGAAGAAGGAGTTGACTCTGTGAAGAATCAGGGAAAGTATTTCAGGCAGATGGAAGACCCAGAAAACTTCTCCCCAGGTTGGAATAGCCCTGGTCATTCAAGAGACTAACTGGAAGCCACCCCAGCTAGGTGAGTGAGCCTCGGGGAGGACAAGTGGTCTGCAAAGATACTGGAGAGTCAGGCAAGGAGCAAACTCTGCAAGGTCTTAAGCAGAAGCATAGCTAAGAGCAGGGGACACACTGCTTCCCCTAAGCACATTATCCAAAAGTGGAACTTTTTAATGGCTGGTGACTACAAGGAAGAGAGGCTGGAGGGAGCTATGTGAGATTTACAGTGGATATGTCTTGGGATGGAGTCTCTGTTGTGAGCAGTTCCCTACTGTCGAAAGGCAGAGGACCCCTACTCATCCCCCTGTCGTTCACCATTTCCATTACCACCCACAGTACCACTACCATAACCAGCCTGGGAGAAATAGCTAGAGCTTGGCCTGTAGGCTGAGGTGGGATGCTTCTGATTCCGAATGTAGTGGAAAAGCATAGTGGTTTTAAACAGAGGAATTCATGACCAGATATACATTTTTAAAAGATCTCCATGTGTGCTATGCGAATGGTTAAGGGGCAGGAAGAAAGCATGTAAGAAGGACATCCAGTAAGGAGTCTATTGCGACAGCACAGGTTTGGGGAGATGGTTGGTAGCACTAAGATAGGGACAATAGATATGATACATAGTAGATAAGTTTAAGATATACTTTGTAAGTAGCATAGACAGCTTTTGCAGGTCACTTTGAGATGGGGAAGAGCAAAACAAAGGAAGGAATCAAGGATGATTCTTAGGAGTTTGAATTTAGGAACAGAACACTCTGTGGTGTTAGGATTTAGTGAGATATAGATGAAGAAGGAGAAAAATAAAGTTCCATGTTGGCCAGGCCAAGTGTGAGATCTCTGTAAGATGGCTAAGGTTGGCATATGGATATAGAAGGTGGGCACTGTCATCATGATCTGAATGTCAAGGTATAGATTGAACTAGAAAAATGCATTCAGAATACACCAGCGTATGGATGGTATTTAGACTCATGGGCTGGATAAAAGCACACAGGAAATCCTTTCTTTTTAGCAAAAATAGTTCATGAGTTTAGACATTTTAACATCATGAACCCAGCTCTTTCCCCTGTAAAATGCCTCCCTACCTTGACAGCATGTTATATATACAGTAAATAACTGGTATCTGCCTTCTAGGAACACAGTCTAAAATGGATCCTGATGGGGGTGCCTGGGTGGCTCAGTTGTTTGAGCGTCCAACTGGGTTGTAGCTCAGGTCATGATCTTGTGGTTTCCTGAGTTCCAGCCCTGCCTCAGGCTCAGGCTCTGAGCTAGCAATGTGGAGCCTGCTTGGGATTCTCTCTTCCTCTCTCAATCTCTCTCTCTCTCTCTCTGCCCCTCCCCCCATCTCATGCACTCTCTCTTTCTAAATTAAAAAAAAAATCAATTAATTAATTAAAAAATGAAGTGCAAACTGAGGAAGGAGTTGACTCTGTGAAGAATCCAGGGGAAGCATTGCAGGCAGAGGGAAGATCTAGAAAACTTCCCCCAGGGTTGGAATAGCCCTGGTCATTCAAGAGACTAACTGAAAACCCATTAGTCTTTCTCTGTCTCTCTCAAAATAAATAAACCAAAAAAAAAAAAAAAAAAAGTTAATCTATGTTCACATTTAAAAAACAAAACAAAACAAGACAAAACAATAGAACCTGTTGACATAAGCAAGGGAGCTTCCCTTTTCATTCTTGTCCCTCTGAGCCTTCATAATAATAACACGTATGAGTATTACAGCCTGCAGGGACTTTTATATTTATTATCCCATTTTTTTGTCCTTGAACAATCCTTGAAGTGCAAAGGACATGTGCAAGCTCTTGTTTGAGGTACTGAGCAGCTTTTTAAGTATATTCTTATTCCTACTTTTTAGGAGATAAGAATGTAGGCCCTAAGAGTTAATTAAGCAACGCCTCTGGAAGATATCACAGAAGTAGTGACTGGGATAGGCAGAGGGAAGATTCTTCTAATTCCAAGGCTCCAGGGATTCTAGTTTTGGATGGGACCTTCCTGGATGTATCAACTTTTCTAAGAAAACAGAGCGCCAATGGAGAGCAAGAACTCAAATCTGTCAGAATTGGATCAAACCTCAGCTTTCCATTTGCTAATTGGGTGAGCTTGGAAGTAACATGGCCTGTCGGCCTTGATTTCTTAATCTTTACAGTGGGGATGCTAATATCCACCTCTCAGTTTGTAAATATATGTGTCCATCCATATATCCAGGCTTCCACTAACCAGTTTACTCCTTCATCCACCAGCGTATAATAAGGTACCATGTGCCAGGACCATTTTAGGCATTGTGAATGCATTTATGCAGAAAATAAAGCCACTGCCCTCCTGGGACCTTTATCCTTCATAGGAAGTGATCAATGACCAATCAATAAATTAATATAGACTAGAACATGAGATAGTAATGCGAACTGTAGAGAAAGTAGAGCAGTATGGAGGGTCACGAGTAGTTGGAGAAGGCTTCTCTGAGCATGGAGGCTTCTCTAAGCAGGCACCTGGACTGGATAAATGAACTAATATAGAAAATGTACTTATCATGGTGCTTTACACCCATTACTGAGCCATGGAATCCCAGAAAAAAGGAGAGTTAAAAGCTGACATGGGTGATGTCCAAAGAAATGTACTCACTGCCCAGCCTAGAGAGAGCCTCAGCTTTTGGAGTTATTTCATCCCACTGGCTAAGTTATGACATAGTCTCTGGCTGCTTTTGCTGATATCATTGATGAATTCAACTGCTATTTTTCTGATTCTGTGCCCAAGAAACATCTTCGAATCATGATTTAACTTCTCACGTAAACCCACCCACCTGGAAAGAACATTCTGATCAGACAGACTTCAAGTATTCAGCTTCAGTTCTTAGCTACTTCTCTTATATGTTGATACAGAGATGCTCTAATTATGATTTGGTTTCCTGTGTAGCTTGGCCACATGGAGTGAATGTGGACTTTGATTATTCCAGTTCCTGTGACAGCTCTTGCCCATTATAGGTTAAGCATCTGGCATTTTGACTGAACACATTCACCTCCTGAATTTAGGTCATAGTCATGCCTGGCACATAGTAGGTACTTAGTAAATGTCCACTAATTAATAGATGGAGACTTCTCCCAGGCCCATGGCAAAAATCAGATTTTCAAGGGTAAATTCAGCAGGGGGATAATGACTGCCACCCTACAGGGCCCCCCAGGAGCTAGCCTGCCCAGGTGTGCCAGGCATCTAACCACAGTCACTGCAGGGACTGGGCACACAGATTTTTGTACATCAATAATGGCTTTAAACTTCTGCCTCAACCTATTAATATCAAGGTTGAGGGAGGGAATGGAAAAGTTAAGTGGGATAACAGGAGGGGAGGAACACTGATCCTCCACTGCAGGTGAGTCCAGTTGCCAGGCAAATTCAAAAGCAGATGCACTTATATTCCTGGGAGCAATGTTTCCACTCACCTTCAGAGCCCTGGCAGGGGAGAGGTAAGGGGCTGAGGTGGTGGGACTTCTTTGGCTCCTGTAGAAGGTGAGGAAGTACAGGGTCTCTAATCATAATGATAATAACAATATGATTCACTTAAGATTCAGCAGGCACTGCATTTCATACTTGATACCTATCACTTCACTTAATTTTACCCTGCAGGCCATTGCATATATCAGCTGGAAACCTCTCTTCCCTTTGATTCAAACCCACATTTTCCAGAAATGTTTAATGAAGGTTTCTGGCTTTTTGGCTAATAAACATCATGCATGAGTCCATCGGTTTCTCTGTGATATCCAGCCCAGTAATTTCTCTTATCTCTCTGAGCCTCACGCCAAGAGATAGTGCTTGTATCCTGTTAGGTATGCAGGAGGATCTTGCTGTTTGCTACCAGCCAATTCATTTCTCCTGTGGCTCAGTTTATATAACCCTTCTTGAGGAACGTACTTGATGGTTGGCAGCTGATGGAAATTTCCATTCCTCTACTTCTCCCTCACTCCCTTCCCACACTCACTGCTGTTTGCTCAGTCTCTGAAGCCCAGCCGAATCTAGAAGCTTCAACTCCACCCAGGCACTAATCAGTTGAGAAACCGAATAAATATAATTGAGACCCCATTGTTAAAGGTACCATTATTGTTTTCTTTCGTCCTAGGCCAGGTTGCCACTTATTTTTTTTTTTTCTTGAATGTTTAGTATCCCTGGAAAGCCCCAATACATGAAATTTTATGTGAGGCATCTTAATTATATAAAAATAATTTTTTTCTTAATTCTCTCAGTAAGTATATGTTTCTTTGACCAAATTAATTAACTATAGGAGGTTTCATATTCCTTTTTTCTTTTTTTGGACACACAAAAAAAAGGCAGCTGTATTAGATTAGTGGTTTTCAGTGTCTTTTAGGTGGTAAAGTGCCTGCAAGCCATGATGCTTTGTGGAATACCATAACATTTTAACAGCCAAAGCTAGACTTAAGATAGCCAAACATACAATTTTGTGACATCCCAAATACTATCCTAGATATGATTCTAATAGAGGCAAAAATTAGTACACATGGAGATATGAATCATTCATTCATCTATCAAATAAGTGTTATTAAGTATCTTCACAAATGTTTCTCAAACTAGCCTTCACCCTGTGGGAGGAGTCCTTTAACATATAGCATTCTGGGAGGTGCCTGGGTGGCTCAGTCAATTGAGCATCCGACTTCGTTGCAGGTCATGATTGCATAGTTCATGAGTTTGAGCCCCACATCGGGCTCTGTGCTGTCAGCTCAGAGCCTGGAGACTGCCTAAGATTGTGTGTCTCCCTCTCCTCTCTCTCTCTCTCTCTCTCTCTCTCTCTGCCCCTCCCCCTATCGTGTTTTGTCCCTGTCTCTCTCTCAAGAATAAACATATATATACGTATATATACATATATGTATGTATATATCATGATGTATATGTATATATCATGCTGGGCTGCTGCTTGGCCCCATTCGGTATTTTAATAAATTCTCAGATGATGCTGATGATGATACTGCTGATCTGGGAAACATTCTTTGAAAGCCACTGGCCTACTCTATTTTGGGCTAGGGGTTGGCAAATTACAGCTCAGGGGCCAAATGTGATACATCCTCTTTTTGTAAATTACATTTTATTGGAACACAGCCATGTCCATTTATTTATGTATTGTCTATAGCTGTCTTTGTGCTATATTGGCAGAGTAGTTGGGACAGAGACTATATAGCTTGAAAAGCCTGAAATATTTTCTATCTGGCCCTATCCAGAATAAGTTTGTAACATGCAGGTTGTCAGGACAAACTCATACAAAAGTATCATCTAGTTCTCTCCTCCTGGACTTACATTTTAACATGGTGCTAAAAATTTAGTGAGATTTAAAGGAAAAGTATAAGAGAAAGTCATAACTGACCGATTCTATCTCCGTTATTCATAACCTTGTTATCCTTTCTTTCCTTTAAGGATCCCTTCTCCATTCATACCCCGGAATCCTAGCCAATGCCACAATCTCTTCAAGTCAGCATGGTCAAAATACGCTCCAGACTGGCCTTTCCCTCTCAATACTTTCTGCCTCCAGTGTACTCCAGAAAGCATTTCAAGATGAGATATCCTAAATGTAGCATTTAGATGACAGTCATCTCCAGAATAAGATTCTGCTGTTCCAGTTTACCACATGCGACACCACACACTACGGCTATCTTATCTACCATCTGTGATTTCCTGTGGTTGCAGGGTGTGCTTTGACCTGCTCAGAAATGGAGATGGTAATGAGTTTTACCAGCAGGAGTGGCAAGGCAAGTGTTCTACACATTAGCACAGGCTCTGCCACTTTCCTCTTTTTCTCTCTGACCCAGGCAAGAGCCACTTCACGCATTTCATTTTGCTGCCAGCCTCTGGAGGCATCTGCGTTAGCAAGCCCATTAAACTCTCCATTGAAACCATACCAGTGTATTCACCGTCTTCCGAATTATTTATTACTTATCTTCTGTTATAAGTAATGCATTATTTATATTAGCTCTTTATTAGTTATTTATTACTAGTATAGTTACATATTACTAATGACAAATTATCTCAACACTGTGTCTTGAAACAATAGATTTTGCTTAATCTCATTTTCTATAAGGCAGGATTTGGGGAGTGTTTTCATGGGTGGCTTTTGCTCAGGGTCTTTCATGAGGTTATGGTTTAGGTGTCGATCTGGATTACAGTCATCTGAAGGTTTGACTAAGGCTACAGGACCAGCCTGTAGCCGAAGGCTCACTGTACAGCTGACAAACTGGTGCCAGTGGTTGGCTGTCGGTCTCAGGTCTTCACCACACGGATCTTTCCTTCTCATGCCATGGAGGTCAGCTTCTCACAGAGGAAGTGAGTCAAGAAAGCAAGGCATAAGCCACGGTGTCTTTCAAGACAGAGACTCAGAAGTCACATACTGCATCATTTCCATGTTATCTTTGTTGTTCACAGGTCAGTCCTTATCAAAGTAGAAGAGAATGACACAGGAATATGAATAGCAGGGGGTAAGAATCATTGGAGGCCATTGTTAAACCTGGGCACCACATAGTTTTAACTCTTCCCTACTCCAGGCAGGGACTTTTCTTCACCATTTTCTCCCTTGGTGGAATGTTCTCTGTCTCTCTCTGTCTTTATCTCTCGCTCTCCCATTTCCTGAATCAGATCATCTTTTAATGCTCTCATCTTGGTTCCATCATCCTGTGACATCTCCTCTGAATCCTTTAGCCTGAAGAAACTGCCTCTTCCTTTGTTCTCCTGTGGCCTCATTATCCTTAGTACACATTTTAGCAGGTACTCACACATAAGAAATAATTTTTATTCACAAATGAAATAGTCGAAAGCTCAGCTCTTCCTGAGCAAGGAAATTCTTTAATATTACTACAAAAATCTGTGTGAGACGTTGGGAAAAAAAAAACAACTTTAGAGATTGAACTGTATTGTATTACATAATGTATTATGAGTAATATTGATGTGGTACATTTGGTATAATGTAGACATCAGTATCTACCAGAGCAGTACTACTCAAGCTTAAATATCCATATGCATCATGTAGGCATCTAGTTAAATGCAGATTGAGATCCAAGGTGACACTGATGTTGCTGGCCCATAATACACACTTTGAGCAACAAGGTACTAGAGTACTAGAAGATGGACATAACATAGAATATCAATTGCTAGTAGATTGAAAAATGGGGTGTCTGAGTGGCTCAGTAGGTTAAGCGTCTGACTTTGGCTCAGGTCATGATCTCACAGTTTGGGAGCTCAAGCCCCACATCAGGCTTTGTGCTGACAACTCAGAGCCTGGAGCCTGCTTTGGATTTTGTGTTTTCCTCGCTTTCTACCCCTTTCCTGCTTGTGCTCTGTCTCTCTCTCACATTCTCTCTCTCTGTCTCAAAAATAAATAAACATTAAAAAAAAAAAAAAGCAAGTAGATTGAAAAAGAGAAGTATTGAAGAGAATCATGGCTGTATTCAATCACTAAAATTGGCAAGGCATAAATACTTGAAAACATGAATCATACATGTATTTCTTTATTATTCTGTTGTGTTGTCCCTTATTTTTATATGTACACATATGTCTTGTCTCCTCCAGTCTTGATTATAGGTTCTTTTGGATCAAGTGTGTTCATGTCACCCACAGAAATGAAGCATAGATTTTTCCTGAGTTAGGTACTCAGTAGATGTCTACTGTTTGATTGCTCTGCTGCTGATTAATCCCCATCATTACTTCCCCAAACATTTCTGTTTTCAGTGTAGGGGACTCAAAATGCCTTCTCACTGTAAATATGAATTTATTTGTTTTATTTACAATTTATTTTAAATACATAATACAATTCCTCATAATAAAATAAAACATTAACTAGTAGGCCTAAATACACACTAAGTTAAATTAACATGATCAAATTAATAGAAAAAATTCTGATGTAGTTACACCCCAACCCAATTAAATTAAAATCTTTGTGGGTGAGCCCAGGTAGAGGTACTCTTTAAAACTCTCTGGGTGATTCCAATATGAAACAAAAGTGAAGTCTAATTCATATCCTACTAAATTTTAAGATATAATAAGTATATTTTTATTAGTATGCCCCAAAGCATAGTTTTATAATATGTAACTTGGAAATATCAATGAAGACCAATTCAGAGAATTTTTTTTCTTTTTTCTTTTTCTTCTTCTTTGTTTTGTTTGTTTGTTTTTTGTTGTTGTTGTTGTTTTGGCTTACAGGACATAATTGAATCAGTTTATGAATTAATATAGATAGGCTATAATATTTTTTTGTAATCCTGGAGCAATCTAACTTTAAGTAGTGTGGTTTGTTAATCAGACAGAACTTATTGATGTAGGTTGTACCTTTTTCTTTTTTTTAATTTATTTTTAACGTTTATTTATTATTGAGAGACAGAGAAAGACAGAGCATGGGCATGGGAGGGGCAGAGAGAGGGGGAGACACAGAATCTGAAACAGGCTCCAGGCTCTGAGCTGTCAGCACAGAGCCCGATGTGGGGCTCAAACTCACTCACCATGAGATCATGACCTGAGCCGAAGTCTAATGCTTAACTGAGCCACCAGGTGCCCCCGGCTGTACCTTTTTCTTAAAGTAAATATATCAGATCATTTTGCCAAATTATTCTCAACATTTTAAGAACATGAAGACATGTTGCAAACATTTTGTGTGTGCTAGTCAAAGTCAGTCTCACCTAGGACATTGTTGGGGCACCTGAGTGGCTCAGTCAGTTAAGCATCCAATTTAGGCTCAGGTCATGATCTCATAGTTCCTGAGTTCCGGCCCCACGTCGGGCTCTGCAGAGCCTGGAGCCTGCTTTGGGTTCTGTGTCTCCCTCTCTCTCTCTCCCTCCTCCACTGACACTCTGTCTTTCTCCCTCTCAAAAATAAATAAACATTTAAAAAAATTAAATAGGACATTGTTAAATGCCTGCCTTATAAAGGTTGTCATCATAAAAAAGATCGCTGTCATTTAGGAACATTTTAGTCAGAAGAAAATAATGTCACTTATTTTTGCTTACTCAATGTCAGAAACTATAAAAGGTAAAATAAAGACAGCCTAGTACTGTTAATGGGACCCTGAACATAGAGTCAGAATACTTGGCATCTCTTTGAAGCTCTGCCTCTTTCTATGTAACCCTTGGAAAGTCTCTTAACTTCTGATGGTCTCCAGTGTTTTATTTGTAAAATGAAGGTATTGAAGTAGAAGGCATATAAGATTCTTATAGCTGGAAAGGGGTAAGGTGAGAGAGCAATGTGCTTTGAGTGCTTCCAAGTCAGGCACTGTGTGAAGTGATTTAAAATAATTTTCATATAACTCTCAAAAATTCAAGAACTCTATAGAGAATTTTCAAGTGGGTGGACATAAAAATCACTAGATTGTTAAAGGAAGCCCATGAAAAAAATCAGATAACACAAAATAAAAACACATTAATTTCTTTTGTTCCAATTCCCTCATAGAAAGATAATTTTATACAACGTGAATGTCAATGAGTTTGTTCCATAGATGAGAAAAACTGAAGCCCAGAGGTACTTCCTGTTACTGACATATGACAGCACACTGATAGGTGATGAGAATTTGTCCAGCTGAATCGTACAATCCTTTACTTCATCCAAAAGCTTTATCATCCTCATAACTCAGCATTTTATTCTGCATCAAGGTGGCTCTAAGATTTATATTCATGGTAACTTACAATGTCTGAAGCTGGTATGTCAGGAAGATTGTCACAAGTGGCCCAGGATCTGATACGTGGGTCTGGTGTTACAAATCCAGATTGGCATACCAAGGGCTGCTACCACTGGTACCGTCTAACTTGAATGCCTTTCTGGACAAATATTTTGTAACTGGATTCACAAAGGATTTTAATTCCTTCAGATTAAAAGCTGTGGTTCATCTATTGCCCTAAAAGTTGTAAACAGTAAATTACACAATGACACAGTCATGTCATACATACACATATACACATACATATAATCATACATAGTACATTGCACAGAAACATCACTGGTACCATGCACTCATCTGATCCTGGGGGAAGGAATTAACTGTGAAGGCGTAAAATATTTGTTCAAAGACAGGACCAGGGAACAGTTAATTAAACATCATTTCACCTGGGGGTAGTAAAGCTATGCCCAGGTGAGATATGTAGCTAAAATCCTGGTAAGTTGAACCAGGAGACTGCGATAATCATACAGTGAGTCAACAAAATCAACAAATAATTATTAAGCCTCCACCACATGTCAGACGTTTGTTAGGCACTGGGGATATAATGATGATCAAAACTGTCCATGATCCCAAGGAGTTTATATACTAGTGAAAGGAGAAAGATACCAAATTTATAAAACTTAAAAAAAAAGTAAGATCACATTAGGCATTGACTAGTATGATGAGGAAGATAGAGAAATGTGATAGAGAATGAAGAATGAAGGGTAAGGGCGGTCATGGAACTATTCTTCTTGAACCGAGATTCAAATGATGAAAGGTAGCAGTGTCAGAAAAATTGAAGGGAAAAGTGTTTCAAACAGATGGAGCAGAAAATGCAATGGTCCCAAGATGAGAATGAGGAGCTTCTGCAAGAGGAGAAGTTTTAATAGCGACAGGCTTTTGAAATCCTTATTTCGCTCATTCCTTCATTCATTTATTTATTGTTTATTCATCAAAATATGTATTGAGCACATACTATGAATCATTTACTTTTCCAGACATATTTCCCTGGCCTTGTGATACTTACATTTTCATGGGGGACACAGACAAGAAGCAATACGTAATAAGAAAATTATGTAATACATCAGAAGATAAGAGCATAAGAAAACAGAAAACGAGCCTCAGGAGAACCAGGAGTGGCCATGGGAGTGGTCAGGGAGGGCCTCACTGAGAAGGTGAGACAGGAGCCAAGGCTTGAAGCACCTGAAGGAATTAGCCATGCACATTCTGGGAAGTGGCAACAGCAAGCACAGAGCTGTGTTGGAAAAACAGCAAGGAAGCCAGTGTCGCTGGAGCGGAGTGAAGAGGAAAGCAGTGGGAAACATGATCGGTGAGAACCTGATCATATACAGTAATGCCAGGAGTTTGGCTTTCCCTCTGAGAGACATAGGTAGGCCTCGTGGGGTCTTCACTCGCATTCTAAGATCAGTGTGGGCATAGAAACCAAGGAATTCCATCCCAAGTGATAGGAAAAGCACCTAGGAAGGCTGGGCCTCCCATGACGTGGTGAGACCATGAGAGGCAGGTCCACCACGTCCGTGCACGGTGGTCCTGGAGAGGGTGGTGAGGAGGAACATCAGGCTGACTCCTACAGGTGGCCGTGACTGCAAAAGTGAATAACAGTGCTTTTTGAGAAATCATATGTTATTATTTTTTAATCTAGGAACCATTCGACTTTCCTAAAATGACATAACAAGCTATTCTCTAGAAGTAAAATATAAACTTCCTGTTACTGAGCCATGAAAAAGAAAAGTACCTGAAGCAGTCCATAAAACTTTAAATTTCAGCAGAGTGCTAATTTAATCAGGGAAACCACAGCATTTTTGCTGTCTTCATTAAGCATGTTATATGGTCTCTGAGAAATCTGACTCTGCATCCAGAAGGGTAGTCATACTCTCCTTTTATCTCTAACAGATGTGGGCATCAAATGTTTATGGGCATGAAAAAGGCCTTCCCATTAAAGGAGACCCTGTCAAGGAGCAGGACTTTTTTTTTTTTTTAATGTTGTTTTATGCACAAAACATTTCTTTTGAAATCACTGAGGCCACATAAATGTTAAAGAAGCAATGTAATATTTTCATAACACGTATTTGTCTGTCGCTGCTGTTTCTTGCAGAATTTGTCCCACAGTGATCTTTGGGTTAGTGGTTTCTAAGTAGCCACCAGGACTGACCTTCTGGGGGCCTCACAGACAGTGATGCATTGATCCACAGAGACCACCTTTGGGGCTCCTGCTTTTGGCGAACACACAAGCAAAGTTTTCTTTTCCTGAAGTTATTTTATCCATCCTCGCCACTTCCTTCCACAGTCCTTTCTAGAAACAGAATTAAATTGCATTGGGAATAACAAGGAGGAAAAATAATTCACTCATATTTTATTGTTTTAATATATTACATTTGTATCACTGTTGATTTATGTTCTCTAATCCGTTGTCCCTCTGTTTTGCATTCTCCATGTCTAGTGGGGGTGTTGAATGAGAGTAACCAGTAAATAGGCTTGCAGAGAAGAATGTGGGGAGTGGGGAGATGTGGGGTGAGGTGAATCAAGGCTTGTTTTCTTGTTGATCTTTTACTTTGCTTTCCAAAGCAGGGGATAATGATTGCATGCTTCTGATCAGCTACAGGGAGGGGAGGTAATCCCCAGTACTTATATGTTGCATATTATCTGTTAATTGCTAAAATAAAAGGGACAGTAAAAAAAAAAGTTCTTTATATAAATGGAGATCTCTGGACACTTGACAATGACACACTTCTCAGTATATTGAGAATCATCTTTTTTTCTCCCCAGACTCACCCAGCCTTGATTGTCATGTTAGCCATTTTCACTTCTGCCTGCTTAGCACTGAGCAGCTGCTGGCCTTCACAGGGAGAGAGAGCCCCCAGTTGCTCTGAGCTCCTTGCTGGGTGTAGTGATTGCCTGCACATCCCATCACGACTCCGGTGGGGACCCCAGCTCAAGGAAATTGAGTGTGCTTTTCCTTACTACTACGTTTTGCTTTTGTGCTTTGATTTCACAGAGAAAAGAAAAGGTAGATAATAGAATATTTATTCTTGGCTGCTGGCATACACTGCATTCCTACTGGCATGCACTTTCAATCCACTCCTGACAACTGGCATGAATCACTCTCTGTTTAGAGTAATATCATGCTTGCTTGAGGTTTCTTAGGCAAAAACCATGAAGGTCCCCATTTTGCTGGATCCCCGTGTGTCAGTGATTAAGAGAGAATAATTTTGACAAGCGGGTATCTGACACCATTTTCTAAGTGTCACCAGCAGTACTCTTCCCTGAGGTCCCTTGGGTTGCAAGCATTTGATTTGGATTTTTCCTACTCCCTTTCTTGAAATGCATGACTAAGAAACCTCCACTTTCTCCCATGATTCTTGGTTATTCTCTTTGAAAAAGGAAGCAAAACAAGAATATTATTGTCAGAATATCCCAGCCCTGTTGTTTGAGGATGCTACCTTCCAATTTAAAATGACTGGTCATCCAAATATTGCTTCTTACACATGTACTTGTTAGAGGATATAGAACAGACCATCATCACACTTTTTCTTAAAAAGACTAGAGGGTAAATATGTTAAGCTTTGCAGGTCATATAGTCTCTGTCACAGCTGCTCAACTGTATTGAACTGTAAAAGCAGCAATAGACTATGTATATAGCCATGGCTGTGTTCCAATAAAACTTTATTCACAAAACCAGATGGTTGACTGCAGTTGGCCCACAGGCAGTAGTTTCCTGAACTTTGGTATAGATGGTAATTCTTGGAGCTTTGGGGATAACCGCTTTCCGTCTGCTCTTAGTTAAGAAGATGTTGCCAAGGGTCCTAGTGGCAACCTCCCCACCAGGAATGGTTTCTTGTGATCTAATTGCACATCTTGTTGTTGTTGTTGTTGTTGTTGTTGTTGTTTTTTAACTCTATTTGCTCTAGACCCATCACCAACAAAGTAGGCAAGAGCCAGGGAAACTGTTGTTAAAAAAACAGAGGGTCCAGAAGCCCAAACTCTCTAAAGTTTAGCTTTATTTTGTCATCCAAGCTCAGAAAGGCAGCTCTCATTTTGGCTCCCCATCCCTGTCTCCATTGCTCGCTTACTCTATTTCAGTCCTGGCAAGCTGAGATCCCACAATCTTCGAACCTCACATTAGCAGCATCACTGGCCCCAATAACAGGAACACCATCCATGAGCTAGCCCTTTGACAATGCAGAAAGCTTTTCATGCGCCTTACCTGATGTGATCCTAGCCCAATTATTTGAGGCCATTATTATTATGATTATTATTTTCATTTACTGTGTTTACTAATAAAACAGCCCTGAAGAAGTCGAGGGACTTGTCCAAGATTCTGCATCAAATTTATTTCACCTTCAGGTGACTCAGAGATCTCTGACTCTTAATTCCTTAATTCCTCTATCTAGTGCTGTTCCTCAGTCCTGCTTCACTGAGGATCTGGCTTTTGCCATTCCTGTTTCATGTCTTTTCTGACAGATTATCAATACCCTGAGATGGAACACTCCATTCTCTGAAAAGAGGAAGAAAGCTACAGAAGACTATCCAGGATAAGAACGTTTTTAAATATATGGTGTTAGGGGCGCCTGACTGGCTCATTCAATTGAGCTTCCAACTTCAGCTCTAGTCATGATCTCACGGTCTGTGAGTTCAAGCCCCATGTCGGGTTCTGTGTTGACAGGTCAGAGCCTGGAGCTTGCTTCAGAGTCTGTGTTTCCCCCTCTCTCTGCCCCTCCCGCGCTCATGCTCTCTCTCAAAAATAAATAAGCATTTAAAAAAATGCTACCAATGGTAGCAGGAGACAAGTCTTTGGTCAAGAATTTTCCAAAATATAGAATTCTTCCCTCTTCCCTTAGAGTTAAGCAAGACCAGTGTTACCCAGGGTCTGGTCCGGTCTGGGATAGGTTTTAGGAAACCGGAAGTGAGGTGGCGTTACCCAAGCAGTGTGAGAAGACAAACACAGAAGAAAATGGTGATGTTGAAAACTCATAGTCCATGGAATCCAGGAGACCAAAAGGGAAGGGTGAAAATTTTTAAGACTAAAGATTGGGGCACATGGGTGGCTCAATCAGATAAGCATCCAACTCTTGGTTTCAATGCAAATCATGATCTTGCGACCATGGGTTCGAGCCCCGCATCAGGCTGTGCGCTGGCAGTGCAGAGCCTACTTGGGACGCTCTATCCCTCTCTCTCTGCCCCTTCCCCACTTGTGCTCTCTCTCTCAAAAGTAAATAAATAAACATTTAAAAAAAAACTAAAGATTAAAGCAGTTGATAAAGTTCAGTTGTAGCAGCAGGAGTCATGTGCTCGTAAGCACACATGCTTCCACACACAAGTGGTACCAGGGTATTCTCCTTGGCCTAAGTTAGTGTGTTGACCACAGACATCAAAAAGAAACAACCAGCCAATCAAACCAAATTCTAGGCCAGCTGCTCATCTTTCTTCCTCTTTACCCGGGAGCCACATCCAGAACACCTAAGACTTGACCTATCTAAATATGCAAGTTTTTCTCTTTCCTTCTTCTCCTGTTGCCTCAAGTAGAAAAGTGCATCAGAAATTCTTTGCTCCACTGAGAAGTCCTTGGCTTCTGCCATTCACTGGTTTTTGTTTTTGTTTGCTTGTTTGTTTGCTTGTTTGCCACTCACTGTTGTTTACACAATTATCTCACATCCTCTGCTAAAGTACATTTGAGCTATCTTCTTCCAACAGCTACTTTTTTATAGCTGAAGGAGAAAGGGGTCTGAAGAAAAGAGAAATAAGAAGCCAAAGGCCAAAGATGCTTAAGGATAGGCTCTTTTTTGTTAAGAAGAAAAGACAAACAAATAAGTACCATTGTTTCTAAATGAGAGATAGAGATTTTAGGCATGATTAGGTTTTTAACACAATCTCCATAATGAATCACTTACTCTGAATCAAACAACATCAGTGATTTTCTATAAAACTTCTATAAAAGTCCTGGGATACACCCAGAATCTTTGTACAAATATTTGCCATATACTTTAATTTTGGCTAATAAATATGCATATATAAATACATATATTCATATAATATAGATATACGTATGCATTTAATAGTATATACTGTATGTACATGTGTATATGTATATGTATATATATATGTATAGGTATATGTGTGTGTGTATATACATATATATAGCCTCTTAAAATTATATGTGTATGAGTATATACTCCCAAATTTTTAAACTAAAAAATTTGAAACTGGCTTAAAACTCCAAAATTTTTGCAATTAAATGCTCATGAATCTTAAACAGATCAAGAAGTCTTCTAGTGAATTGGAATTCTGCTCTACTCAATGATGTGTTGTAATTACATACATGTTTTTACAGTTATAGGAAAATGCCAGTTAAGGTGTTGTTTAGGACATAATGTCGAGTTTACAAATTTATATTAGAAATTAATTTGTTACTTTGGCTTCTTTGCTGGAAAATCATTTTATGTTTAAAATGCCATCATTCAATTATTTTGTAAGATGAAACTGAATCCAATTAGATTATTTTTATTTCTTAATGTAGTTTTGTGGGGTTTTTAAATGCTTATTTATTTATTTTAGAGAGCGAGCATGAGTGGAGGAGGGGCAGAGAGAGAGGGAGAGAGAAATCTCAAGCAGGCTCAGCACTGTCAGTGCAGAGTACAATGGGGGGGCTCGATCTCACAAACCATGAGATCATGACCTGAGCCAATATCAACAGTCAGACGCTTAACTGACTAAGCCACCCAGGTGCCCCTTTAGTGTAGTTTTTTTTTTTTTTTTTTTTTTTTTTTTTTTTTTTTTACATCTCCTAAGAAAAACATTCTAGGACACAAAAGAATTTGCTTGTCACTGTTTCTCATATATAGGGTTTTCTTTTTTTTTTAAGTTTATTTATTTATTTTGGGAGAGAGAGAGAGAAAGAATGAGTAAGGGAGGGGAGAGAGAGAAGGGGACAGAAAATGCTTAGTGGGCTCTGTGCCTACAGGAAAGATCCCAATGTGGGCCTTGAACTCGCAAACTGTGAGATCATGACCTGAGCCAAAAGTCATGTGTTTAACTGACTGAGCCACACAGGCACCCCTCAAATTTTCTGCCCATTTTTTAAATGTTTACTTATTTATTTTGAGAAAGAGACACAGGAGAAAGAGAAACACGGGAAGGGCTGTGAGAGAGGGAGAGGGAGAATCCTAAGCAGGCTTCACGCTCTCAGCACAGAGCCTGATGCAGGACTGGATCTCATGAACCATGAGATCGTGACCTGAGCCAAAATCAAGAGTCAGATGCTTAACCAACTGAACCACCCAGGCACCCCATTCTGCCCAATTTTAATTTAAAAAAAGGTTTTTTTTGCTATGAGTTATAGGGCTTATTATATATCCTTAGCATGATTTTTAAAAATGAATTTGGGGACCATTCTTGAGCACTATTTAAAAATGTGATACAGTGCTGTCTTTGTCTTGAATAGGCAAATGTATATGTCAGATGTCAGCTCTGCTGAATAGAACTGTATTTCCCTTGGTCAACTAATGCAATTCTGAACTTACCTTAGATACTTTTTTTTTCTTTTTTCTTTCCTAATTAAAAATGTAACTCATTTTTTTAAATTTTTTTTAACGTTTATTTATTTTTGAGACAGAGAGAGACAGGGGGAGGGTCAGAGAGAGAAGGAGACACAGAATCTGAAACAGGCTCCAGGCTCTGAGCTGTCAGCACAGAGCCCAACGCCGGGCTTGAACTCATGGACCGCGAGATCATGACCTGAGCCGAAGTCGGACGCTTAACCGACCAAGCCACCCAGGCGCCCCAAAAATGTAACTCATTAATGCAAAATAAAAATCCACAAAGGATAACAATATTAAAATATACATCATATTACATATATAAATTACCATGTAAGAATTTTATTGACTTTATGCCAGAATAAGAGAAAATTAATCAGCACTGTATCTCTACAAAAGTTTTGGTCATTTAGAAAAGAAGTAGACAGCATTTGATATTTTTCTGTCTACAAGATTTGCTAGTAAATCAAACAATATTGCCATACCCATGTTGCATATGTTTTGTTAAAGTGACTCTAGCAGCACTTCATCTCGAGACGCTTGCTAATTTCTTATAGTATATATCTTAATTAAATAATGTTGACAATTAGTACCATTTATTGAGAGCTTATTGTAATGCCAGGTCCTAAAGTAAATGCTTGCTGCTTTTGTTGTTGTTATAGTCATTTCACGGTCACAATCTTAGGAGGTAGATCATTTTATTACCCCCATTTTATAGGTAAAAGGACTAAAGACTGTTTCTCTGCCTCACTCAAGTACATCATCCAACAGTAACAGTTTCATTAAGATTATATATATGTTTTTTAAAGTATCACTCCACAGAATATATTGTCCTTTTTACTCCAAATTATGCAAGGTATTACAGCATTTTACATTTTTTAAAAATATTTATCTATTTTTGAGAGAGGGGGAGAGAGCACAAGTGGGGGAAAGGTTAAAGAGAGAGAGGGAGACACACAATCTGAAGCAGGCTCCAGGCTCTGAGCTGTCAGCACAGAGCCCAACGCGGGGCTTGAATCCACCAACCATGAGATCATAACTTGAGCTGGAGTCAGATGTTAACCTACTAAGCCACCCAGGCACCCTGTATTTTACATTTTGAAAGCACAGATGGTAAATAAAACGATTGTTTGTCTTCATTCCTTACAGATTCTTTCAACCAGCCCATAGGAGTGATTACTATTAAAAATAATACTTAAGGGTGCCTGGGTGGCTCAGTCGGTTGAGCATCTGCCTTCAGCTCAGGTCATGATCTCACCCTCCATGAGTTTGAGCCCCATGTCAGGCTCTGTGCTGACAGCTCAGAGCCTGGAGCCTGCTTCAGATTCTGTGTCTCCCTGTCTCTCTCTGCCCCTCCCCTGCTCATGCTCTGTCTCTCTGTGTCTCAAAAATAAATAAAAACATTAAAAAAAATAATACTTAAAAACTTTCCCCAAATATCTGCTCAAAAAGAAAAAAAAGTTTTCTGATCAATTAATATCAATGTTAAGTCTTCTTTCACAAACTATTGAAGCAAGACTCTCTCCTTTGAGTGGTTTTATTCTACAGCAGATGTCTCACTCTCCAGACCCATGGATTTTTCAGCCAGTTTAAACTGTTTAAAAAATGGCTAATTCTAAATATGTGTTCACATTTTGATTACAACCAAATGTTCCAGACCCATCCCTGTATTTCACAGACTTACTTGGAACAGTGCCAGCAAAGCCAGCTGGAGAGCTGCTGGAGACCTGGGGAGGTCAGCAGGGAGTGCTGCCTTTTGTACTCAGCATTGAGTTTTTTAAGATCCACCAGCTTCAGACTCTACCACCAATTCTGTTTATGGTGTTTTTAAAACTTGGGGGTGTTTTGTTAAGTCACCTTATTTTTTTTTCTCTCATCACGAGGCAACTCTTCCCTTAACGAGCAATAACAAAGGAACAGAAAAGAATAAAATCTAACAGTGAAAGCCATCAACACGTTTTCTTTTCTGAGCACCACTTTTTCAGGCATTATTCTTTATAAAACATCATAGCAGGCCCTTCCTGAAAAGAAAGAGGAAAAGAAACTTTACATGATTAGGAAAGAATGGGAATTGAAGATACTGAAAAGTGTAGCAGGAAATGAAAATATAGTGACAGAAGAAGAAAAGTAATTCTATGTTGTCCAAAACATTATTTTCTGTAACCTGTTCACACTGACTTGTGTGTGTGTGTGTGTGTGTGTGTGTGTGTGTGTGTGTGTATTTCTTGCCATCTCATTCTGGTGTTAAAAAAAAGTGTGTGTGTGTGTGTGTGTGTGTGTGTGTATTTCTTGCCATCTCATTCTGGTGTTAAAAAAAACAAAGTATTACTATGATCAGCTATGAAACAGCACTTCCTGAAGAGATAATCTCTTGGTTATAACTATTTATTTCTTAATTAAATACTAAATGTATCCTCTGAAATAGTTACAGTGGTGTTTAGTGTGCCCCTTTAACTTTAAGGGAAGAAGTAAGATTTTTGAAAAATTTTTAACAAGAATCATGTCTTTTTGAAGAAGGACAAGGACTAATAACTAGAGTTGTAATTTCTTTTTCACCATAAGCCCAATCAATTTGATTTCTTTTTCTCCTAGGTTAAAAAATGAGCTGAGGCCAGCAAAAAGTCATAACTGGGTCACTAATTAAATGTCAGAGATCTGCTTGTCTTGTGGAGTTGAGGACTATCTAGTTGAAGAAAATAAAATCATTGACTGATATTTGTGACAGTGTATGTGGAGGAGGTGAGGGATAAAGCTGGCGTGTTCACTGTTGGATAGAACTATTTACGTTACTCGTGATTCATAAAGTGATTGAGAAAGCATAAAGCCTTGGACTGTGTTAGAAGTTTTGTCTCCAAATGTCCAGATTTTTCAGATATGTGTTGGCACTATGCTGTGGATTAAAGAATAAAAGAGGTGTCAGCACTCAGCCTTCATCTAGATACCCGAAAGACAAGGATGTACCTGCAAGGGAGAGCTTAGCAAGCAGTCCATGAGCTGGGAGGAGAAACAAGCTTGGGTGACATGGCCTGAGGATTGACTCCTGGATTGGGTCAATGTAAGACAGCTGTTTTGGGGGGGAGTTGTGGTGAAGAACTAGAGTGGATTCAAGAGAAATTTAGAGGAGGAGAAATGGAAGCAACAAATGTAGGAAACTCTTTCAAAGAGCTCTTCTCTAAAGAGGCATACAAAAATGGGATGATAGTTGGCAGGGAAAATGGAGTCAAGGAGAGGGTTTGGATGAAGACAGGTAAGAGGATAGTTTTGACATGGTGGGCTGGAAGTCCATGATAATGTCTATAATTTCATTTTGCTTTCTTAGCATATGTGCAAGTTACTCTTTAATCTCATTTCCTCGTGTCAAAATATGGCTTAATTTCTACTGAAAGCATGGCTCCTGACTACAGATCAGTTATGATTACAAGTTTTAAGTGACTATCGCATTCTTCATTATGTTGCATTTACATCAACAGATAATGCCACGGGCATGGAAATCTTTTGTATTTCAGGAAAATATAGCATTTGTTCCAAGATTTATAACCCAGGCTCTGTTTACCAAGCCCTGTGCTCATGAGGGGTGTCTTTATCTAATTCTGACCAAGGCATTTTAGAATTCTGTGGACCAGCAAACCTTGCTTCTCAAAGCTGGCTCTCAGCTCCAGTCCCCAGAGAAAGGAGGCAGGAAGTGTTCTCTTCCACCTGCCATTCCAGGAGTGCATGCCTATATTTAGGAATCTCTCCATCGTAGATCCATGACATTTATGGGGAAAATTATACCCTGAAACTATATGGCAGGATGGCAATAAATCTAATGAGTGCATATATGAGGAGAACTAAAATCTCTCCTTACATCCTCCACATGACCTTGGATAAGGTTCTTGGTTATTTGTCGACTCAAGTGGCCGTTCTTTGGAAGTGAAGATGGTGGTATTAGGTACCCGAAATATTTCAAAGGGTGTTCTGCACATTAAAGGTTCTAATTATCCTTCTTCAAGCCAGCAGCATCAGTACTGATTATTAAACAGTTTTATAATCCTAACTGGCCTGAATTTTTTTCAATGCAGTCCTTCAAATTACCCTTCTGCATTTATGAATCTTTCCCAAAGCATTTAAATCTGCATATACAAAGAGAAATACCACTGCTTATTCATGAATGCTACTGAACAAAACCTATATTTATTTCATGTTCGGGCTGTAAATATCAGAAATTTATGGATGATGGTTTCTTAAGAAATAAGCACCCTAGGCTTGAAATGACTGGCAGTTCTATTATAAGGGATTCTGAACAAGCTTTGAGGCTCCTGGAGAAGAATTTATGCATTGCTGACTGTAGAGACATTCCACAGCAAAATATTAGAAATTTACTTGTTCTCAACCTGCCATGATAGTTAGGATTGAACTCTGGAGTTTTGCCATCTAGAAATTAAGTATCTTTGGAGTTATCTGTTTAGTGATGACTATAATATGTTTTTCCTAATTAAGGAAAATCCATCCAATCAGCTCTACCACCGAGGCTTCTGAAAGCCAGTTTTGAATCTCAAAAGTGAAAATCATCCATTTCAATCAAGCTTCAGTGAAATAACCCAGTTAATAATTTAAGCATAATCACCAAAAAAAATAAGTTTGGTTTGCTTACACATTCATGAAATGGTAATGAACAAACATAGCTCTGTATTTTGCCAAATTTCAGTTTTAAACTCTACACATCACCTAACTTCTTCCTTTTCCTTCCCCCTCCTCTACATCAATTACAAACTGCCCTAACCAAGAGTCTTAGTAGATAGAAACAACTGACCAGTGCACCACTGGCTGGCTTAATCAACTCTGGTTTGAATCATTCTGGACTGTGGGCAGTGAGAAGTATGTCTGCGTGAGTCTTCACAGAGAGGCCCCTCTTCCTGTATAGTATATCCTTTCATTCATGAAGGGGACAAAAAGCTGGGCAAGTCCTAATTAATGCCTGTCATGAAGGGTTGATTAAGACATTATATAAAGTCATAACTTTTGCTTTAACTTCCCTAAAATATAAATGTAATTAAGTGAGTACAACTGTGAAAATCATCCCAGTTCATTGCTTAGATGTTTCCTTGCCTAGACCAGTCATGTTGAGCTTGTATGTTTCCTTTCTCAGGGTTGAGTCTCTCCTCTGAGCTTTGGTTAGATGTTAAAGAGAAAACTAAAGCATTTCCAAAATCCTAGCAATGACCTTAAACCTCAAAGTCCATCCACATAGAAACTTTTGGCCAATCTGTTACATGCCTTGTAACCTACACATGTGCTAGCAGATTCCTCTTAGAGACACTAACCAGCTTGCCATGAACAAGTTGCCATCCTTAAATGCACATTCTTGGTGTTGGTTGGTACATATGCTTTAAGGGGAGCACTGCAGTGATCTGTATATCTGCAATCTTGTAAACGAATATATACAGGAAAGCTTTTTCTTCAGAAGCAATTGGCTTTTCATTCACAGACCTCATGGAATGGTATAGGAATCATCTTGCAAACATTATAGGTTTGTTTGAAAAAAATCTGTTAAATGACTATTTTGCTAAAAGGCCAATTTCTGAGAATTTTTTTAAGTTTTTTTTTAATGTTTATTCATTTTTGAGAGACAGAGACAGAGCATGAGTGGGGAAGGGGCAAAGAGAGGGAGACACAGAATCTGAAGCAGGCTCCAGGTTCTGAGCTGTCAGCACAGAGCCTGACACAGGGCTTGAACTCACAAACTGTTAGATCGTGACCTGAACTGAAGTTGGATGCTCAACCGACTGAGCCACCCAGACACCCCTGTTTCTGAGCATTTTTAAAGTTATAGTTTCATCCTTGCCTCTTCCTTTGGAGTCTTATTTTTTAAAACAAATATATTTTTTAAATAATATGTATCATTATAGACAGTTCATAAGACACAAAAAAAGTAAAAACACAACATCAGTATTTTCACAATCCAAAGAAAACTGCTATTAACATTTCTATGTATTTTTGTCAATTTCTCTTTCCTACATTAATACAGTTAATCACTTTTATTTGTTTTTATCACAAAATGAGAATGATCTTATAACATCTCTTAGAGAAATTTTTTGTTACCTGATTTATCCCCTCACAGTGTATATATGGTTTGTGTGATATATAAGAGTGCATAAAAATATATCTGCACAGTTTAAGAACAATTATAAAGTAAATACTCTTGGGGGCACCTGGGTGGTTCAGTTAGTTAAGCTTCCAAATCTTGATTTTGGCTCAGATCATGATCTGAGCCCCATGTTGGGCTCCATGCTGGGCTTGGAACTTGCTTAAGATTCTCTCTCTCTCTCTCTCTTCCTTTCCCCACTCTAAATAAATACTCTTTTTTTTTTTTAACTTAATTGTATATAGTTATTTATTTATTTATTTATTTATTTTTAATTTATTTTTTTAAATTTACATCCAAATTAGCATATAGTGCAACAGTGATTTCAGGAGTAGATTCCTTAATGTCCCTTACCCATTTAGCCCATCCCCCCTCCCACACCCCCTCCAGTAACCCTCTGTTTGTTCTACATATTTATGAGTCTCTTATGCTTTGGTCCCCCTCCCTGGTTTTTTATTATTTTTGTTTCCCTTCCCTTATGTTCATCTGTTTTTCTCTTAACATCCTCATATGAGTGAAGTCATATGATATTTGTCTTTCTCTGAATGATTTCATTTAGCATAATACCCTCCAGTTCCATCCACGTAGTTGCAAATGGCAAGATTTCATTCTTTTTGATTGTCAAGTAATACTCCATTGTATATATATAGATACCACATCTTTATCCATTCATCCATCAATGGACATTTGGGCTCTTTCCATACTTTGGCTATTGTTGATAGTACTGCTATAAACAGTAGGGTGCATGTGTCCCTTCGAAACAGCACACCTGTATCCCATGGATAAATGCCTAGCGCACTTGCTGGGTCGTAGGTAATATGGCGGTTCCTCAAAAAATTAAAAATAGAACTAAATAAATACTCTTAATGGGCCTTTGGAATAATTCCAGCTTATGGCAATTGTAAGGATGTTGTGAATAGTTTTGGACATGTGTCTTGGGGAATATGTACAGTTTTTTTTTCCTATTGTGAATACCTATGAATGGAATTGCTAAGGCACAGATATCTTAAATTTTACAAGATAATGCCAAACTGTTTTCATAAGAGGCTATACCAATTGACACTTCCAACCAGCAATTCCACATTCTCACTAACATTTTCTAGTATCAGATTTTAAAAAATATTTTGAGAAGCTAATGGATTTGTACTTTTACTTCAAAATATTATTAACTTGCATTTCCCTAATTACTAATGAGTTTCTCCATATTTCTACATCAAATTTATTAGTCACTTGGATTTTCTTTTCATAAAGTATATCTTTTAGGTCTTTTACCTATTTTTTTCCTTTGTGCTAGCTGTATTTTTCATATCAATTTGTGAGAGTTCTTTGTATATTCTGAATACTATTCCTTTACCAAATATATGGGTCATAAATGTCTTTTCTAATTCTGTGGCTTATCTTTTTACTCCCTTTTGGTATTCTATCATGAAGTGAATTTATTAATTTTAATGAATTTGAGTTAATCTATTCCTTTATGATTTGTGTGTTTAATATTCTATTTGAGAAAACCTCCCTACTCCAATGTCATAAAGATATCATCCTACATTATCTCTCCACAAACCTTGTAGTTTTTCCTTTTATATTTGTATCTCCGATAGACCTGGTACTGTCATGTATGTAGAGATATAATTTCATTTCTTTTATAAATGGATATCTAGTTGCCTCAGTGAAACCTACTAAGAATCCCATTCTTGCCCCTTGTCACCTTTGTTATGTAGCAGATGTATATATATTGTATATATATGTGTGTAGGTCTAATGTTAAGATCTTTGTTTGAATCCTTATGTCAGCATCTCTTTGCCTTTGATTTTTACATGTGAAGGTATATGTTTTCTCTTAAATTCAGTTCACTGTTTTTTTTTTCTTCATTTGAGAGAACCTATATCCTGTTTGCTCTGACCCCTACCCTGCTCTTATCAGCAAAGTAATTGTGGCAAATTATCCTAAAACTGTTTTTGCAACACTTGTCCAGAAGTCTCTAGGATGGGAAGAGATGCAATGGCAAAACAAACCTTCAAAAAAAATTCCTGCTAAATTTTTGAACTAATCATTGGGCAAATTGGTTTTGGGTGGACTGTGTTTCACTGAGCTGGTGTCCTTTAATCATCCTTCCATTGGTCTAGGCCCCCCTGCTGTTGTGCTCCTAATGTGATTCCTGACCAATAGGATTTCTTTGCTATGAGTTTAATAAAGGCATTGACACACACATTGGACCTGTGAGTCACTTGTCCTCATATACCTCCTTTTAATGAATACATTTGAACTGTTGGACCATCTGACTACTTAGTTCAAAGTTAGGACTCCTTGAACTCTTGCTTTTATCTCTCAACTTTTAGGGCTCTAAATGCAAATATAAAACTGAAAATAAAGGGTAAAACAGAACAGCTGATTGATATAGTCTTAAATTCGTAATTCAGATTATGAGATATAGGGAAATAACACAAGATGATTAAAACCAGCCACTAGAATGAAAATTCCTTGAAGGTATCTCAAGTTCACCAGTGCATTCCCAATGTCTAGAACAGTGTCTGGCACACAATAGAGGCTCAGTCCTTAATCACATTTCCAGACAGGAGTCTTCCATTAGAAAAGGTCTCTTCTGCAAAAATCTAGTGTCTATCAAATTCAGAAAAGAGTCGCATATTATCCCTTTCTTTTTCTACCCCTGGACATGCATGATAAGTAAAGGAAGTCTCAAAAGAGACTACAATGTAACTCATTGCTCTCCATCCCAAAGAAAGGTAGCAAAGATAACATCCTTTTGTGCGCTGCCTCTTGGAAGGAAAATTTAGCAAGAATAGCAAAGATAGTGATGACAGGAACAGCAGCTTCTAGTACGTGTATAGTGAGCACCATATGCCAGTGTCGTCTTAAACTCTTCACATGAAACATTTCATTTAATCCATACCAATCCTATGGACTCGGCACCTTCATTCCTTTCATTTTACAGATGATGGGCAAGGCAATGAGAAGTTAAATGATTCATCCTGGGCCATCCAGTTAGTAAGAGCAATGTAGAGTTAATACCCCAATAGGCTGTTGCTAGCATGTTGTGTTCTTAAAGGTTATTCTATGCCGCATTTAGACAAGCCAATTCTAGTTCACCCCCAATCCTATACACTGCATTCACACAAAAACACCAATATTTTATGAGAACTTGGGGAGAGGTGTATATTTTATTTCCATTACTTGGATTTTTATCTTATTTCTTTAAATCAATTAAAGTTCTGTCACCTTGAGATATTGGAGACACCCTAGATCAAAAGGACATCCACATGTGCCAGCCATTTGAGGCCATTAGGTGATGAATTGTACATTACTTTCAAGGAGCACTGTATGGCCAGCAAAAGAGATGCAAGAACAAAGAATTATGTGCTAGGAAATTTGTGTTAAAATAGAGGTGTGTACAGAGTGCTGCAGGAACACAATGAAGTAATGTGATATGGGTGAGAGAGAGAGGGGCAGGGTGTCAGACAAGTTTTGCAAAGTGTGTTTTGAGGGATGAATAGGAGTTTAACATGTAAGAAAGTAGGATATTGGTGTCGATGCTCTTTGCAAAGGTGCCAAGCCCGAGGAGAGGTTAGCATGCTGGATGAGGGTTGGCAGGGGGTGTATTAGAAGAATGATCTGAGACAAAAGAGCCAGTTGGAAGATCCAAGGTTCATGTAGAGTCAGCAAATTGGAGTTCTGCAGTGCCCGAAGTCATATACCAAGGTTCAGACAATTTTCCATTATCCAAATGAGTCACCATAACGGATGAAGGTCAACAAACCAGAGGAAAGGAAAGGTTAAGTATCTTGTCCCAGGTCACTCAGCTAGGAAGATTTCATGTAATTAAAAGCAATTTTCTGGGAAATAGATAAGGCATTAGGAGAGATATCAGACTCTGTGTGAGGTACTTTTTTGACACATACATAGGCATGGTATTTTGTTCCCTGAAAATAGAGTGAGTAATCAGGATATCTTCAGAAAATTAGAATTATCTTCAACCTGATGCCTTGCACCTATTTCTTGTTCCTTTTATATTATTCCTGATTTATGTGTCTATACATAAAAATTTACTTTAATTAATAATTGCACTGCAATACATTTGCAAGTGTTCCCTTTAATACACACCTACCCCTTTCTGTGATTTAAATAAATATATTAAACTCAACTAATTTTTCATAATGTTCTCAATTATGATAGCAAAATAGCTCAGTTCTGGGAAAATACACCAATAACTATCTTGAATTGCAGAAACAATAAAATTAAGAGAGTTTTAACTAAACAGTTTGAGTTTTTTAATTGAAATATTCATGCACAAAAGCCCATGATGTCACCACTAATGGCTAATTTATTTGTTTGTCTGACTCATAATGAATATGGGAGAATTGTTTTAATAAAGATGAATTGCTTATAATAAAGACTAAAATCCCTTTAATTTAGTTTAACAAAAGCCAGTGTATTGGCAGTTTTTGTGGAAGAAATGCAAGAGTTGGTTCTTTCAGAAGTTCCATGCCAGATTTCAACACTTTGCATGAGAAATCAGAAGGGCATTGTTAACATGCTCTATTTCATTTGGAACAGTTTTAACTTTTGGTAGTCAGCTCAATAAACAAAATTGTCTGCTTTTAACCTGGGACAATAACATGCTGCATGAGGATATGCCACTGGCTAAGTTGTCACTTTTTCTTTTTGTATTGGAAATAGTTGATGAAAAACGTCAGCGTAAGTTTCCATTTTCTATTTTTGGCTATATATTTGTTCATCATTTAACAGAGTTACAGAATTAATTTATGGAACAAGACTACCCAGGCCCCATCTCTGCTATTTTGCATGGAATGAGGAAGTTGTTTTGACCTCACTGCCATAGAGGAAAAAACAATGTAGACTGTATATCTTCCTATGTCTCCAAAGGAGTGCTCCAAATCCCACATTTGTTTTCTGTCTTTACCAAATGCCTACTTTGTGCTTTAAACTATACAAAACTCTTGAGGGGGTGTCTATGTGTAAGAGATATAATGCAATGGTAAAGAGAAAAGGACCTAGCTAGGCTCTAAGGTTACCTGACCCTAACAGCCCTATCTGAGCCTCAGTTTCCTATCTATTAAATGAGAATCATACTTACATGTGTAACTCTGGTGGAGACTAAATAAAACAATATAAATAGCATTAGACCATTGTAGATGCTCAGTACCTGTTAGTTTCTCATTTTCTATTAAGTGATGAGTTTCGAATCACCTTGCAAAGAACCATGTTCAGGCAGGATTCAGGTACCATATGTACAGTATAATTAATTCTGAGGAGTATTAGGAAGTGAAGGCTATGGGTCACCAACACAAATTGAGTTGCGGTTTCTTATAGTTGAGGGGATTAAGTGAGACTTCGTGAAGCTGGCAAAATTTGGATTGGGTCTTAAGGGCAGCTGTAGTCCATATATGTACAGCAGGAAAGAGATGAAAGTCTGGGTTGGATAAATAATATGAGCAGGGTCTTGGGTGTAAGACCACATATGTCACCTACCAGAACTAGGAGTAGAATAATCTGATGATAATAGATAATTTAGGGAAGCAAATGGGGAACAGATACAATTTTAAAGTTAAATGAAGCTTAGTTTGGGGAAATGAATGTATTATTTAGATAATAGGGATCACATAAGATTTTTGATTCAAGGCTTGTATTTTTAAGAAAACTAGTCTGGCTTAAAAAATACAGGATGAATAAAAAATTGAGTGACCAGGGTTTCAGAAATCAAGGCTGAATGAATTAGGCAGTGACAGGAGCAATAGGAGAAAGGAGTGTAGAGCATCCCTGAAGAAAGAATTGATTGGCTTTCATTACTGATTGTATATGGGGTGAAAAAGAAAGAAGGCACTAAGATTGATCCAAGTATTTGATACTTGTTAATTGGGAAAATGAGAGAAAGTTGAATTAATTTTGGAAAATAATGTATTTGCTTTTAGATATGTGTAACTTGAAGTGATTATAGGGCATCCAAATAGAAAGCTTTAGTTAATAGTTGGCATATGGGGAGAGAAATTCAAGAGAGAGGTCAGGAAATCAAGATGTGAGTCATTTATCTTCAGGGAGTAATTAAAAATTTTAAACCAGATGAGTTTATAAGGCAGTGTTTCTCAACTTTATCTTGTATGATTAAACATACTCCTTCAATAATAAAAACTTAGGGAGACGCTGATGCAAGTGCTGCTTGCCAGGCACCCTTCTGTTTTTCAGAGATATGGTGGTGAACACCAACAAAGTTCCCATTGTCAAGGAGCAGTCAGCACAGGATTATTGATTTGCATGATAATATTCGGTTCTATTTGATAGCTATAATGCCTTATCTCTCCAGAAAGTCTATTTGCATGGAAATGAAGAACAGTGGCATTGCTATTAAAATAATCCTAAACCTGCTCTATTTTATTAAGAAAATAAATCATTCACAAACTTTGATAACTTACAAATAATTTACTGGTGATAACCATTGTACCTAGACACCTTGGATGAGAAACTTTTAAGGAGAGGTTAGGCAGAGAGCAAAGTGGCTCAATGCTGAACCTTGGAACTAGATACATGTGGTGGTGGGAAAAGTAGCCAGTAAATTAAATAAATGAGATAGAGAATAAATAGAAATAGGTAAGTAGAGATTAGAGAATTTAGAAGACCAGGAAGAGAGTCAGTTTGGACAGTTCTACTAAAGCTCCCTGAGGGGCACCTGGGTGGCTCAGTAGGTTAAGCGTCTGACTTTAGCTCAGGTCATGATCTCATGGTTCGTGGGTTCAAGCCCTGCATCCGGCTCCGTGCTGACAGCTCAGAGCCTGGAGACTGCTTTGGATTCTGTGTGTCCCTCTATCTCTGCCCAACCCCTACTTACACTCTGTCTCTCTCTCAAAAATAAATAAATATTAAGAAAAAAAGAATGATAAACTCCAGGAGACCAGGAGTCTTTGCTTTTTTTGTTCATTGATGTATTTTAAGCTCCTAGAATAGCATGTGGTACATCTGGTTCAGTAAATACTTGTTACATGAGTGAATGAATGAGTTAATAAATACATTAATTAATTAATTTTTCCTTGAGCCCTCATACTTCTTACATTGCCTGACAAATAGCAGTTTCTTTTTCTATACTTGGCAAATGATTCTGGTAATAATGGTCTAGGTCCTAGACTACAGTCAGCAACTGCACTTTGATACTTTAGTGAGGAAGAAACTTTTTTTCATGATTTATTCTATTTAGTTTGTGAGTACAAATATTCTGTTTCAAGTTGTATCTGAAAACTTATAGGCCAGCAAATGGTTGGGAGTGGAGAGCATGCATCACTTACAGCTACAGTGATTTTCTATCTCTGACTCATCTGAAAACGCCTTAATTGAGTATTTATTCTTATGCTGCAAGATCCAAAAAATCTTAACTGCCATTAAGCTGTCTACAGAAGCAAAACGAAATGGAGAATTAAGGCAATTATCAGGATGATATGAACCATAGAAAACATGTTTGCCTCAATCTGGATGTTTCTGGAGAACTTATTTTTGACCTAAATTATCTGAGTAACCCCCCCTTCAGTTTCCATTTCATTTTGCACAGATAGTAGTTTAGTGTGCAGAGGGAACAGCCCATAATATAGGGAATCAGTGTGAGAAGAAACTCATCATCCAGGACATGTTTGGCTGTGTCTTCTCTTTTTACTAAATTTTGTTCCCAGAGGAAATAGAAAAAAATATAAAGACTTAATAAGGAATTTTTTGAAAATTAACTGATTTATTGAAGATATGCTTTGACACCTGCGTACCTTTTGATCTTAACTAAAATGACTCTTTAGCTTGAATTTCTGTTAGGCTGTAACTTTAGATACATCATTAAAAAGCCAGTGAGTAAATAAAACAGGATATTAATCATCATACGTTCATTCCAATGCAAATACAGATACAATTGGCAGAAATGTGGGCTGTTTCTAGTGTACATGAAAGCCAACTCTAGTGTATGTCAAGTGTGTGATAATGAGGAATTTGCAGTTGTGTCCATCTGCTGCTCTTTATGAAATGTTTTGTCAGGTCACCTGTATGTATTTTATATCTTCACTCTCTTTTCCTGAGGACATATTTCCCAATAACACTGTTTTTTAACTTTAGAATTAAAAAAAAAATGTTTTAACGTTTATTTATTTTTGAGTCAAAGAGAGACAGAGCATGAACGGGGGAGGGTCAGAGAGAGGCAGACACAGAATCTGAAACAGGCTCCAGGCTCTGAGCTGTCAACACAGAACCTGACACGGGGCTCGAACTCACAGACCGTGAGATCATGACCTGAGCTGAAGTCGGACGCCTAACCGACTGAGCCACCCAGGCACCCCTAACTTTAGAATTTGATATTCAAACTACACCCCCCTACATACACACAGACTTCAGTGGTGAGCAGATGAGGGCTTTAAAAGTTGTTGAAAAGCTGCATCTGGTGAGAAATAGGGCCCTCTCTGGCCAAGCAGACCTGCTTTTCCCAGCACAAGAGCATCTCAGTGGAGCCAGTGACAGAATCAATCCCACAGGGGTCCCAGCTGATGTACCTCAACTATTCATTGACCCCCAAATGCTATCCTTTGTCTGCTATTTGGCTATAGATTCATTGGAAGATAATAAAATCAACCAGGGAGATGGTAAATCTTCAGGATATGATACAAATAAACATAGAGGTTAAGTCTATTTTGATGCTGCATAGGAAGAAGTGTTACTGAAATGCAAAAATATTCCTTCCCCATGTTTATGCCTCAGCAATAAAGAACTCTTTTTTTTTTTCTTTCATTTTGGCCCTTAAGGTCCTACCTGATTTCATTCTAGCCTCTCTTCTGGTCATCTATCATACCCATCTCCATCATGAGATTTCTTTTTATTTTATTTTATTTATTTTTATTTTCTCCATTATTGAGATATAGTTGACATTTAACACTGTGTAAGTTTAAGGTGTACAATCAATTGATCTGATATATTTACATATTCAAAATGATTAACACTGTAGCATTAGTGAACACTTCCATCACATCACACAATGACCTTTTTTATATGTGTGATAAAAACATTTAAGATCTCTCTTAGCAACTTTCAAGTATATAATACAGTATTCTTAACTATAATCCCTTTGCTATATATTAGATAACAGAACTTAATCATCTTATAACTAGAATTTTGTATTCTTTGACTCCCATCACCCATTTCCTCGACCCCCTACTTTCTAGTAACCACCACTCTACTCTGTTTCTACAAGTTCAACTGTTTCAGATTCCACATATAAGTGATATCGTATGGTATTTCCCTTGTCTGACTTACTTCACTTAGCATAATGCTCTCAAGGTCCATCCATGTTGTCACAAATGGTAGGATTTCCTTCTATCTTTTTCCATCCCTCCATTTTCTGTCTGTGCATGTCTGTAAACCTGAAATAAGACTCTCCCTGTAGGCAGCATATACATTGGTCTTGATTATTTTTTTAATCCATTCAACCACTCTGTGTCTTTTGATTGGAGAATTTAGTCCATTTACATTTAAAGTAATTGTTGACAGGTAGAGACTTTCCTTTGCCATTGCGTTGCTTTCTGATTGTTTTGTAATTCCTTTGTTTCTTTCATCTCTTGTTCTTTCTTTGTAATTTGATGATTTTCCATAATGGAATGCTTAAATTTCTTTCCCATTATCTTTTATGTATTTACTATAAGTTTTGCTTCATGGTTACTGTGAGGCTATAACACATTGTATATTTATGACAGACTATTTTAAGCAGAAAATAATTTAACTTGGAATGTATGCAAAAACTCTACATTTATACAGCCCTACATGTTTTATATTTTTGATGTCCCAATTTCCATCTTTTTACCTTGTGCATCCATTAACAAATTTCTATAGTTATTTTTAATGCTTTTGTCTTTCAACCCTCATACTGGACTTATAAGTGATGTACCCATCACCAGTACAACATTAAAATATTCTGAAATTAACTGTATATTTACATGCACCAGTGACTTTTATACTTATTTTCTTGCTACTAATTAGCATCCTTTCATTTCAGCTTAAAGAGCTTCATTTAAATTTCTTGTAAGACCAATCTAGTGGTGAGGAGTTTAGCTTGCCCTTGTTTGGAAAACTCTTTATCTTTCCTTCAATTCTGAAGGACAACTTTGTTCGTAGAGTATTCTTGGTGGCAGGTTTTTTTATTTTTCTTTTATATATATATATATATGTGTATATACACATATATATATATATATATTGTGTGTGTGTGTGTATATATATATATATATATATATATATATATATATATTTCAGTATTTTGAACTCTGGCCTGCAAAGTTTCTGCTGAAAAATCTGCTGATAATCTTATGGCTGTTCCTTTGTACATAACAAGTTGTTTTTCTCTTGTTGATTTTAAGAATCTCTTCTAGTCTTCATCTTCTGACAATTTAATTTTAATGTGTTTCAGTGTGGGTTTCTTTGGATTCTTCTTCTTTTGTTATCCCTAGGCTTCCTGGTTTTTGATGCCTGTTTCTTTCCCCAGGTTACAACAGTTCTCAGCCATTATTTCTTTGAATAAGTTTTCTGCTCCTTTCTCTCCTCCTTTCAGGACACTTATGAGTGTATATTGGTCCACTTATGGCCTCTCATTAGTTCTATCAGCTATCTTCACTTTTTTTCATTCTTCTTCACTTGTTGCTCCTCTGATTAGATGAATTCCATTGCTTGTCTGTGAGTTTGTTGGTCCTTTCCTCTGCTTGATCTATTCTGATGTTGAACCCCTCCAAATTGAACTTTGCAGTTCAATTTTTATATTCTTCAGCTCTGTCATTTCTGTTTGGTATTTTTAAGATTTTCTGTCTCTTTGTTGAAAATCTCACTTTGTTCATATATTGTTCTCCCGATCTCTATGAGCATCTTTATGACAATTATTTTGAGCTCTCCCTCTCTCCCTCAGGTAAATAACTTAATTCTATTTAACTAATATTTGTTTCTATAGTTTTATCTTGTTGTTTTGTTTGCAACATATTCTTGAATTTTTGTATTATTATCCTTGAATTTTTGTGTTGGTTTCCGTGTATCAGGCAAAATAGCCACCTCTTCCAGTCTTGAAAGAGTGATCTTGTGTTGGAGATGAAGTTTATCTATCAGTCCAGCCTGTGCTCCTTGTTGTCTTTCAAGCTTTTATGATTTTTCAAGCCACACTCTTTGTTCCTAGTGGCTCCCTGTAGTTGAGGATGTGCCAACACCCACCAATTTCCCCAAGAGGAAGGTTGCATTCAGCAGCTAGATGAAGGCTGGTCGCAAGTTGGATCTTCAGACAGCAGCTGAGAAAGTATCTAGTTAGACCCCTTCCAGGAAGTAACTGGAAGATGGGCATTTTTGTCTGCTTCCTCTGCACTGATCCCAAATGTATAGCCATGGGGGTAGAAGTGCTTATAAGCCTATTAAAATATTCTTTGTTTTTTATAATCCTATGGGACTGCTGAATGCAGGCCTCTGTGGCTACCAGAACCTCACAATCCCTCATACAGCAGCCACAAAAACTGGGGCAGTACATATGTGTATAAATTCCTTCCACAGAGATACTAGCAACTTGGAAAGGGAGACAGCAACGAGGTGTCCATAGGTTTCCCTGGTCTCCAGGTACGATGGCAGTCAGCCTCTAGATGTGTGCTAAATTAGAAGCCTGACCATCAGGAAATAGCTTTTGAAGTATGCAAACATGTCCCTTTTAATGAGATGGGTGTTTTTGCCTGCTACTTGTGTATTAAGCCATGATGTTACAGCAAGTTAAGAACACTTATTTGTTTGAGACAGTACAGTGGGACTCATGAATGGAAGTCCCATTGGGTATCATAACCAGCATTCTGGGGACCTGTCCCTTGGGAAGCAGCTGCAAAAACTAGGGAGCAGATATATATATACAACCTCTTTCCAGGGAGATACTGGCAACTTGAGGCAAGCAGGAGGGAGAAGGTCGGGGAGATGTCCTCTGGATATGTATTAAATTAAAAGCCTGACCCTCAGGCAGCAGCTTCTAATGTATGAAAATAGACTCCATTAAGAGCAAGACAGGGAGATGGACTATTTTTGCCTGCTCCCTCTGTGTTGAGCCCTGGGGTAAGAGCTGCAATGAATTCTCAGGCCCTTTAATAACTGTTTTTTCTTTGCTATAGTCTTGTGGGTCTCATGCATGCTTTCAAAACTAGGTGATTGGAGGACCCATCCCTCAGGTGGGGGTCTTAAAAGTTAGGGCACTATATATGGGTCCTAAACCCTTCACTCTTCAGGGAGAAGATGGGAGTTAGAGATTCCCTTCTGACTATGGCACTGTGCCAGGAGTGGAGTTTATGATAAGATTATGTCTCAGCCTTTCCTACCCACTTCACTGTGGCCTTTTTCTCATTTGCCTGATGTGTAGGAGTCACCTAGTTAGTTCCTGAATTTCTTTTAGGGAGAATTGTTCCATGTGCAGCTATTCATTCTCTGGGTCAATGGAAGGAGTAGAATTTGGGATTCTCCTATATTATCATCTTTAAAGATGTTCTTAATGAGTTCTCCATTTTGACACTTCTATTAACATTGACTAATTTAATTTCTGATTATTGAAATATCCTTGAGCTTTCCTACCTCCAAATATCTGTACATATTCTTTCCATTGCTTGGAATTCCCCTACCTGCATTTCTGTTTAAGCAAATCTATTCACACTTCATGGTTCAGCTCAAAACCCATCCCAATAAAGTGTTCCCTTTCACATGGTAATTTTAATTGCTTCCATCTCTGAACTCACATAATATAGCTGCTTTATCCCTTTTCCCCTTCCTTCGTTACTCTTCTGTCTGTCATTTTCCTCTTCTTTATATTTTTTTAATTCTTTTAATTGTGAAATATCACACACACAAAAAAATAACACAAACATGGAGAAATGGGCGGAAATAATCCCAAATTTATAGTTTGACAAGTAGTTATAAAGTGAACTCCTTGTAACAATTCTCAAGGAAAAGAACTATAATATTGCCAATACCCAGGAAGCTCCCATGTGTTCTATCCAGTTGACAGCCACTTTCCTTTCTAACAGAGCCAGCCCCATTCCCTTTATTGGTTTACTATATTTATGAATCCCTGGGCAATATACTTTAGTTTTTATATCTTTTTGAATCTAATATAATTTCTAATTTTGTATTTTCTACAAAAGAGATTAAAATAAATAATAAACACCCTAAAACACACTCTAAAACACACAGGTATTTGGGATCTTTTTTTCCGTACAATATTACAATATTTAGCATATAATTGATAGCTATTACTATTATTATTATTCTTATATCTTTGTGGCACCTGTAGGTACTCCTGAATTGTTAATTAACTTTTGAATTAATAACTTATCAGTTTTAACATCTTGCTTCCTTGAGGAAAATGGTAGTCTCAAATTGTTTGTATAATCCCTATATATTGCCTAGCACAGAATAGGTGCTTATTAATTTTTTTTCATTTTATTCAGCAATGTTGCTCTGCTATGAAATAATGTAATATAAAACTTAATGAATGATCACACACAAGGAGTTTTACTGAATTACTCACTATTACAATAGCCTTTTCTAATTTCTTCATAACACTTGTCACTATTTGAAATTATATTGTTTTATTATTTGTTTAATTGTCTATTTTCTCTATTACCCCAAATAGAATATGAGTTTCTATCCCTAACATTTAGGATATTACCTGTCACAATATAGGTGCTTAATGAATATTTGTTAAATTAAAGAAATAAATGAATTATTGTAGGAATCACACAGGTAGAACTTTTTATGACACTGATTTTTTTATTGATGTCTGTCAACTTTAGAACCATATTCATTTCTCAGCTTCTGTATTTCTGAGATATTTATTCTGAACGTGGTTAATTCTTTCCCTTATTGAGAATATGAACATTCTCTGAAGGCCAGAGTTTGCTCTGGAGAGGCAACAGGATCAGCTTTTACCTCTGACATGGGTTTAAAATGTTCTTTCTGCCAAATGACAGATGATTACATCTAGAGCATTTTTATTAAATTCAAGCAATAACGTGATTAAGGTACTAATGTTTTCCCATTGTAAAAATAAGGCTTTTATTACTTTGTCATAATATTTGGTATATTCATATTTGAAATAGGCCAGAAAATAACACTTGGTAGCTAAAAACTATGCTCTGAACTCTTCAAGGCTATAAATCATTTGTTTATTGAAGGGTAACACCATTACTATATTGAAGATTTCAAGAATTTTGTGAAATTAAAACTATGTTTTTGAGAACAAGAAAAGAAATACTTCTTGTGTCTAGTTTTTTACCTCATGTATTACTTTGATCACCTCCTCAGAATGTCCTAAGGCTGTCCTTAAGAATTACCCATTTGGCAGGTAGTTCTATTCCTTGAGTATGAATTTCTAAGATGTGACAGAAAACTGTATTTTTGGAGATTCCACATAAGGACCAAAACACACTGTGGAAGCATCTTGTTTCTTTGTCTAGAAATTCTTCCAAATAGTCTGAAGGTCTGTGTGTGAGAAAGCACTGTGTTATACACGTGGGAGTATTGCAGCCATCTTATCTAGGCAGCTGCTTGTCTTTGTGTTGTGTGTATATGTGAGCATTTTTTGCAACTGGTGTACATCCAGTGTGCTGTGGAAACAGCACATCATACTAATTGCATGTCTTCCATTTTCATTCCTCTCCAATCGGCAGTAGAGAAGCTGAAGTTTCATTAAGGTCTCATGGGTTTCCCTGGTCCTGGAGCCCAGGATGTCACCTTTCACTTGGGGTATAATTATTCAGTTCAGGCTTTCTCATCTAAGTGGATATAAACAAAAATATTAAATATTTGCATTAGCCCTCTTCAGTTCATCAAAATCTTTGCAAAATATCTAATTTTCAGCACAGCTCTCCCCTGGATGATATCCAAGGTGGTAGACCTTCCTTTCCTGATCCCTCAAGAAGGTATAGACTAGATTCTAAAGCTTTGGGAAGTGAATATCTTCTTATGAAAATTATGGCTATACCTCATCTCTATTGTTAAGCACTTTCTTCTATATAAGATGTCTTTCTGAAGAATGAACTCAAAACAGCTTAGATATAGAAACATTTAGTACTTTGAATCCAAGGAAATATATACCATGGTAGAAGGAATTTTTTTCAACTACTTGACTACAGCTGTTTCAGTATTTTTTAGATTTTCTGAAGATGATGTGGAGAAAAGTTAAGTCTATAGTGTTGTCCCCATGATTAGTTTGAAAAAATCCCTGGTGCTATCAAGACAAATATGCATCCCTTTAGCTATGATTTCTCTTGAGGCAGCAACAAGTGAAGGATCACACCAATCACAACCACAATGCCCCCCTCAATACACACACACACACACACACACACACACACACAACACAAAACAGAAACACACACATGGAATCCTATTTCATTGTGTATAGTTCAGTTACACATCCTGACCAGTCTTACCAACTTCTCCATCAAACAGTAGGACTTTAAAGGTAGGTGATGTGCTCACTGATGCAGTGTGCTCTTTTTCTTTGCATGGTTCCCTCTTGAATGAACAAGCTTTGTTTCTGAGTTAAAACAAACTCAAATGTCATTTATTGCATTAAACTTTATAGCTACCGTGCTGCAGTGGATATTCTATGTTGCCTGGCTCTTCTTGGAAGCTTATCTCATCCATAGTATCTCAGCAAAGCTGTGTTTCCCATACAATTGTTCCTATTTAATTATAGTGTCCACATTGTACCCTTGAAATGTGTTGAGTCAACCTTAAATGTGGGAGGATAAGCTATGGGAGTAATATGGGTGAGAGAGTGTGTGTTTGTGTGTGTGTTTATTCTTACATATGCATTCTTTATACATGGGAAATAAATTAATATATTTTTGCGAAACAAGTGAAATTGACCATGTGGAGCTTGAAGCATTTCCTGTGGGATAACAGTTTACAAAGACTATGGAATAAGCAAAAACCTCCATGCATCTAACAACTTTCATTTTTAGTTTTTAAAGTAAAAATTGACAAATCCACAATCATTGTGGGATACTTTAGTATCTCCCTCCCCAAATCTGATAGATAAAACAGAAATATGTAAGAAAAGATATGAGTGACTTCTGTAATTGTTACTCAACACATGGAATGAGTGGGATATATCAAATTATTGCACCTATCATAGTGGTATAGATATAATTTGTAATTGATGTTTAAATGCAAAATATTATTTAATCAAAAAGTGAGTGAAATAATCAGCCATGTGCTTTTCTCTGTATGATTCTCAACTAAAGTTTGTTTTTTGTGTCTCTTTTATTTTTTTCTTTTTACATGTAGCCCAAACTCATGCTCTCTTCTGAAAAAAAACAATTTTTTTTAATTTTTTAAAAAATTAGTTAATTAGCATTTCATAAGTAACTTAATCTAATCCGAGTAGAAATAATGTGTTCAATCTCTTTTTTTAGCACTATTTAAATAGAACTCAACAGATAGGTTGATGCATCAGGCATTATGTATACACTAAAGCATTGGTTTTCAAAGTTAGCCTACATTAGAATCACCTGGAGGGCTTCCTCAAACAAGATTGTTAGACCCAACCCCAGAGTTTCTGATACAGTAAGATAAAGATGGAGTAGAAGAATTTGCATGTTTAACAAGTTACCAGGGGATACGATGTGGTGGTTGAGGACCACACTTTAGAAAACACTGAACTAGAGCACAAACAAACAGCTGTTTATGAAACATAACTCAGTGCTTCAAAGAAGCTTCTTAGCCTTTATATGTTTATATGTTTAAATTAAATTTCTTTCAGATTATCAATATTTGAAGAATCTTTCCCAAAAATGGGAAGTCCATTCAAAATTTAAAGACAGCGTGCATCAATTGGCTAAATAAGAGCATTAGCAATGACATAGTTATTTCTTCCAAGTTTTCCTTTTTTTTTAAGATTTTATTTTTAAGTAATCTCTACACCCAACATGGGACTCAAACTTACAACCCCAAGATCAGGAGTTGCAGGCTCTACCCCTGAGACCAATAGTCGTATGGTCTACCTACCCTGCGCATGATCAAGAGTCATATGCTCTACCGACTGAGCCAGCCAGACACCCCTCAATTTTACCTTTTGCTTTTTTTTCTTTACCTTTTGCTTACATCTTCTAACCCTTGAGCCTCAGGGTTTGGAACACCTCAAGTGGTTGAATAAGGCATCTTTAGGAAACTAGCTAGGTTCTGATGAAATGTTAGTGTTTCTAAAGCATGTGAGCATATAGCTGCTGAGTCATAAGAATATCCCATGATACATTTTGGACATGGGTTGACATAGCAACAGTCCCAAACGTAGCACAAAGCAATGCTTCAAACTGGGATAACAATCTCAAATGCAACAGGGAGGATAACTTTACAATTCAGGATTAAAGAGAACAGTCAGAACATGATCTATAGAGGGATGCTGATTCGATACCTACCAAAATTGAGAAGACTTTACACTTCAGAGTATGATAAACTTTCTCCATCGCCTAAAGTCCATTGTATTTGTGCCACAACATGGTCTACCTTCTGATTCCTCTATAAATGATTCAAAAATCTCCAAAAACAAAATTAGTTATTTTCCTATATTTTTCTCATACTTACTTTCATGAATAACATGAAACAACATTGTACAGTGGCTGTTGACATATCTGTTTCCCATTAAATAAGAAGAACCTTGAGGGCAGAGACACTTATATTTTTGTCTTTGATTATCATACACCTAACATTGTGCCTAAGGATAGATGTGCTTAATAAATAATTGGGAAGTGAAAGTCCTTCACAAGCAAAGATGTCACTGGTCATCAGTCGGCACATCATTCCAGCACCAGATAGGATGCCTTATAATGAATTGATAGTTATGAAATTTACTGAAAGAGCACAGCAGGAGCATAACCCCAATGTGTCACAGTATTAGATCTGTGGGAAAAAAATAAATCCTCAAAGTAGGTATGACCTTATTCCCTGTCAAACCACTCTGAACAGGCAAATAAGACGAACTACTCTTGGTCTAACATGGAATAGGTAACTGGGACCACAAGGAGCCACCTCTGTCCCCTTGCCAACATCTCCACATACCGTCTCTGCCCTCGGTCTGAGCGGTTTGTGTTGTTGTTCCTTGTTGATTGTTAGCACCACAACCCATGTTGGTGCCATGGGATGCAAATTGCCAGCCCCAACACAAACCCTGTTTCTGAAGAGGCACTTGGTTGGCAGAGTGAAAACAGAGTAACGAGAGATGCCATCTGCATTTCCTACTACATAGCTCAATTAGTTGATTGATTTGTAACACTTTAAAAAACATTTTCTAGGCAAAGCAAATTAGGAGAGTGTTTTATAATGTATTCAGTTTAATTAAAACTGCACTAAGTGGAGTACTTCGCTTCTTGGTTTCAGAAAAAAAATATCACAAGGAAGTCACATACCATATTGATTTTCACCCCCCTCCCCAAACAGGAGTAAAATAACATTGTTAAAGCTATACAAGTGTGCCTCTTTAAAAGGTTTTCTGTAATTAGAAAGTAGAAGATTGGGTAGCAAGGCAAGACGTTAAGATACCTGCATGAAAGTCATGGGCGATGGGGGTGGGGGAGCTGGTAACATGCTCCAAATTTGAATAACCAACAACACCTGCTCCGTGTTACATGCAAAAATGCTTTTATCATCTGAAGGCGGAAAGAAAATCTGCAATGTTCCAGATCAATTCAAAGTCTTAATTGAACAAGTTGAACATACATGCATGTCTTTACTAATAACGTGAATGCAGAAACAACTTCCCAGTATGAGACTTTTCCAAGTTTGGATAAATTTAGCTGTTCATCCAGCTCCCCTCCTCACATCTCAGATTGTCCCTACCAGACTGCTTTCCCCACATTCCTGCTGCCTGTCACATCACCAAATGTAAGAGGGCTTCCAAATTGTTAGTCGTCTGATGAAACCTTCAAATTATTGGAGACGTTCGCATCGGTAATTATGATTTATTTAAAAGCACTTTGTTTGCATTGCTCTTGTCTCAGTTTCTTTAAAGCCAATTACTGAGAAATTCATTGGATTGTTTTGATTTTTGAAATCATTTGGAACTTCAGAACACATCCCTTTGCATAATTTTTTGAAAGTAAAACCAAAACAAAACGATAAAAGGAGCACCCTCCAGAATTTGTCTATTTCACGTCTTCAGAACTTCTGTAGCATGCTAGTAAGCAGTTAAAGTAGGAGGAACAGTAGGGGCGCCTGGGTGGCTCAGTCGGTTAAGCGGCCGACTTCAGCTCAGGTCACGATCTCGTGGTCCGTGAGTTCGAGCCCCGCGTCCGGCTCTGGGCTGATGGCTCAGAGCCTGGAGCCTGCTCCTGATTCTGTGTCTCCCTCTCTCTGCCCCTCCCCCGTTCATGCTCTGTCTCTCTCTGTCTCAAAAATAAACGTTAAAAAAAAAAATTAAAAAAAAAAAAGTAGGAGGAATAGTATAGTTCTTTTTCAGTAGAAGGAGGGACCAAAGTAAACAAACTGAATCAACTGTTTGAGCTCCCATTACATTTGGCTAAATCGGTAAAACTTAAGTGGGGCAACGATTTTCCTAGTTTTGTTGGACTTCTGTTCCTGCCTAGAAGATACCTAGAGGATGCTGGCAATAATACTGTCTGCATATCATAGAATATTCTTTTTCTTGTCACTACTATTTTATGATACTTCATTATTTAAATCATCTTAGAAGGACCAAAAAGTGACCATTGATAACAAATACTACCATCTATTCTAGGTAATAACCTCAGAATGAGGTCCTGACTTGTCATCTATAGTCCTTCCCAAACTATACATACAAAGGGCCTCAAAATAATGCCTTAGGCTTGTCCATTCACTTTTTTTATAAGCAGTGGTGGAAATTAAGCAAAAGAGACAATGGCCACCAGTTTCTTAGGCTAGACAGTTGCTTAGAAAATATTGTGAGCAAATACTTGTTGGGTGTTAATTTCTTAAGATTGATAATATTCTGTATAAACTACCGGCAGCTCATCTCCAAATGTACTCCATTGGGCAGTACCTCAAAAAGGCATTTTGGACTAACACATCCATGTGATTCTATTTTTTTAAAGCGTATTTATTTATCTTGAGAGAGAGAGAGAGAGAGAGCACAAGCAGGGGAAGGGCAGAGAGAGAGGGAGAGAGAGAACCTAACCCTAAGCAGGCTTCGCACAGCACAGAACCCGACACAGGGTTCTATCTCACGAGATGTGACATTATGACCTGAGCCTAGATCACGAGTCAGACATTCAATCGACTGAGCCACCCTGTCGCCCCTATGTGATTCTATTTTTAAGAAGACTCCATAGTCATAGTACCTTTCCAAAAACAAAGATGCTAAAAGATACCTCTGTGGGAACCCACTGTTTCCATAAAGTATGGTTTCATTAAATATATCATGAATCTAAGCCAAAAAAACAAGAAAGACAATACCACACTTCCAATTTTAGATATTACTAATGGGACTAGAAATAAAAATAATTGCTATTTAATTACAGAAATGTGTACTCTGATGCACAAATGCCTGATAGAGGATAATGACATTGGACACCGAAAATGTTCCGTGGCTGCTGGGAACATTTGACAATAATTTACATGTTTAATTGAGTTGCTGTGAAAGGCTCATTGCGCAATTACATGTTCACTTAGGTGCTCAAATAGATACTGAAAATACCTATGTTTCACTTGTACGTATGGCCCAAATGGCTGCTGCAAAAAATGTTTCCATTTACTTATGTGGGGGACTCTACATGTGATTGCACTTTACTGTGTGTTTAAAATGCCTTCTGCCCTTAGGTTTGATGGCTCAGTCTTGCTCTGAGCAATGTTGCAATACAGACTATTTATGGAACAATATTGCCCTCTGGCAGTGAGGCAGCCATTGGTTTTAATAACTGTTTTATGTCATTTTGACAGCTTTTAAACTAGTCACACCCAGCAGTTTAGGCCAGAAGGGAAACATCAACCAACGCCTGCAGGAGTTTTGTATTACAAAACCTGTATGTGTGTTTATATTAGGAAAATGCTACAACTCTTTCTTTAAAGAAAAGCTGCATCCCCAAGAGGCCGACTGAATTTTTGCCACGTAAAGCTTAGAGAAGTGCGAATAATCACGACAATATTGAGCTCAAAGTACCAGCAGAGAACAGAATCACTCTCCCTTCCAGAGATTTGTGAGCTGGAGCTCCATGGAGACTGAGACTGTAAGCCTATCGCAGACCTCCCTCCTATAGTGCATGTTGGGATACTCATGGGATCAACAAAGAACCGCCGGGTTGTATCAGATCTTTTGAATCGAATCATCTTGAGGAGTGTCTGGGCTTTGCAGAAACAACCCAGAGCAGCTCACAGAAGCTAGAGAATTCCTGGAGGATATCTCAGCTGCTTCTCAACTACTTTCTCAAAGTGAGTGCCTCAAAAGAGCCAGGTGGGCTTTACCAGCTGGGCTGAAATGACAGGGAGGGAGGGCTCTGCTATGTTTAGAAGCACAGCTTCCAGACATCCAAGACAGGCACAGTTCTGTAAGCACCATCCTTTTCCAGCCCAGTGGCCATGGCTGAAAGCATTTCTGGATCGCAGAAGGCAGCTCCGATCTCATCTCCATTGTTGGATCTGAAAAACAAGGCCTTGGAAGGAGACCCCAAGCATCTGTCCTTACTCACATAAACAGGCTTCCAGTTATAGAACAGGTCATCCATCTGTGGGGGCCGAGTGCAGAGAGAGGGACCAGAAGGCTCCTCAGAAGGAAGAGTACATAAAAGTAGCATTTCATGCTTTGACTTCAGATGCACACACAGGATTGCCTTCCGGAAAAATGCCTGGAAACACTCTGCACACTGATTTTCAGCTATTATTTCCTGAATGGACACAGACACCAAGATTAAGAAGGGACCATTCTTGCAATTAGAATTCAATACTGCAGAAACTAAAGATCTGGAAATTAAGATAAGAAATTAGAAAAAAAAAAAAACCAAGAAGGATTATTACACATAAAGAGAAAGCAAAGATGACAAATTCAGAAAACTGAGTCTAAATAAAGCCTAGAAAGGAATTTGAGACTCTTTCTGCATACACTGAGACAATCAAGAGTCAATAACATTAACTATTATGTATAATCATTTAGATTAAAATTTTGATTTTTTTTCTGAATTGTCCTATTTTTAAAAATTAGTTAAATCATTGCTATTCAAAGTACAACCTCGGTGGAAAAGGAGTAGGTGTAGCTCCGTGGAAAATTAAAACAATTACTTTAACTGTTTGAGAAATAAACCAAAATAACTTCAATTATGCTCAATTGAGAAAAAAGGTTTGTTTGCATCTATTTTAGCTGACTCAAGGATATGTGTAACATGTACATCTATATCTTATGGGTAAAATGCCAGGAGAGCATCAGGAGTGTCCCTGAACATAAAACAAATTAAATAAGGAGAGAGGGTTGGGTGTAGTCTAGTGACGTTATGTTTCTAAACACATCCAACAGAGAAAAAGCCAGGGAGCTGTTGCCAGAGCAGGTACTGGCCCCCGCCAACCATTCAACCAGTGATCCTTCCAAGCAACCCATTTTCCAAATTAGCTTCCAGATTATTACAAAAGAAACTGACTCCAACAGCAAAGCAACTCCTTTTCCTTAGTAAATGACTTCAGGAAGATTTTTGGTTTTCTCCTCTGTGTGTACTGTTCCAAAGCTCTCCTCAAAAGTCTCTGCCTAAACACTACATTTCACTTCACAGAGATTCTCCTTTCAAGAGCTGTGTGGGCCAGGAATGGGTCTATAATTTTCATTTAGTTCTGTTGGGTTTCCTTTGGTGGACAGAAATGACACAATTCACATCTGGAAGCATAGTTTAAGGAATAAATAGAGTATGCCAAATGCAACATAATTAAACCCCCAGCTATTTCTAGGCGATAATAATGGTAATAATAAAAATAACAAGGATAGTTTGTCATTGGTTCACAGAAGATTATGAAGGATTAACAACTATTCATAAATTATGTCTTGGGACGTCCAGGTTGCTCAGTAGGTTAAGCGTCCAACTTCCACTTAGGTTGTGATCACACAGTTCATGGGTTCGAGCATCACATCGAGCTCTGTGCTGACAGCTCAAAGCCTGGAGCCTGCTTCGGATTCTGTGTCTCCTTCTCTCTCTGCCCCTATCCCACTTGCTCTTTGTCTCTCAAAGATGAATAAACGTTAAAGAAAAAAAGGTTTAAAAAATTGTGTCTTTTAATAATCACAGAATTCCTGTGTGGTGAAGGTCGTTGTTTCCAGTTTACTCATGTGGAGAATAAGGACAAGAGAGGTTATATTGATTCCTTAAGGGCCAGGGCTAGTGAGGATTTGAATTCAAGTCTGTCTATCCCCAAATCTATTTTTTATGACCTCATACTACTTTTGTTTGTCTCAATTAAAAGAAGAATAGGTGGTCTGTAGTAGATGGCATTATTGACCGTGATTCTTAAACCTCCCTGTACCCACACTCTTTGCCATGTGACTTCGGAGCTCCTCCCACTATAGAAGCAGAGTCTATTTCCTCCAGTCTACCCCTTTGATCTTGGGTTTGGCCATTTGACTTGCTTTGGCCAATACAGTGAGGCAGAGGTGACATCGCACTAGTAGCTCTTGGGCCAGGCTTTCATTGACCCTGATCCACCTGCCTGTCCTCTAGCACCTTCTCATGGCTATGAGAAGAGCATGCCCTGCTAGCTTGCTGGTCCCAGGAGGAGTACAAGGGAGATGCGGGACAGAGCTGCTCTGGTTGACCTGCTAATCAACCTCAGATGATCCAGAGATGTATGAACGCTAATAATGATCATTGCCATTTGAGTTTTGGGGTGTTTTTAATAATTACAGTGGCAACAGATACCCTCTATGTGGTCAGTTTTGAAGAGTGTGTGCTAAATGAATGGGTATGCATGCCTGCCCACACACACACCTATACACACACCTAGTTGAGTATGAGTCTTGCTGTCTTAAACTCAGATAACCACTTAGTGCAAATAAATTTATTATTATCAAAGAAGATGAAGTTTTAGTATTATTTTTCTTTAGAAAACTGTAACCATTCCATTTCTTTTTTGGTCCCCCCATTAAAAGCCAAGGAGATGTTTTAAGATAGCTTAGCAGCTTAGCTCTGGCTTTGGTCTTTGGTGGATTTTACCTGATAACTGACACTTAACAGGACCCTCTTTGCACAACTGACATATCTCAGTAAGAGGGAGGCATCTTGACCCCCGCAGGGCAGTGACAGTTCAGTGCTCTCTGCTGAATCCCATCCTGGTTGTTCTCAGATGTAGGACTACCTGAGGTGGTTTTGACTTTGAACAAGATCAGCAGTGATGAGTGAATGTGAATTGGGAAGTAGCTTTGCAACATCAAAGTCTGCCATCAAGTGGTATCATGTCATTCTATGATATAAGACACCAGACAAAGGCAAAAAGCAGAAAGAAGTGCACATAGATACATTCGCACACGCACATGCACACACACACACACACACACACACACACATACACATACACATTTCACAAGGCATTTGAAGCTGTTCTCAGATTGTGATTAGATCAGAGTCATTTCTTTATAACTTTGGCTTTTGGTATATTGACCTATCTGGACTTGCAATGAATTTTTGATACAGTCAAAGCTTCATTCTTAGACTATGACTAAGTCTATAAGATGAGGTGGAGAACTGGCTTAATTTTGACAGAAAACAGACCCAAACATTCTGTTTAGCAGAGTTTATGTTATTCCCACTGAGAAAAATAAATGTGGGTCAGTTGTTACAAACAAATACAAGCTGATGCATTCAAAGGCTATGTAGTTTTATGGCCAATGGATTCATTTGAAATAATGTTTCCTTTTATAATTTATTAATAAAAATGTACACATTACAAGAGTTGGTAATCTGTGACATATGCCCTAATTTGCTAATATTGAAATGGGAAATAAACATATTTGTATTTGATTTGGGCTAGATTTTTAGCAAGATTTATGTGATTTCACTGACATATTGAAGAGTTTCCTTTGTAAATGGGAAGGTTCCAGGGTTTAGAAGAAAGATATGCCTTGGTGGTTTTGGGGGAGAACATACAGGAGATGTTGTCTCTAGAAGAGAGGCTGGAAGCGGTCAACCAGTTGAAACAATGGCTTCCTTCCATTGCACAGAAGACAAAAGAATGATTAAGAGAAGGCTGACGTTTTCTCAAAAATAAATAAACATTAAAAAATTTTTTAAAGAGAGAAGTCTGACTGTGCTGTGTGCATCATTGCCATTTTTGCCCTGTCAAACTTGCAACCCGATTAGAGTCTAGTATTTATGACCCATTTTGAAGTTTTTCTCTTTTGCATTTTGTTAAATTTTTTTTCTGTGATACTGACCTGGTTAGGATGAACACATGAAATTACTAACAAATCCTGATTCAGTTGACTGTTATTTGAATATTTGTTCTGTATTCATCTTTCAAAACCATGTTGAAATCCATAGTTCTCTTAAGCTGCTGATGGGTTTCCCCAGTTTCTCTCTTTCCCCCAACATTTGCTTCTAACACAGCCTTCAGAGAGATTTTTTAAGCACACGTTATATTAATTCCTTGCTCAGAACCCTTCAATGGGTTCCTAGTACCCTCTGAGTAAAATCTAAATGTCACATCTCGGCCTACAATGACCTTTAAGATTTAGTCCCTTCTAATCTCACCATTGTTTTTTTCCTCCTGCTCTCTGCTCTGTTCACTCTACCCATGGTGACCTTCCTGCTATTCCCCAAACATCCCATGTTTGTTCCCCACTCTGAGCTTTTCACTTGCTGTTCCCTCTGCCTGGAATATCCCCATGCCCATCCTACCAGATCTTCACTGGCTTGTGTTCTCATTTCTTTCAGATTTTTTTTTCTCCAATGTCACTCCTCAGAGATATTCTCTAGCTACTTGATCTAACATGGCCCATCACTCATTATGGGTTCTTACTATTGACCTTCATTGCAGTGCAATTGGCCACCCCTGACAGCTGGGTGCTTATCTCTAGGAGGGTGATTCTGGATGCAGTGGCTAACTTTTAACACTTATTATCTTTTCAAAAGCAGAGAAAAGGGCTTCTGCTAGTTCAAACACTGAGCTCAGGGCTCTGTTCTTTCCTGCTCAAATTATTATTCTACTAACACTGTTCTGTCTTCTCATGTCTATAACAATTCAACATATAGACCAATGTGGCTTCCACATTATACTGATGACTCACCTATTTACCAATGATGTATGCCTTAATTTGCATTACAGACCCTCATTATAGCAGAGTGCATTGTATAAGTTTGTAAATGTAGGGAAAATGCCTCAGACCAACTGGAAGGATGCATGCAAATTGATTACAGTAAGAAGGGAGATTTTTTCAATTCATTTTGCCTCCCATTACTCTTCACATACTGTTTGCATATATTTGTGTGTTTCTTGTGTTAAAGAGAGTAAACCAAAAGCTAGTGAGGCCCAAAAATGAAATAGAGTGAACATGTTCACAAAAGCGAGGAAGAAATATGACAAGAGATAGACATTTCACAGATATACACATACACGTGTGCGGGTAGGTAGGTAGGTAGGTAGAGCTCCTCCTTGGCATGACTTCATTCAATATCCCTTTGATGTTGCAGTGACAATGTATACTTTTTATACTTTCAAGAAAAGCAGGTATAATACAATGCACATACTTGTATTTTTGGCATCCTTTCATGGAACCATAAAATATTCAGGAACAAGAGGGGACAGACAGAGAGAGACACTAAAGGTAGAAAGTGGAAAAAGAAAATAATCATCACTCTTCTTCCTCTATTTAAAAACAACCCTGGGCATATTGGTGTATTTCTTTTGTGTCTTTCATTTGCCAGTTGTGTTTCCTCCCAGTAAAGCATGCTTTTCAGGGCCAGTCTCCTCACTGATTTCACAGATTCAGAGAGTTTGTCTAATTTTTTGTACTGCCTGGAAATCCCCAAAGTGCTATCTCACATTTCTCTCTAGAGACTTCTAAAATCTTTATGTTCTCTTTGGCAATTTCTAAGGACACTTCTGACCTGGAGATTTATTCTGAGAACCAAAGCTCTGGCCATCAAAAGCCATGTCTATCAGCATCCTTTCTTCTTAGGGTTTCTGCATCACTGTTTTAAGTCTTAGCATGCTTTCTTCAGAATAGGAACAAACTGATGATCTTTTATTACTTAGGTAATTGACTGTGATAATGGACAATTACAACAATCCTTTCTTACTTGAGACACAGTAATAGTTACCTTTTGCTACATAACAAACCACCCAATATATGTAATGACTTAAAAAACAGATATTTACATCTCATGATTCAGATCCAGAGGTCTCTCAGCAAGATGCCTCCACCTCCAGCTGCCTACTCCATGCTTGTTCCCGTTGTAGCAAAAGGGATCCAAAGAGCGAGAGAGGACAAACCCCAGTAAACAAGCCCCTGATTTCCAGTCTTTGATTATGTCATTTGCTACTGTCCCACTGACCAAGCCAAATTGTACGTCCAAGCCAAATTGTATGTCCAAGCCTACATTTAAGGAAGGAGCCCATCCACATAGTCATGGGAAGAACTACAAAGAATTTGTATGTACTTTTGAAATCAACCACAGACACCAAAAATGACAGGGTGACTTGTTCTCTTTTCTAAAGGTTAGTAGGTAGCACAAAATGCATACTTTCTCTAGACAATCTGTAATTACATTTTATATGTCCTCTTCCTCCCTTTATCAAACCTTGTATAGATCAGTTTCGGGAGGAATAGCAGAGCCCTTGTGGTGTACCACATTCTGAGAATACTGGTGACAATTTTTTCAACCCAGGACCTTGTTTCAGGTTGCGGTCCGGACACTGCACAATCTAGGAGGTGCTGTCCAGACCATATTCATAGTAATACGGTATATTTATTACAAAAATTTCTTAGCAGAGATAGTTATATTTCTGGAGGGAGGAACATTTTTTTTCTACCTGTTACAGAAGTGACTTTTTGGCTTGTGACTTATGCTGACAAGCCCATCTTTCTTTCAAATGAAGAGAGACTTGTTACCATGAATGGCAAAGAAGTCACGATTTGCATAGATTATCTTTAGCTGCTCCTTTCTCCTACCCTGAAGTGCTTGTCTTCTTCTGATTCCTAAAGCACAAGTCACCCTAGTCTTAATTGCTATAGATTGCATTTATTTTATTCATATTTACAGGCCAAAAATTTCAGAAAACTTTTAATTTTTTTAAATTTATTTTTGAGAGAGAGAGAAAGAGAGAGCGCACATTAGCAGCAGAGGGGCAGAGAGAGAGGGAGACACAAAATCAGAAGCAAGCTCCAGGCTCTGAACTGTCAGAACAGAGCCCGACTCGGGGCTTGAACTCACAAATGGTGAGATCACGACCTGAGCCAAAGTTGGACGCTTAACCGACTAAGCCACTCACATGCCCCTCAGAATTTTAAAGTATGTTTTCTATGTTGTTTGATTTTCCCAATCTGATGTTGTTTTTCTCTGGACTCCATTTTGTTTGCAGTTAATCATTAAATGATTTTTCCATATATATATATATATATATATATACACACACACACATAAATAATAAATAAATATAATATAAATATATAATAAATATAAATAGAATAAATAAATATAATATAAATATAAATAATAAATAAAATATATATTTTATTATATATATAAAAATATTAAAATATGTTTAATATTTAAATAAACTACTAAAATAAACTATTTTTAAATTTTAAATGTTTTGTGTATATTTTGTATGTAAATATATTTTTATATATTCTGTATTTTGTATTTTTATAACATATATATATAAAATAAAATATAAAAAATATAAAATAAAATAATAAAAATGTTATAGTGTTGTGTGTCAAAACTGGAAGCCTTAGGTGTAGGTTGGAGATCTGGGATGTACTACAATCAACTAAGCATGTTCAGTGTGCTTCTATTTCCTGGAAGTTTAATGCTGCATGTTGTAGCTCATATGAAAAAGCCAGCTGTATATTTTAATACACTATGTTCTATTCTAATATAAAAACACTTCATTATTGGGGCTTTTAATTCTGCATTTGTACCATTTATTCCAAAACATTTATTTGTACTGAGAATCCTTTCAGAAGATTTTACAGTCCTTCGTTTTTATCCAATTGACAAATTCCATTCTAGCAACTTTGGAATCTTTGACATAACATCACAGTGCAATTGTTGGATTAGGAAGAAGTGCAGATAACTTTATAATTTATTTCTATGTTAACCAAGATTTTCCATCCTTGGAAATAGGTAACATGAAGCATACACACACACACACACACACACACATATATGCATACACACATATATATTTATATATTTATATACACATATTTTTATATATATATATATATATATATATATATATATATATATAAAGCTGTACCTTAACTTAGAATTACCTATGGTATTAAGGTGGATTGCAAAAAGAAAATGAAGCAATAGACAGGAAATAAATGGGTGTGTGAGTGTGTGTGTATGTAGCATTACAGTCATTACAAAAACTAACTCTGAGCCTCTATGTTGACTTCCTTTGACACAGTCTAAAGGATTCTAAAATTTCTTTCTGAGTGGGGTAAGGAGCAAGTAAAGTCAGAAGAGGTTTAAGTTCAGTCTCATCCTGAGAAGGTGTTGGTTGAAAATTAAAAATACACATCATTCAATGATAACTGGCTCAAATTTCTTAAAATATTAAAATTCCCAAGTGGGCACACATGCATGTGCATACATGCACACACACACACACACACACACGCAAAGAGATGTTTTGTTTTTGCATTTGAAGAAAGTGAATGGTAGGTTTATCTTGCCCACAAGTAAAATAATGCAAAATAATGCTGTATAACAAACTATCCTAAAACTCACTGGCTTATAGCAATAAGTATTTATTTATTTATTTATTTATTTATTTATTTATTTATTTAATTCAGGTTGTTTAGAGCATCTGTGCCTCAGGCTTGGTCACTTGACCTTGGTTGGCTTCAGGCTACAGTCCTGAAGGAAGGGCTCAGTTCTACTCTATCCATGCCTCTTACTCTAAGGCTCAAGACAAAAGGCAGCAACTTGTCCTGGAACATACTCTTCTCCTGGCAAATAAACATGGAGCTGAGCCAAATACCCAAGCATATTTAAGGTTTCTGCTCATGTCACATCTGTTGACAGTTTTTTGACCAAAACAAGTGTTATGCTCAAACTCCAAGTCAATGAGGTATAAAAATGTATTCTGTCCACGAGGGCATGGGAAGTGCCATAAATATTTACAGAATAATAATCCACTGTTTCACGTTCACCTAAAAAATATTATAAACTGAAATGCTTATAGATACTGGCAGGAACCATTTGAGTCTAGGTGGGGAATGAAGCAAACAGCCTAGGGAAGACACCATCAGAAAAACATGGCAGAAACAGCTTCACGGATTATTGCTTTGCAGGAATTCCCAGGGAATTTCTGCCAAATATTTGATTTTTAGAAGGAGGACATAGAAATTCAGTATCTTATGTTAAAACGTTTTGTTTTTAAATGTTGGAAAGCAGCTTACTTTTGAAAAGTTATGTTTGAGCCAAACAAAACATGCCTGCAGACCAGATATAATTTGAAGTCTGCCATTTTCAACCTTTGACCAGAAGTCTCTTTAGATTACCAATATGCAACCCTACAATTACACACTTAAGAAAGTTTTAGAATCTTTCCTTTGTGTTCAACAACAGCAAGGCCTTCATTTCGCTTTACCGCAGGCAGGGTTAACATTGGTCAGATTCTTTGGCCTAATTCCTCTGTAGGTGTTTTCTAAAAATAAAAATAAAATAAAAAATGTGCATATATAATGGTACACTGTTACAGTGCTAGAGAGGTACATAGTTTACACAGTGCTTTTAAGTACCTGCGTTGATTTAACACTCACAGCAAATGGTGCTATTATCATTTTGTAGATGAGAAAAACAGCTAAGGATGATATGATTTTCCCAAGGTCATAGGATTAAGGTCATGGCAGACGTAAGATTCTAGGTCATTTAGCTCTTTCTCAAATGGTGAGGAAGTTAGAAAATCACAGATCTACAGAACACCAAAGCTATTTTGACTATTGGCCTAATTTGATTCTAATATTTAATATGTAGTAGAGTGACATGTTCTAATATCTTCTATTTTAGACATTCAAATCCCTTCTCTGATGGAGAGCTAGTGAAAGCCCCACAAGATAATCATGATGCTGCCATTATCCTGTTTTGCACTCTCAGTTACTTGTGTCTTTACTCTCAGCTCTTGTGTCTTTAAACCTCATTCCCATCAGATGATTAGATAATGATTATCTTGTCTAGAAATAATTGGTTTTGTTTTGTGGTTCCACTTGACCCCTAGTGACATGATGCAGTTTAAGAATGTCACAGATGTTAAACTGTAAAGTGGAGAATGCTATTTTTTTAATCAGAGAGATATGGTGTTTCAGTGTCTAGTACATGTTCCTAAAACTGAGGGAACAGAGATTGATTTTGCCACAGATCAGCTATGTGATTTTCAGCTGCGACCTCTCATTTTCCTGTCTGGATTCTCTAAGCAAAAGTAAGATCATGCAAAAACAATGAGAGTTCTTTGGAAAGATGCAGTTTTAATCCAAGTTCATGTTACTAATTAATTAATCAATCAGATCAATTCCCTGTTAACTCGTTCTAACAGTAAAAGCTCTGTTAGCCAATTATATTACAGTAATTTATTTTCATATTTAATAGAACAGTGCAGCATTTCAATCATAGATTGATAACCTAAGAATTATAAAGTTCAAACAGTATACAAGTGTTGTTTTTTTTTTCTTCCTCTGAAGATTGCTGATAACAGATATCCTTTTAGGAGGTGCTGACTCTGTCCCACAAATGATGAGTAATACAAAATAGTGACTAGATGTTATGAACAGTATTGCACTTGAGAAAAGTCACCATCATTCCCAAAGCAAAGTTCACAAAATAAGAAAGAAGAAGATGGAGAGACGCACTTCCCATTTAATTTCCTTTGCCAGTATTTTGCTGCTGTTTTGTTTTTAATATCTCCCTTGAAGCAGAGAGTCAAATGCCTTCCATCAAAGGAAAGCAATAGTGATATCCATTTTGCAAATAGTAAAATCTGTGTGATTGCATGGCTGCTAAAAAGGAAAATATTTTCTCTCTTTCTTCCTGTGTTTCTTTCCTATAATAAAATAGGTTCCTTTGGAGGTCAAAGGATTCTGCTATTTCTCTTTGCATGCTCTAAGACAGTTGTAACGGCCTGCTTTGAAACTTGTTTTGTGTTTGGGGGAGTTTTAATAGATGGTATTAACTAGTGCCTGAAGGGGGCAAAAGTTATCTATATGTAAAAGCAGTGAAGTTATAGGAAAGTAGCTAAGCAATTCAAGAGAGTTATGTTAATTGCTCTTTCAAAATGCTTGGTCCCCTGTGGTTGAAGCCTGAGGCCTCTGGAGTTCACTTTTCTCTCAGTGACACCATTTCATTTCTTTTCCTGTTTATTCTGTGCCTTTTAGAGTTTTCCAGTCCCCTTCTCCCTTTGAAATGTCAAAGACTGTCCCCAGGAGGATCCAGTTCTGAGCACTTCTGTCTACTTCTGAACACTTTCTGGAGATTCTGAAGTTTCAGAATTCCCATGAGGGCTAGTGAAGATCCACATCCCTCCCATAATGCCAAGTGGTAAAGTAAAGAGGAAAGGCTTTCAGTTCAGAGAAGGTCTTCCTGACTGGGGAGCCAGGTGGATGGCGATGATGGGGCACTGGCCAGAGAGGAGGACAGCTTACTGGGCTGCCTCACCCCAGCATTTTCATACCCATTTGCTCAGAAAGAACTGCACAGAAAATAAAGTTTCAGGGGGAAAAGGAAAGAATAAAAGTATTTTGTGTGGGAAGTGTGATCTTTTTCCCTCCATCATTTTCTGCAGGAAAAAAAAAATTTAAATGTACTAATGACTTTCTAAGGACAATATGACTATATGAATGTGACCAAATTTGCATTCATTTTGAATTTGATCCTAATCATACATATGTTTAAATTGGCTGTGCTGCTATGTAAAATCATAGACTATGAAATACTTTGTTAGATTATGAAATATTTGACAAATGAAGGGGGACTTGCTAAGAAGGTGGCCTCCGAAAAGACTGCTGTATTTCTTGAACTTGAGATCCTCTGAAACCCCAAACTAAGAATAAAACTGGCTTCTCATAATTGATGATTAGAAGTACCCAGACATAAAGGAATGAATTATAACAAAAATGGCAAAGTGTTCATAGTTCCACGTTGAATCAAAGCCAGATGGTTAGGCACTTATAAGTATAGAATTCCAGGCCTGGTATCTCAGACCTGAAGCCCTAGGGTTTGTAGGTCCTACAGATGTGCTCCACTTGGCCAGCATAAGGCTGCCTCCATTTCTACCATATTTTAAAAACTGAATGAAGTTATTGACAATGGTTAACAATGGAATATTTCACATAGAATTCCAGATTTCTGACTTTCCTTGGAAGACCTAGCCATCCCTGCCCAAGAACTGAATAGCAGCTACTGCTTTTGTTATAGCCTGCACTCACCAGGTCTACATGGTCACATCTAAACCCCCTACCTGACCCCCCTAGCCACCCTCACACACACACACACACACACACACACACCCTCAACTGTCTGATTCTTGTTACCTTTCACTTATCTCCCTGACATGCTGGGCCACCACTGCTGTTTTGTGTATAAGGCACCCTCAACAATATCCTAAGATATTCTCTGGAGTAATGAACTATGTTTATCTGGGAACCTTCTCTCACCCCAAGGACGAGGTGATCTACCTTAGTGTCTCTGCTGGCTGATACTGACTCCTCTCCTCCCCAACCGGTGCTGCCTCCTAATTGTAGATCCCAAGCTGTTGTCTTGACACCTTACTCCAGGCCACTCAAATGTCAAATTGCTAGTCATTTAAATAAGATCATATAATAAAAAATTGAACTGCTGGGCAGTGATGATATACACTGACGCTACTAATATATACACCTACGAGGCTTGTTCTCCTTCTAAACTAGATGACAACAAGAACACCTCCTTTTAAAGGTTGATATTTGCAGACCTGCCCAATGACAGCATATTCACTCCAAAAATAAATTTCTATTTCACAGGAGGTGGGGGGAAAAAAAGGAAAACCACATTTCATGTCTCGATTACTCAACAAGAGACTGTATTGATGACACAAGTTGTCCTGAGCTAGGTAGTGATTATATTTAAGTGCCATAGAAGATTTTCTTGTAAGAGATTGCAATCACTCTAAGTACTTCGCATTGCATTGCTTACATGAAAGGAATGCAGCTGAGATGAAAAGAAACCTCCTTAGTATAGATTAGTTTGTCTATTGTCCATTAACTATGAATGAAAGTTGAAATCCAGCTCATTGTGATGCAGTGCTGGATTCTATAAAAACAACAGTCCTTGTTTGAATAACTGCAGAATATCTCCTGAGCTTTTTTGCTGGAGTGGTTACTTGTTGAGGTTATAGGAATTTAGGGACATAACTTCTTGCTACTAGCATAAATATGTTGTGATATACACATATGTATGTATACACACAGATCAGAATATACAGGTGGTGGGTGTGGGTGTGTGCGCATGTTTCGGAGGCTCTCCTACTTCAAGCAGCATCTCCTCTTTTATCTGGTTTTATATGATGGGATCACGCAAGATTATACTTAAAGAGAAAATGCTGGTGTTCATAAGCAAAATTTAGAAAAACGCTAATCGAGTCCAGCTCTTCTATTTTCTGCATGGGGAAATAATACTACGAGATGTGATGAGACTTTTCGAAGAGACTTTTTCAAAGTCACAGACTGGTTGGTTTAACAGCCAGGTTTAGAACATAAGGCTCAAAATCCCTAGTCGGGTCGTCTTTGTATTCTATTGGCTAACATTTACTGAGTGTTTGCTTTGTGCAGAAACTGTGCCACGCCTGAATTATCTCAGTTAACAATCCCACTAATGCCATGAAGTCAATATTATCCATTTAGAGATCAAAATAAGTCCTCAGGGGGATAAGTAATTTGGTCAAAGTCACAGACCTACGAAGTGCAGTCAGAATTAAAGTCTAGCTAAATCTGATTCCAAAGCCACTAACTGTTCCTTTGACCACTTTTCTCTACCGTCTTTATAACCATGTTTATCCAAGATGGTAAGATAAAACATAAAATCAAACTTATGTGTGTTTCTACACCCATGCATAGAATTAAAAACCATATTTCATCATGACATTTTAATCAAATACTCCATACTATTCTGAATTCCATTCTTGAAGAATTGTCAGACTTGAAACTATCAGGTCCCTGAATCCAGAACCTGTGAGGTTAGAGCTGAGAATTCTGCAGATGATTATAGAGACTGATTCCCATGGATCTGAGGAGATAATAAAGCACATCTTGGTGTGTCATGTTACCAATCAATACAGGGTATTGACAGTGAGCCCACGCCAGGAGAGATGGGAAAATGGTACTTGAAGAGTAACCATGAAAAACCAACTGGAAAACAAATCCAACACAACAGAGTTTGGAAGAGTCACAGATAGGGGCCTGAATGGCACTATGCTCACCAACCCAACCTTTAAACAGCTTAGAAGAACTTAATCCTAGTTAAACTCTGCTGAAAACACTATGAGAGATACTGAGTTACCTCAGTAGAATCCCATTGGATAAGGACAGATGAGGCTGGAGGGCACCATGGCAATGCCATCTCCCTGTTTGCACAAAGACACAATTCAGTCTCTCAGAATTGCTAAATGAAGGATGATTATGTCAGCCCCTGTTCAAAATGTCTAGAGTCCATTCCAAAAACATGTGGACCAACTCATTTCCAGAAATCTACTATTGCCCAACCCCTTGAAGTGCTCATTCAATTTGGCTTTGTCTGCACATAGGAAAATAATGTGCAAAGAGAAGTGTTTCAGTAGCTAATATAGGTCTGAAACAATTGACCGGTCATTTCAGGAAACAATGTTCTTTAGCTAAATGGGATGCTCAGAATCTGTAGTGTATGTAGGTTTGGGGTCAGTAGTGTTCCTACAGGATGCCACGTACAAAGACCACCACTGAGTTAGGAGCCGTCAAACATGCCATTTAGAATAACAAAATCAGCTATGGAGGTGGGACTTATGGAGGCAATATTAAGTCTTTCAGGTAGTGCACCATTTAGTGCACCAAAATAATTAGTTACTAATTGGTACCTCCGCCGTCGTTCTAGGTGGATGAGTTCCTGTGGCCCATCTGAAGGGAACTGTGGAAAGGAAAATTCATAACCCTTATCAATACAATCACTTGAATCGTAATGAAGAAAATATGTTGTAATTTGTAGCTCATAAAAATAGTGAGTGATTTTTAGATATTTCAAAAAGGTTTTTTAAAGTTAATGTGTTGTGCTCCTCCGTGAACTGAAGGATTAAAGTGCTTTTAGAAGTACTGTTTTGCTTTAAATAGCATTTTTGTCAAAGTACTTAAGTATTAAAGATTATTATATCTGATCTAATTTCTACTGTCTCCACATGATTCCATGCACAGTTTCAGAGCAACAGAGATTACATATATACTATCTTTTACAGGAAGAATGAGCTTATTTTTTTTCATAGCGGTTCCCAAGCTTAAGATAATTCAACAGTAAACCCCATCGTGTACCCTAGACATCAGCAGCCCCATAATTACAGCTGAATGCAAGTTGACATCAGGGAAATTTTTGCTTCAAAGTTTTTGAGATAGCAGAGGAGGATTTTATGAGATTATTTTAATCCCTGGTTGCATTTTACTCCCCAACATAGCCTGAAATTTAGCTGGACACCTTTTAACCCCAAACATTTAATTATTTTACTTAAGCTACAGTGATTATAAAATACAGAATGATAGAAATGAGGGAATTGTTAGCCTAGACTGTTCAACATGAGAAGGGATTTTGTTCATCCCAGTGGATTTATTCTCCACAAGCACATTGTGAGACCAATTTTATGCTGTATTCCTCTCTTTGGTTGTTCTTCCCACCAGTGACAAGGTCTATATGGATCCATGTCTTCTGTTCTCCCCTTGAAGCTTGGTGTTTTTCAGGTTTCTCTCCTGGGTCCTCTTCCTAGCTCATCTTGTCTCTTCTCTCATCTTCTGCTTCTTCACATGCTCATCTTCATTCATACTTGTGAACATCATGTATATGCTTTTAACTCAAGACTTGTATCTTCACCCCAAATCTGTCTACTGGCCTGAAGATCTCCAACCATTGATTTCGTGGTTCCACTGGATATCCCAATGATTCATTGAAGATGACATTTCTGGAACTTAATTCTTCATGTACTATACCGAAAATACATACTTAGGTTTTTCCTCTGTGAGCTGGTGATGCTGCACCTTCCCAATTGCTAAAGTTAGACCTTAAGATTTACCTTAGACAGTGCCCTCCTCTCACCAAGAATACTTAATCAGTGACCAAATCCCATTAAGGCACTACATTAAAAAGAAACTCAAATTGGTTTTCTCATTTACATTCCTTATTAGACATTTGTATATCATTTTGAAGAGGCCAACTTGGGACATTTCTCTTCCACCATCACATGCCTGTGTTGTGAAGTAGCCTTTTGTCTGTTCTCCCTGACTCCAAATTTGTTGTCTACCTCCTGCACTGTTCTTCCAAGATGCTGCCAAAGGGATCTATGTAATATGCAAACCCAAGCATGTCCTTTTTCTGGTAGTCTGCATCAGGTAGAGGGAAAAGCCCAAAATTCTTAACATGGGCTAAAAGACTCTCATGATTTTTACCTCTCCAGTCTTCTCTGTTACCAATCCATCCTATGGTCTTAATGACCCAGCCATATTGAATTTCTTAGTGCTTCCCAAGTGTACTATGCTTCCCTGCGCTTCTTTGCGTCCTCAGAGGCCATGGCATATGCCTTGATTCCTAAAACTGTGGTCATGAAAACCCACTTCTGATACTTTTCTGGCATCTATAGACCATGTAGTTAATCAGCTCTTTCCATGTTTTTACCTTGGTATCCTCTAGAAGCTTCCATTGCTGTATAGATGGTTCTCGGCTTACAGCAGTTTGACATCTTTTTGGCTTTATGATGCAAAAAAGAAACAAAAAAGAAACAAACAAAAAAACCCCGCAGTACATTTAGTAGAACCATTCTTCAAATTTTGACCTTTGATCTTTTCCCAATATAATACTCCATTGTGATGCTGAGCCAGGAGAAGTGAGCTGCAGCTCCCAGTCAGCCACACCAGCAGGAAGATAAAAAACCCATCTGCTGGCATCCATTCTGTATCTGTACAACCATCCTGCTTTTCACTTTTAGTCCAGTAGTCAACAAATCACAAGATATCCAATACTTTATTATAAGATAGACCTTGTGTTAGATGATTTTGCACAACCATGGGCTAATTTGAGTGTTCTGAGCGAATTTAAGGTGAGCTAGGCTAAACGATAATGTTTGATAAGTTGGATGTGATAAATGTATCATTTTTAATTTTTTTTATGTTTTTTATTTATTCTTGAGAGAAAGAGAGAGACAGACAGACAGACAGAGCATGAGCAGGGGAGGAGCAGAGTGAGAGAGGGACACAGAATCGGAAGCAGGCTCCAGGCTCTGAGCAGTCAGCACAGAGCCCGATGCTGGGCTTGAACTCACCAGCCATGAGATCATGACCTGAGCTGAAGTTGGACTCTCAACCGACTGAGCCATCCAGGTGCCCCTAAATGTATTTTTGACTTATGAGATTTTCTTTTCCTTTTTAAAAAAATTTTTATATTTATTTTTATTAAAATATTATTATTATTATTAAAAATATTAAATAGTTTTAATATTTGGGAGACAGAGAGACAAAGTGCAAGCAAGGGAGGGGCAGAGAGAGAAGGAGACACAGAATCTGAGCAGGCTTCAGGCCCCGAGCTGTCAGCACAGAGCCCCACACGGGGCTCGAGCCCACAAAGTGTGGGATCATGACCTGGGCCAAAGTTGGACGCCTAACCTAATGAGCCACTCAGGTTCCCCGACTTACAACTCACCATGGGTTTGTAATGATGCTCCTCATTAGAAGTCAAGGGCAATCTGTGCACTCATTTTGCCTACTAGCCTGGGAGCTTCTTGGAACTACTTTTCATGCATTTCTTTATCTCCAACAGTAGATATGATGCCTTTCACATAGTTATGTGCTTACATATTTGTTGAGTGAATAAATGAATGAGCTATGCAGGCCCTTTAACACAGAGAACATTTTCTACTTTCACTTGATGAAATCAATGGCATTTTTCTGGACTCTGTGTGAGAGTGATATCATGAATCTACCTTACAGATGACAAAAGACTCGGAGAAGCTCCGTAACTTTCCAAAGGCATACAGCTACTGTATGTCTGGTCATCTCTCACTAAGTTTATTTTTGCCCTGTATGAACTTAGGGGAGTTATTTCACCTGTTTGTGCTCTATTTTCCCCATGTGTAAAATGAAATAACAATAATATCTACCTCCCATGGGTGTGATGATCAAATGAGTTATTACATCTGAAAGCATTCCATAATAGTCTTGGCACATATTAAGTACTCACTAAATTAATTGTCAGAAATATCACTAATATCACCTTTAATAAAGAAGACCAGAATTACCAGATAAGTTATTTCATTGCCATTTAGCATGTTGTTTTATCTAAGAAGTCAGACGATTTGTTGTTCAAACTTTTTTTAGGTAGCTCCTAATGATAGCTGAGAGGTTTGGAGAGTCTGAAGAAGTAGAAAAACATACATTTTGCCATGTAACCCCTGACATTAGCACTTCGGTCTACGAGTATGAAACTGAGGAGAGGGATGATAGACCAGAAGTCCAAACACAGAAAATTAAGCTACTTTAATATTAACCATTCACCTGTACTTTAAGTATTAATAATTCTGGGAACCCGTGGCAAATCTATATTCAGGGTTAAATAAAGTAAAAGTCTCAGATGCCTGCTCTATGTATATGTTTACTTCTTTGTTGGATGAAAATGTTGTTAGATATTTTCAACAAGCATTTAGTACAATCATTTAGAAGTGACCACTAGAGAGAGAATAGAAAGAAAAGCCATTTATGGCTCATGTGCTGTCTTATAAAAGGACCTTAGTTTTCTGAAATAGTATAAAGGTTCTAGGTACTGATAGTTCTACACAGCCTAATCAAACAAGGATTAAGGAGCTCTGAGTAAAAGAAAAAGACACAAGAGCAAAGAGGATTGGGGAGGAATGGAAGAAATAAGCAACTAGAAATAACACAGGGGACAAGCACTTATGATTTAATTTCAGCTGATCCTTTAATAGCCTTATCCCAAGGGGATCCTGGGAGTTACCTAGGGACTTGGCATTATTATTCAGAGAACATTTGGAGTTAACACCATCCTTATTGTTGAAATTCTCCCTGGAGTTGTTTGCATACACCTTGATACTGATGCTCTAAAAAGCTATTATACCTTGTATGTATTAAATTGCAAAACAGCTAAATTAGAGGTGCTCTTGAATTTTAATTGAATTAAACAGGAATTTTGTGCCTGGTGCCTCAATCCTAAGGGTGGCTCCACTGGTTAACCCAGGAGTTATGATATTTAGCTAACAAAGTGACATGGGCTGTCCACTGAGATATATTTGTTTTGTTTAATTTAGTGGGCTTCTGTGAACCCCAAGCCAATAACAGTTAAAAAGTGTTCCTGTATATCCAAATATCAAGTAGCAACAGGAAAAGTGTCTTGTGCAGCCAAAGGCACTTCAAGGTGTACTAAACAGCTGGCCAGAAACCGATGACAATCTCCCCCCAACTTGAGGAATTTGACTTTTCCTCCACAGCTGCTGGGTCTAAGGATAAAGTTCAGAAAAACAGAAAGAAATCACATCTCCTGCTACTTCTTCCCTCGAGAACTTCTTCTCCAGATAAAGAAATAAAGCCGTATGACTCTCACTATTGTAGAAAATATAGCCAAGGTTTTCCCACAGAAAATGGCCTAGAAGCCATTGCAACTGTCTCACATTGTGCACAGAGGGATCTCCACTCAGTCTGTGTGGGAACCTTATTGATAGTATTGCTATGTACTGCGATACCTGACTTGTAAGACAAAAGGGAAAAGATAAATTATAATGCATTTTGACACAGGGGAACACAGAGCATTTAGCACAGAGAAGTTGCTCAATTACGAAATCACCTCTTGTGAAATTATATATTTTTTAAAAAATGTATCTCTCTTCCCAGGGAATTGGCCTCTGAATATAAATCTTTCAGTATATTAATACTTAAATTCTATTAAGTACCACTGTGATTAACCAACATCCTACGGCTTAGCCCATTTCTGCCTTCTAACATAGAGCCTAGAGGGAAGACACATGTTAAAGAAGTAAACAGAAAAATAAGTATTTACATAGGATTCCAGTAAGTATCCTAACAGGACAGTGAACAGTGCTGCCATAAGAGAGAAGAGTGGCTTACATGAGGCTTATTGGTCAGCTCTGACGAGGTAGTTTAGCTGTGTCCTGAAAGTTGAGAAAAAGTGAAACCATTGGGAGAACAAAGGAAAGAGAATAGGCAAACCATAGATTGTGCAGAGACCTCATACTTGGAAAAAGCTGAGCAGGATGCTGGAAGAAGCCCGCTGTAACCAGCAAGTAATGAAAATGGAGAGAGGGAGAGTTCATCTGGTAGGTAGGCAAGGCTCTATCGCATAGGCCTTGAGAATACAGTGGTTTGAATGCGTTGAAGCAGGGGGATTTAAATACCTAAATGCCATTTTAAAATACTCCTGGTGAATGAATTTCTGAATCATAAGCTGGGGGTGGGGTGGGGAACAGAAGCCCCTTGAGAGTGTGTCATAGTTATGTACAGAAAACAAAAGATGCCTTTGACTAGAGAGGTGTCCACTGATATGGAGATAAGTGGACAGATTCAGTATGCATTGTGGAGGAAAAAATGAGGGATATATACTTATGAACTGAATATGAAGGATGCCAGGTAAGGGACATCTCAGGAATGCCTCCTGGATTTCTGCTCTGAGCTCCTAGGTTTGTGGTCTGGGTGCCTAGGTAGATGTGACTCCATTCTCTGAGGGAGGATGCTAGTTATACCTTGAATACCTTGAATGTATTCCTTTCCTTCTCCCTCATCCTTCCACCCTCGTTTTTTCTACCAATTCCTATTATCTTTTCATGTTTCTTATGTTCAATAAATATCTACTGAACACAAATAAACATAATGAATTAAAAAAATTTTGAGTCTTTCCAAACACAATATATGCCCAACTAATTTAATCTCACAGCAAAACTTTATGGGAGAGATCCTACTTTACAGGTAAAGAATATGGAGACACAGAGAGCTTAAGTAACATACCTAACGTCACACAACTATATCAGAATTGCTGGGGACAGCAAACCTTTGCCTTTACAAAGTTACAGGCTAATGCAGATGGCAGACTTATAAACAAATAGATACAATGAAGCAGCAAAGCTGTTGCAGTAACTGTATTGATGCCATTCTATGTGATCCAAGTAGGGTGCCTGATCTAGTCCTGGGCAGGTAGAGTCATTACAGCCTTCCTGGAAGAAGTGGCATCTGAGCTGTACTTTGTTTTTCTGCTTTGTTTTGTTTTCATTTAAGATAAGTATATTAAACTCCTTATATATCAGCACAAATAATATTTTTTTAAAAAATGATTGCATTTTTCAAAATAAAAATAATTTAATGAGGAGTGTTTTTTTTGTTTTTTGTTTTTTGTTTTTTTTTTTTTTGCAATTTTGCAAATACTTTTGATGTCAGGCTCCACTTTGAAGTCTCCTGCACTTATGCAGCAGAAGTTAATGAGAGCAAGAAAGTCTTTCCAGGTAAAGGAATGTAGAGGCAAGAAACATCATGGGGTGGGGATAGATGGGGGGTAAGTAATGAGAGCATTCGCAGAATGGAGAAATATACTGGAGACATAGATTAGAGAGGGGTCTGAAATTTGTAATTGGGGTGTTGTTCAATTTGCATTTTACATAATCTCTCCGCTGACAGTATAGAGGATAAATTGGGAGTGGGATCAAGTCAGAAGTCTAGGGCTCCAATTTGAAAGCTTGTTGTCATTTTTTGTTTATCCGGACAACAATGAGAAATAGTATTAGGAATGAGGAAAATACGAAGAATTTGAAAATTACATGAGGAAGTACATATTAAGAACTTGTCGCAGTTCGTGTATACTAGTGACATAAGAAATGTTATTGCTTCAAATGTTTGTTGTTACTTAAACCATTGTAATGCTTAGTGGCTTAATAGAACTAATATTTGTTATTTCTATTAATTCCATGTGTTGAGTGGGCTCTGGTGTGCAGTCCTGTTCTATGGTTACAACTGCGGTCACTCATGTGGCTGCATTCAGCTTGAACTGGGGTGGGATTGGAGCTCCAAAAGCAACTTTTCTTGCTCGAAGGCTTCTGGTTACATGGCCTCTATTCATCCACTGATCTAGCCTGGACAACATGGAAACTGACATCTGAGAAGGAGCAAGTGGAAACTGCCAGTCCACTTAATCCCTGGTCGGGAAGTCCTAGAGCCATACTTCTCCCACCTTCTATTTGGGTAGAGCCAGTCACCAGACCACCAATTTCAAGGAAAAGGGAAATGTAATCATTCTGATAAGAGGAGCCACATGACAATACAGTGATAGAAGGAATTCTTGGTAACCACATTTGGAGACTATAAACTGTAGTTCCTAACATTCTCTAATGCCAATTTAATTCTTCAAATGGGATTCCTTATTTTTTTGATTAGTTTCATTCTCTAGCTCTACAGGCTCCCTTTCTAACTCACACAATGTATTGCATCTTTCATCAAGCCCATGTTTTAGTTTTTTTCCCCCTTAATTTCCCAGAGAAAACAAAACAGTATTCTCTTCTTCAGAATTCTCAATTTTTCTTCAAAATTATGGTCTTCATTTATCATCTACATTATTTCTCTCTAATTTCCTTTTTAAGTTGCTAAATGTTGTCAGACATGCTGGTATATGCATGTGCATGCCTGTGTGTGGCTTGCTTATATTTCTTGACAGATGCTTATGCATGGCAGGTCTATACAATCTATCTGTGTTTTCTGTTTGCCCCAAAACAGTTTGAGTAGATTCTCTTAGAGACCAGGGAAACTTCAATCTTCTCCATTTGTCTGAGCACGTCTAACTCGTAATGTTGAATACTGTCCTGGAGGTTTAAAATTGGCAAAGTGGAAAGGCAGCTACAATCCCAGCTGAGAAATATTTTCTCTGCATGGTTTTCATCTTGCTTGTTTTACAAACAATATGTCAGGATTTTGCATTCATCCGACCTAATTTATAGATACACCCTGTATGGTGGTCACTATTTTCATGGTGGAGTTTTTACATAACACCTTGGGGAGCCACCTGTCCTTTTGGAGGGTGCTTATGCAGTTAATTAAAAGTCTCCTCCCCATTTAGTAATTGATGTCAAAAGTTATGGGAGAGAAAAATCCACCATCTTTCTACTTGTAATGCCTTAGGTGAAGCTACAATTTATTACACAAACTAAGATACTTTGTAAGATAAAGGGGCATTGCTACCATAACAACATATCATAATAAGAAATAAGACAGGAAGCCAGGACTGTTTCAGGAAAAATGAGATATATGGTCACCCTGGAATCATGGCAGTCATTGTGTCTCGAGTTTCCCATCTCTCCCTTCTATGTTGAGATTGAACCCTCTGGACTGATAGGTTTTTAACTCAGTGAGAGGAAGGTAACACTCTATTACTAGTAGAAGCCAAGCTAAGGAAAATCTACTTGAACTTGACTCATGCTTTTTCTTTTCAAGTCATACTGATGTTGATCCATGATAAAAAAATAAAATTAAATAAAAAATAAAATTAAATAAATAAATAAATAAAACACGAAGGCGGGTAAGATAAAAACCTGCGACCTATGTCTCAGTTCCTGACCTCTTCATCTTCAAACTTTGAAGATATTGAATATCATACTCCCCTTCACAAGACTTCCTGCTATATTCCCTGAGGGAAAAGTTGCTTGTGAGCCGATCCTTCATGCAATAGTCTCAAGTGTCAGATCTGTAGCAGGTACCTAAGCATATAAAAATTCTAGTGGGGTGTGTGTAAAACTCTGTAGTTTGAAAAAGCTCTAAAGCTGTTTTTAACATGCAAGATCTCACCAACACACACACACACACACACACACACACGCGCGCGCGCGCACACACACACACACGTGGGGAGAGAGAGAGAAGCACTGTCCTATTCAATGTAATAGTGAGGTTAGGTTATAATAGGTGCCTACTAGCTTGTTTCAAAATCAGGGAAGGTAAATTGTAAGGAAGGAATTTTTCTACTTTAGTTTTATATGATATGAATGACATCTGAGTAAACTTGTTTTCTGTTTGAAGCCCAATGCCCCAAGAGACTGAGTCACACAGCGAAAAAATTTATAGGTGTGGTCATTAATGCACATTTGGCTCCTACAAAACCATACATAAAATAGTTCTTGATTACATTATTTATTACTTGGTAACATTAATCACTTTTTATGATTTTATTTTTTTTAATTTATTTATTTATTTTTAGAGAGAGAGAGTACAAGCGAGGGAGGGGCAGAGAGAAGGAGAGACATAATCCCAAGCAGGCTTTAGGCCCTCACCACAGAGCCTAGTGTGGGGCTTGAACTCACAAACTGTGAGATCATGACCTGAGTGTAGATGAAGAGGCAGACTCTTAACCAACTGAGCCACCCAGGTGTCCCACACTACTCATCTTCTCAAAGGACTACACAAGAGCTTTATTATGCTTCTTTTTTCTCTTTTTTAAAAAGTATATTTATTTATATTGAGCGAGAGAGAGAGAGGCAGAGAGAGAGAATCTCAAGCAAATTCTATACTGTCAGTGCAGAGCCCAATGTGGGGCTTGAACTCACAAACCGTGAGATCATGACCTGAGCCAAAATCAGGAGTTGGACACTTAACCGACTGAGCCACCGAGGCACCCTTATACCTCTTATTTTTAACCTGACTACTATTGTAGATGAAGTTTTGCTACTCTCTGATCACCTTCCTCTAGCAAATTGCTCCTCAGTTTTTTTTAGGCAAAATAAATAACAAAGATGATTCATTCATTGATGGATAGATGGATGATGAATAGATAAAAAATATGATCAAATGCTTAAACAAAAACGGTAAAAACAGTGGTAGACTATAAAGGCATATAGGTGTTCACTATAAAATTCTTTCCACTTTTCTGAATATTAGGAAATATACACAATAAAATACTGGAATATGATTACTTACTATTTTCAAATTAAAACTTATGGAGTGAAGAGAACTTTTGTTGTGTGAGCCTCTTTCTGACTCCCTCCCCCAACAAGGCCACTAAAAGTAGTTGGGACAAAAGTTCCAAACACAGGAAGAAACCCTGCATGAACCCTGAATATCTCACATGTGCAATGTACCATGCAGTCGAGGAATACAGGTGAGAACACAGAACTGACCTTTACCATCTTGGTCCTCTCAGCGCCAAGTTCATCCCAAAAGACAAATCTAAAGATTCTTTACCTGGAGTTACAAAGTCTCAGGTCACTAATACGACCTGACATTGGTAGGGGACAAAAATCATATTGAGGCAAACTAAACAGAGAAAGAAGATAAGTTTGGGGATGGTGGTGGACAGCAGGGGTGGGGAGGGTGGTGTAGATGAGTAATTTCTCTTCTGTAAGTAGATCTTAGCTGAGGGGTCTTCCCTGAGGCGAAGGGTGTGAAGGAGAGAGAAGAGGCAGTGAATGTTAGAACAAAGCACAGAGAGCCCTAACCCAGAGTTTTAGCCCAAACCCACGTCAACCTAACACTCATTGATGTGTCCCCTGGTATCTACACACTAGATAACAGCTTTAGACGCTATCCCTTCATTTCTGATGATATGCTGCACAAAATAGCCACCAGAACTCAAATGAATATTATGAGGCCCATCCAAAAGACAAAAGGGGGGGGGAGAAAGAATGAAAATGAAATTAAGGAATATGAGTAAAAGCAGATAAAAAGCATATATCATAAGGCTCATTACACAAAGAACAAGGATATTTTATAAAATAGTTCTTCATATTCTCAAAGAGATCCAGTTAACATATTTTATCAAAAAACAGGACTCTAGGAAAGAGATACAAGACCTCAAATAAAAAGTGTTAATATTTCAAAGCATAAAAGCAATATAGGGATATGCCACATTAAAATAACAAAAAGAAAAATTAGACTAAAATTTGATAAAGAATAAGGGGATAAGTTTTAACAATATAGAAAAAAAAAAAAAAGCAAAGTCAAAGAATTCCAGATTAGATGAGAGAGAAAACAGTCAAAAGATAACCAATATAAACTGATGATGCCAAAAACAAGTGGAAGAAAAAACATGTATATAAAGATAGAATGAGAAACTCGTAGTTGAAAAGATCTTAATTTGTAAGGGTAAAAAAGTACACATGGTGTGCCAGGAAAAATTGATAAAAATAATTAATAGCAAGGAATTATTATATTGAAATTACAACTACAAGTAGAAAGAAAAAAATTACATTTCTGTATGAGCAGGAAAAAGTCAGTTAGATGAGATGCTTGAGATGATGTTTGATGCCAGAAGAATGTTGGTCAATATCTACAGGGTTGCAGAGAAAGTAATTTTGATGGAAAAAAAATGTTACCTCCCATATCCTTTGAATATAAAGTCAAAGAACAGATCATCTCAAGTATATAAGAACTGAGGCAGTAGAGGTCTCTTGTGTCATTCTTGGTGGGAGGGGCAAGAGGACATAAGAATATGAAATTTAGTCAGCAAATAGAACTTAAATCTTAGGAATAAAGAGATCAAAAAGGCAAAAAGAGAGTGTCATAAACATATTTAAATGTAGAAGGAGTAGGAGTCCCTGGGTGGCTCAGTGAGTTAAGCATCTGACTTCAGCTCAGGTCATGATCTCACTGTTAGTGGGTTCAAACCCCCAAAACCCCAGGGTATTGTGCTGACAGATCAGAGCCTGGAGCCTGCTTTGGGTTCTGTGTCTTCCTCTCTCTCTCTCTCTCTCTCTCTCTCTCTCTCTGCCCTTCCCCCACTCATGCTCTGTCTGTCTCTCAAAGTAAATAAACATTAAAAAAGAAAATTTTTTTTAAATGTGGAAATATAAAACGGCAATCGGGATTATAGTTTCAAAATAAATATCAACATTTGAGACCTTGACAATAAAAAAATAACATCACTAAGAAAAATTAAGATGGAAAACAAACTGTATGTGTGCCAATATCTGTGTCCCTCCTTGTAGGGATAAAGAATTGTTTTCCACCATTGGAATATGTAGTTTTAATAAACACATATTAACTTCAATTTTTTTAAAGGTTTTAATTAATCTTTTAGTTTACTTTTTAATTTAAAGAGATTTTTTTAGAGTTTATTTATTTATTTTGAGAGAGACAGAGACAGCCTGAGTGGGGGAGAGGCTGAGAGAGAGAGGGAGACAGAGAATCCCACGTGGGCTCTGCACTGACAGCCCTGCGGTCTAATGCAAGGCTCCAGCTCAGGAAATCCTGAGATCACGACCTCAGTACAAACCAAGAGACAGATGCTTAACGGGCCAGGCACCCCTAATTTAAAGAGATTTTTTGAGAGCTATTTTGTGCCATGGAAACATCATAGAAAGTTCAGAGATTCCTTCACTTTAATTTTTCATTACTTGAATTCAACCTAAATCTGTCTAGTGCATCTGTCAATGGCGCATCCCATTCGCCCCCACCCTTGCAGAGCTGTCTTTTCTTAGCTGGGCCAAGAAAGAATTCAGAGCCAAACTCGCAAGTAAGCAAGAGTTTAATACCAGTTAAAGCGAAAGTACACTCTCAAGGTGAGAGAGCTGGCAGGCCCAGAGGTGATAACTGCCATGAGGCTTCAGGGTTGTTTTTTCCTGTTTATGCTCCCAAGGTCATAGCCACGGTGGTCTCTGACTGTGGTTGCCTCAGATCACATAGGGTGAGTTTGGGGCCCTGCATGGTCCTTACTGGAACTGTCATGGCAGCCATCCCCCTCAGCGTGAATGTAGAAAAATGAAGTTTCAGGTTACTGTAGGGTAGCGGTTATAGGGAAGAAAGCAAGCGTGTTCTGTGGTATTTTTCCTAGCTTGGTTTCTGCCCTTCTTTTTTTTTTATTATTTTTTTTAATTTTTAATGTTTATTTATTTTTGAGAGAGAGAGATGCAGAGCATACATAAGTGGCAGAGGGGCAGAGAGAGAGAGGGAGACACAGAATCCAAAGCAGGCTCCAGGCTCTGAGCCCTCAGCACAGAGCCCAAGGTGGGGTTCGAACTCAGTAACAGTGAGATCACCACCTGAGCCGAAGCCAGACAACCAACTGAGCCACCCAAGTGCTCCGGTTTCTGCCCTTTTTAACAGTCTGAAAGCACCTGTTCCCTGCTCATGTCTGGCTAACTGCTTGCTCTATCACATAAGCCTAGAAAGCTGTAGGCAATGCTGTTTACCATTGGGTGGTAATGGTCATTTCCGAGGTTAGAGATTTGTAGTCTTTTTTTTTTTTTAATATTTTACTTTTCCGAATTCATTTTAAGTATATATATATATATATATATATATATATATATATATATATATAAATTTTTAAAAACCATAGTCACATTTCTTTAAAAAAAACGTGATCTCTTCTGTCTTATGTGAACAAAGGCACAGAAATAACTTTGAGGATAATTCTCTGATCCTTTCATCTCTATGGGCAGCTTATTTGTGCATGACCAGTTACTTTGACTGAATGGTCATCTGCGAGGCCCATTAAGACAGTAAAATCACTGGAGTGATAAATTCTGTTTAGTTTCTGGTAGCTTAGACACAAATGGACTGGTTTGCTTAAAAAACTTAGAAAACACCTGGAAATTTTATGAGAAATGCCGTATCTTATCGTCATTGCTGGGATTCATAGGTTTCGGTGTTTTTTCGTTTTTGTTTTTGTTTTATTTTCTTTTGTTCTGTTTTGTTGTAAGTTTTAAGGCTGACTTCCAGTTCCCAGAGTATAAAGTGTTGGTCTTCAAGCGGTAGAGCTGAAGTTCCTGAGAGTTGCTCTGAAAGCTTATTTGGTGTTTCTTTCTATGAAGAGTTGTTTAAAGTGGGATTCAAAATGTTTGTAAATTGAGTTACATTTTCACCTGATGACCTCCTCACCAATGTATTTGTGTAATTTTGATGTTAGTGGATTTGGTTTGTGTTGTTAAGGTAGAAAAATGTGCTGCTGGGAGGTAATTACTGTAAAGCTATTTAATTATTGATTTCTCCAACATAGCAGGGTTGACATTTTAGCAGATATAATGAAGGAAAAGATATGCATTAACAGAATGAGAATGGAATAAATGCACATTTTAAAGGGAGACATGATTCATTTTAATAGATATGCAGTAATTATCCAGGAAGTGTGACTGCTTTCTTCATAAATGACATTAACTATTCAAATTAAATGACAGAACTGTAATATGTAAGGGTATTATGCGGGTGTTCAGAACCCTAGCATCGGCTAAAAGATACATAAAACTTCATGTTTACCAATGTCTTTTTTTTTTTTTGTAGTTTTTCTCTTCGTTACCCTTTCACAAAAGCACACTCTGTTTTGAAGTATTTATCCTGGCTTGTGCTTTATTCTTCATGTAGAAAAACAGATTTTTGCTTTGTGTATTTGTCTACTAGCTATAAATAAATGCGGCTACTTCTCCCCTTGAAAGGAACGACTTTGCATTTTAGGTTGAATGAAAAAGAGCAGCCCAGGACAACCACAGAGTTTTCGGCCTTGCTGAGTCCTCGCTTTTCATTCTTGGTTTATCTGCCTTTTTGATTTTGAACCACAGCGAGCCTGCATCTTACTACATGGTAATTAGCCCTTAAAATGACAAAAAAAGAAGTGCTTACACATCCAAAGGAGTGTTCGCCTCTAAAGAATAGCCTTTGGTGAAAACACGTTTTGAACTATTTTTTGGATTGCCTTCAGAGTCAGTGTGTGACCTGCAAGAAACAATGCCTCATTTAATCACTGAAGCACATGGTTTTTGACATAAAATCTTATGACCAAGCTGGTCAACCACCATATCAGGCAAGCATTGTTTAAAATAATATTCAGCCACTTTTCTGACTTTACAGCATGAAACAAAGGAGAAAGTTCTGTCACCAGTCAGATAGTTCAAAAGAATGTAATTCAGATTCTAAAGAGTTCCCAAAATGAAGTTTCAGAAGTATCCTGGGCCATAAAATACTATTACGCATCCAAGAAAGAATTTGGATATAGAATAACTGAAAAAAAATCTGCAGAATGAAAAGAAGACACCAAAGATAAAAATGAAAATAATGGCGGGGCGCCTGGGTGGCTCAGTCGGTTAAGCATCCAACTTCGGCTCGGGTCATGATCTCCCGGTTCACAGGTTCAAACCCCATGTCAGGCTCTGTGCTGACAGCTCAGAGCCTAGAGCCTGCTTCAGATTCTGTCTCTCCCTCTCTCTCTACCCCTCCCAGGCTTGCACTCTGCCTCTCTCTCTCTCTCAAAAATAAATAAACATTAAAAAAATTTTAATGAAAATAATGGATTAGAACAGGGAAATGTATTTTCAAATTGATTAAGGACTCTAAGTACTTTTTTTTTTTTTAACACAGCATAAGGAAGGACTAAAACATAAATATACATAGAGGACATTAAAATGACATAAAGGAAATAGTCATATTAGAAATTTCTGTAGAATGCCTTTCAAAATTCCCAAAATTTTAGGAGCCTAAAAGTAAACAAAAATGGCCCCATGGAAGAGATAAAAATCCAAGATGAAATTTTCTTTATTTAGAAAATTATTAAAAAGCTGTAGCAAAAAGAAATTTCCAGATTCAAATGATTTTTTGAAGAATTCTTCTAAATTTTCAAAATAGAGCTAATTTACAAATTGAAGTTTCCAAACACAAAGAATGCAAGCTTCCAAATTCTTTGTTCAGTAATACAAAACTTAATGCCAAAATAGATTTAAATAGAAATCTGATAGAGATGACAAAATACGATAGTCTTACTTATTACAGTTACTTAATACAAATTTGTTAATGTTGGGGCAAAAATATTAAATATTAGCAAACAGAATATTGACCCATTCAATAATATTATATCCTTTACAAAAATACATTTTTTTTCAAATATCCAGAATTAAATTTAATGGTAAAGCATTAAAAATTTTATTTTCATATCGAGAATAAGATAGTGATGTTTGCTATTTGCACTAGTAATGTTGTCCTAGAAGTAGTACCTGTATTTTGACATGATAAATGATAAGTAAAGTTGTAAATACTGATAAGGATGAGACAAAAATTATTAGTTGCTGCTTATGTAATTGTATCCCTAGTAAATCCAAGAGAATCAACTGAAAACTTTATGAAACAATTAGCTAATATATAAAAGTCACAAGGAATAAAATCATTAGCTTTGGATTTGTTCAGTTTATCTATACCTACAAAATAGATATTTTTATTTGCCTGAGTTTTAGAAAATGTCATTAATTTCATTTCCTCCCTGTTATTGCCCCACTCATATTTTTAATACTGTATATTTGTGTTCTCCCTTTTGTGCTTTTATTTTGCTTTATTTTTTGAAGTTCTTAGACTTACTACTCAATTGTGCTATTCTTTTTATTTTTAATTTAAAAAAGTATTTCTTGTCACTGTTCTTTTGATGTCAATAGATGTATTCAGCTGTTGTTCTTCAAAATTCTTCACTGGGACCTTAATGGTCTTTCTATTGGCCAAGGCATTTCTGGAACTTCATATTTGAAAATTTCTTTAGAATTAGCATTCCATCTTGGGGACTCTTCTAAATGGCAACAGATTCTTCTCTGTTTATTTTTGTAGGATAACCACTTAAGAAAGTGGTTACATTTGTCTAAACAAAGCTTAACTCATATACTGCTTGACCAAGCAAGAGCACGTCAATCTGTGTTGAAAAATCATGTGCCACTGTGAAGTAAATCGGACATTGTCTCTTGGGGACAATTTGAAAGAAACAATATGTTCTCAACCAAGCTTATGTCTCCTTTCGGTGGGTAACACTCATTTAGATGTGTAAGCATTTTTTTACATGTGTAATTTTTAAGAATTCATTGCTTATATCAAAGGAATTGGGCATATTGCAGATATATAGAGAATTATCTATAAAATAGTATTTTGCATACAACCAATAAGCAATTAGAAAATACAGTGGGAGGAAAAAACCATTTATAATAGCAACCAAAAGTTACAATATGTAGTATTGAAGCTAACCAGAAATGTGAAGGACCTACATGAAGAAAATTTGAAGCTCCAATGTTATATAAAAGAAAACGTTAATAAGATTAGAGATGATTGTTCTCTTTTATAGGAAACCACAATATTGTGCCTCGACAAACTCCATTTATGAAACTATATACATCCAGTGTGTAATTTCATCCAAATTTATTTTTATATTGGACAAAATGACACAAAGTTCACCATGAAAAATAAATGAATGGAAAATGCCTTGACACTTTTCAAAAAGAAGAATAAAAAAGGTGGAAGTAGTCCTAGCTAGGCACATCTGGGTGGCTTAGTCGGTTAAGTGTCCAACTCTTGATTTCAGCTCAGATCATGATCTCATGGTTGCTGAGATCAAGCCCGGCATAGGGCCCTGCACTGACAGCCTGCTTGGTATTCTCTCTTTCCATCCCTTTTCCTTCCCCCTGCTCTTGTGCACGCATTCTCTTTCTCAATATAAATTTTTTAAAAAATTAAAAAGAAGTAGCCCTAGCTAGTATTTAAAACTGCAAATGAAGCTGTCCTAACTAAAGCAGCTTAAAAATAGAGAGTTAACAGTTTATAGGAGAATGTCTCCAGATTCTCCAGATCAGAGGTAATGGTAACATTCAAACCATTGGGAAAAGCGAGCTTATTCACTGAATGATATTGAGACAAGAGACTAGATATATGAAAAAATAAAAACTGGACCCCAGTCTCATTTCTTTTACCAAAGCAAAGTATGGAAATAAAAACCAAACTATGACTATGATTTAAAGGAAATCATATGTGAATTTGTGTAGAATTTTGGAATTGGAAGAAGGTCTTTCCAGGAAGGACACAATACAGAGAGTACAAAAAGGAAAACATAACACATCTATAAAGTTATGACCAACTAAAAAAATATATTTGAACTAATAAGAAATACAGTTAGAAACACGTGATAGGCCAAGACTAGTTTTCTCAGTTTAGAAAATTCATGCAAATCAATAAGAACAAAATGCGCCTAACCAAGAGAAAATGGACAATTTACTGAAAAAGAAATATAAAGTCTAAAAAATATATAAAATAACTATCTTCATCTTCATAGTTAGAGAAATACAAATCAACAATAATGAGATGCCATGTTTAATCAATCAGACTGATAACAGCTCACATAAGTTTGATAATATCGAGTGTCAGAGCAGGTCAACAAAAGTAGGCTCTGGTAGTAAACTGTTGCTTGGTGCAACCACTTTTTCAGACATTTAGGTCCTATATATCAAAATATAAAAGATACGTTTCCTTATGATCATGAATTGCAGCTAAATTTATGATTTTGAATCACCCCTATTAGGAATTTATTCACAAACATAGTTGCACATGTTTTCCAACCTGTACCAGTAAGAATGATAATGGAAAAACTAACAAACCAGACTGTAAATACCAGAAATGATCACGTAAGGAAACCGGTTGAACTGTTGAGGCAGATGGCATATCCAGTGAAAGGCTGTATTATTTTTGGAAAACATGAAGTGGATCTCTAGGTGCAAATATGGAAAGAGCCACGAGATAAATAATGTAATTTTAAAAATTAAAGCAATGATCGCACAGTGTGTATAATATAGTTACTTTTATAAAAAAAAAATGTGTGTGTATGTGATTAAAATATAACTGGAAAGACATTAGAAATTTATCTCTAATTGCTTTTGTGTGGAAGAATGGTTCTCAAATTTCAGTGTGCATCTGAATCACCTGGAGGGCTTTTTAAAAAAACCCAGATCACTGGGCCCCACCGGGCCCCACCCACCAGAGCTTCCAATGCAGTGGCGCGATGCCCCCACTAACACAGAATGTGGAGTGAACTATATGGTGGGGAGCCATGGATGTACAAGAACTAGGCTTCTCAACTTGAAACCTTCCTGTTCATTTGATTTTTTTTAAAAAATTGTGTATGTGTTCCTCTTTTTTCTTCTTTGAAGATCAAAAGTGGCAATCTAAGTAGTGAGATTCTGGGACATTTTAATTTTTTTCTTTATAATTTATCATATTGAAAAAAACAATAATCAATTTTTTTAAATCCACCCAAAAAAGACATTCACTGCTTCTTAAACTTAAACATATTTTGTTTTGTTATTCATTTCTTTAGGAATGGACTTAGTGGGATATTAAATCTCTCCCACCTTTGAACCCGCCTAGATACGTCCTTAGGCCCCACTTTGAACTCTGAAATTAAATTAGCTTAGATGGCATGTCATGAAGCCAAAATATTTTAAGAGCACCAAGACTGACATCCTTTTCATAATACCAAATTTAACGCCAGATTTATATGTGAGGTAATAAAAGCACAAAAGAACCATTGTTATGTTCTGTAAAGTAGGATGACAAATGTACAACATGCAATTACTGAATAGGACACTGTGTAAGGTGACGGGTAAGATGGCAGAACTCTGAGGAAGCCTTGTGGTGTAGCATTTGCCTTCTTGTGTTTCTGCTGATACATCTTTATGATTGCATTGCTTCTTGTAGTTCAGAATTTTATGAACCTTTCAAACATTAACAACAGCAGAAGAGAATGGATTGTCCAATTCTATCCTGTTTCCACTTTTTTCTTTTAATAGATCATATTTCTATAACCTTCTCTTGGTATTATTTTTGTTTAGTTTAGCTTTTTTTTTTTTTTTCACTGATATCCATTGTATAGTCTCTCTTAGGAACATTATATACCATATGGGGACAAAGAAAACAGCTAAAAATTTGAATCCCTGCCTTGCCAACCCCTATACCTTCTGTTGGGGCAGAAAACCTGAGCAAACAGGCATTGCACTAGACCGTAGCAGCAGCAAAGTAAGCCATGGTTGGGTTACTAAGAGAATGGATTCTTGTGTTTTGTTTTCCATACCAAGGCCATTTTTTTCCCTTTCCCCTAAAGATCAAATCTGGTGGTTCATTAGCTATTCTGGCTGATCTCAGCTTCCGCTGAGCATGCTCTTGTCTTCCCAGCACCACACTCCAGGGGTTTGATAGAACAAGGTTAATACTGGAAATCACTGTCAGGAACAAATTGATTACAAGCAGAGGATGTAAAGCTTGTCTGTCACCATCTCCTTATGGCCTCAAGTTAAGCAGGCAGTTTGCATGAACTGAAGCTTTAGAATTCTCTTTCTCTCTCTCTCTCTTTTTTAATGGCATCTATAACAGAGAACACTATTTCTCTTAAGCCATATGCCACTAACACCTGATTAGCTATAATCAGACAGACTGATATGCCATTGAAAAGAACTGAACCCTATGGCCAGTACATATGAAAGTCAAATGAATTATCTTCCTCTTTCAAACCCAGCCCCAACTATTATTTAATTTAACAAGCATTTAATGAACATCGCTTGTAAGCTAGGTAGGTACTAAAAAAAAGATTTCTAAGCAGTACAATTCTAGAAGTTGCTTTTCATACAGATTTTGATGTAAATGGTACCCCCAGGGTGTTGCACGATTATAACTCACCTAGGTATACCTGGCACCAATCTAAGCCAAAGTATGTGTGTATCAGGGGCAGGCGGGGATGGGGGTGGTCATCATGATGAGTTATACACCATCTGTCCTCTTTTAGAGCTCATAAGAGCTCATATTTGGGGCAAGAGATTGGAGTAGAGTCACAGACACAGTTGACTAGAACTCATAACTCAAGTTGTATTTATGTCACTACAGAGATCTGAATAAAGGAGTTCAGGCAAAATCAGTAATGAGTTGTGCCTGGGGTGGGGTGCAAGAATCAAGAAAGGCTTCATAGAGATGATGGCATTTGAGTTGGGCATCAGAATGAGTCACACTTTGAGGGGAGGGGAGTAGGAGGGTGGGACACAGTAGAGCTGGGAACAACAAGAATGCCACTGTTGCCCACATTTGTCCAGGGCAAATGCTAACTGAGAATAATTTAAACACTTTCTTTTGCAATTTGAAGAACACAAACCATGTCTTCTCCCTCAGTGAAAGACCATTCTTCTCTAAATTGCTTAATTTGTAGTCTCAATTTATTAAGATTTGTATGGATTGTCTTGGGAATCTGAGTAATCACTGGCATGATATAGGGGAATACATTTGCATGTCATTATAAGAATGTCAAGCTGTCTTTCAAAACTGGACATAGATAAAAGGCCCACCAGTGCCTGGGCTATTTCTGAGTGCTGTCTGTGGGAACATCCGCTCATGGCATTCGCTGTACTGTATGCACACATTTCAATCACCCCAAAGGCCCCCTGTCCACAAAAGGCTGTATAGTCCTTACCTCTCACTCATAATGCCACATTAGCATTTCTATTCCCATTCTCTGTAGTCATAAGAGGCTGGGAGATCTACTGAGAGACATTTCTCAACCTGTAAATACAAAAAGGGTACTTTGAGCCCTCTGAAGGGCACTGAATCGGTGGCTGAGTGTCTTTTAAAAGGCTCCATATTGCACCCCAACACCTCCAGAGACTGAAAGGGGAACAATTTGGGAAAGCAGAAATGGATGTAGGTATTCATAGAAGGAGGTTGTAATAAGCAATGTAAAGGAAATAGTGTATATGCACACTACCTTATCTAAGCAATTTTCCACAGTGATGTTGACTATGTGAAGCCCATGTTAACACTAGAGAAGCTTTCCTTTTTGATCCAGCAACTGTAATCGTTGCTAAGATGCTAGGTTGATGGGCCCACTTTGAGGCTCAGGCCAATATTCGATGAGCTGTCCCAATTTCAGAAATTTGTCCATTTCACAGAGGAAGAAGCCAAAGCTACAAAGATTAAAGTTCTTGCCCCTATACAACTTGTCATAACAAAGTAGTGAGGCTGGACTAGAACTCATTCACTTCCTTTCAAGGTTGATGTTCTTCCCAAATTAGTGTTCTTTACAGAGTATGCCAAGATTAAATTACTAAATCATAGTAAAACAACCAAAATGAATATTGTACCTGTGTTGAGGTGGTGTCCAATGGGTAGGTTGACTTAATTATGAAGGAAGTGAGTTTTGATCAGAGTATGAGAAGCCATTCTATGGGGGAAATATCAGAAAGAATGTTGGTAGAATACCTCCTTTGTGAGAACGTAATGATAAAACTGTGATTTGGAAATTAAACATGTTGGATTAGCTAGAGAGAAGAGCTTAACTAAAATTGTACTGATGGTAGTAGTCTAGTTAAGGAGATCCCTCAGAGCCACTGCACACCATTTCTCAGAACTGCATAAAGGCATACAGATGAGAATAGTAGAGCTCTCTCTAAGCTATGCATATGTGTCATAGACTGCATCTGCCTGGGGAAAGATATGAGTGCTCACCCACATTTTCTTGGCACTCATAAATTAATGAATGCCAATCGGGTGGCTTCTAACTATAAATACCTGTGACTATTTGCCCAAGGGCCTTCTCTCATTATTACAGTCTATTCAGCCCATGTGTGGGGCAGGCAGGTAGAGCTGTGGATTTAATACCCCACTGGGTATGGGGTTTAGCTAAACTACTCTGTAATATTGTTGCATCAGCATCTATTTTGTGTGGCTAAGTGGCTTACAGGGGCCTTGAACTTCCACTGGCCCTTCCATGAGCTCATGCCTCAGATAACAGCCTGCATAGTCAGAAGCAAATGCGAACTCCTTATGTGACCTTCCTAGCAGCCCCTGTGAGCACCTCCCCCTCACTTGTGTATGCCTTAAATAAGACCCCTGTGAAAACCCCACTCCTTTTGTTAACCCATCATTCACCCTAGAATCCCAAAGCATGTCACCTACTGACCCTAACAGGGGCGCGTACCCTAGATCCTGCTACAGTCTCTCTGCCTGCATCCTGCCTTGACCTTCCCATGTATACCCTGTGCTTCCTCAGGACCTGTGAGTTACAAATCTATTTCAATTACCATGGGGTCTTCTGTTGAACCAGGGCTCGCCATCCAACACCAGGGCTCTGCTTAACAAATGTTAATTTGACAAGTCACCCTTTGAGTGGCTCTCCACCAAAGGTCAATGGTGCTGGTTCACACATGCTCTAGTTCCCTCAACTACAGGTGGGATAAACCTCAAGCCACTGTACACTGTGTACTAGAGCTCCCCAGCAAAGTGGGGCCCCAGTTGCCCACAGCGGTTACCTGCTCTACCTTGTGTCTTTTTTGACTCCCTTCCCTTCCTTACTTTCCAACTTTCCTACTGGGAAGATGATCACTTCCCAAATAAATTCTTTAAACTTTAATTCCTATCTCTGGGGTCTGTATCTGGGAAACTCAATTTAAAATAGATTAAGACCGATCCCCACAAAAGCATGGTGTGGGATAGTTGCAGCCATGAGGATCTGACAAGCCCAATAATTACACAGATAAAACAACAATATAGAATTAACCGCAGGCCATTGAACAAGAAATAGGTATGTTGTTTAAAGAAAGTGATCCTACTTTCTGTGTGTATAAGCTTTGCACTAAGGGGAAAGGTGGCTGGGGAAGAGCCTGGAGCCTAGAGAATCAAGTTTTACCACTCTTATGATAGTTATGTGGTGGGGGTGGCAGGCAAAGAGTTTGGGCTTGTGGGGAAGATGTTAAAATGAAAATAAGGAACTTAGCTCAGACATGTGAAGGAGAATCAGTGGGGATTAGTGTTGATGGACTTGGTAATGGAGAAGTAAAAAAGATGGTGGAAGCAAAAATAACCCTCTTGGAGAACTGGGAGCATGGCAGTATGAGTTTTGATCTATGACTAATTTGTACCCTTTACTTGCAGAGTAATAAAACATCCATACATAGCTCATCAAAATGGAACTTATTTCTCCCAAAGAATGGCCCTTGTGAAACCTTCGAAGATAGAGTCAGTGTTTCATAGAAGTTTATGGATTTTTTCTCTAGCCCTCTAATGCCTATAGAATGTCTTATCTCTCTTTTCCTGCACTGAAATTCCTGTGTTTTTTTTCTCCTCTTTGTGAGTAAAAAGATAGGCTTTTCTTCTCAACAGACCTTCTGATGGGTGATCAGAGCTACATTTTTAATATGCCAAAGCCAGGACCTGTTTAACAACTGGTGGCCCTCTCTCAAGGTCACAGCCAGTGGTGGCCTCATTTACACCTGTTCAGTGAAGATACTGAAATATTCCCTGCTGGTTAGCAGAAGTGAACTACATGTTCACCAGCTTTCACTTTGCACAGCTTTTCAAGCCACTTAACACCTTTCAAGTGCCTGTAAACTAACAGAATGCTCTTTACACACAGCTCCCCTGACTATCACAGCTTCCCAGAATTTATGTTTGTTATGTGTCTATGATTTATTTATTTATTTATTTATTTATTTATTTATTTATTGCTAAGAAGAAACCAGAGTAGTCTTAAATGTTGACAACAGAGGAATCATTTCACAGCTGGACTTTATATTCTTTTTCAAAGAATAGAGATCTTCTGAGCTCTAAATGAAACTTTTCACCAGACAATTATTAGTGTCTTTTGCTGTTTTAATTTGACTTTTTAGCTTATTGATAAAATATCTATCTAGTGTGGAGGAAAAGGCATAGTCTTAAAGTGACATAATTTTTTCACCATTTGAAAACTGCTAAACTGCTAAGGATAATGTATTATTATTTGAATGAGCCAGGGAAAGAAAAATCTCATAAGGTTAATTCTCCCATTGCAGAAAAGGAATTTTTAACAGAATGGAGTCACCTAGAAAAAAAAAAAAACAAAAAACAAAAACAATTTCCTAGGTTTGAGCTATTCTTCTCCATTCTAGAAATAAGCCAAAGATGTATTTACCCATTAACCTCAAGTAAATGACTGACCTCCAGCTGAAGGACACAATGGCATTTATTTGTCATTTACTTAAAGAAAGAATACACCAGTGGTTTTCCATACAGACCTGTGCACTTATTTCCAGAACAGCTGGTAACACTAGTAACCCCCAGTAACCTTCCAGGTAGAGGACTAGGGTCCCAGGAATCATAGAGAAATCAGATGAAATGAGACATTGTATCAAATCAGACATACATAGCATCTACAAATTGCCGTTTAGTTTAATTCGGTAAGGTATTATTATTATTATTTTAATATGCATCCATTTGAGTTATTAAAGCAGTGTGAAAAGCTAGATGAAGTTAGCTTGAGAATCATAATGACCAAAGCAGGGTCTTCATTAGGCCATGATTTTGATGATTGAAGAGAAAGAAGACAATGGATCATCATGTGGATCATCCTGAGAGTTTAGAAAGAAGAATTATCTTCTGAATTCATTCTGGGTCATCTGCTTCCTACTTTTATACACACACAGACACACACACACACATACTATATACCTCTCCAATGTAAAACGCAAAATGAAGATATCAGGCTGCATTGTCTGACCCATATGTCTCTTGAACAATGGAAATGTGGTGAGTCCAAACTGAGATAGGTAATAAAACACACAGTGGATTTCAAAGATTTAGTACCAAGAAAATAATGTAAATTAGTTCCTTGGTAACTTTTTATATTAACTATAGGTTCAAATGATAGTATTTGGATATACTGAATTAAAATATAAAATTAATTTTATTTTACAAGTCTCATCTTTACTTTTTAAATTACATATGTTAAATTTACTTTTTAAATTACATATGCTAACATAGTATTTCTATTGGACAGCTCTGGAAATAAAGAACTTAAGCTCATGGACTCATTTTTTGCTCCCATTACTACTTCAGAAAATAAAGAAAGTGAGCTTTTACTAATAATTCATATATTCATCCCTTTAATTCACTCAATAGCATCATACCGATGAATCTGATGGAAAATGATACCAATAAACCCATATAATTAAGGAAGCCAACTACTTGGGAATGGCATTTCATCAATTAAATAGTTCTACAAATATTTTTAACTTTATGCATATACACAAAATGATTAAAATATTCATTTTTGGGGGGCTCCTGGGTGGCTCAGTCAGTTAAGCACCCGACTTCAGCTCAGGTCATGATTTCGGGGTCCGTGAGTTTGAGCCCCACGTCGGGCTCTCTGCTGACAGCTCAGAGCCTGAAGCCTGTTTCAGATTCTGTGTCTCCCTCTCTCTGACCCTCCTCCATTCATGCTCTGTCTCTCTCTGTCTCAAAAATAAATAAACGTCAAAAAAAATTTTTAAATATTCATTTTTTTACAAACATAAAATATAGCATATTTCACTTTAATTCATATTTTATTTATGAAAATATTATTGCTATTTGTATTAGTCTTATCCATTAAATTTTGTTTCATTAATATAAATACATTTTGGAAAAAAGCAGAATTATTATTTGATCAACTCTCCAAATGTCTGATTTAAATGATAAATATTAAGAAATACAGGTGAATAATACTAATTTATAAGAACATTTTTGCAACATTTCAATAGTGTATTATAGTGTATATAATATATAATAATAGTGTGTATTTTATAAATTAGGAGGCTCATATTTCAATATCCTTAAGTTAAAGCATTGGCTTCAGTAGAGGAATTAGTTGGTGAGAACAGATTCATTGAACAATGACTTGGCAGAGAGAGGACAAGAAGGGATAAGGCATGTTGAGATGATGTTATTGCCAACTCCATCTAGAAGTAGCCATTTTCCTTAATTTGGGAGCTCTTAAAATGTATAAAGCATTATACTAAACCATAGAGATATAAAGACATATGCACCATACATCCTCCACTCCCAAGAAAAATATAGTATAGTGAAGAGATACGTATCGTTAAACCAATAAATGTCATTACTCTCATCCAGATTAACCCACCTTTTTTCTATATAGCAACCATCTTCTATGCGGCAGCCACAGTGATTTTTTTTCATATCATTTATTTTTCTACTCCTCCCACTGCCATGACTACAAAATCCCAGAGTGGATTTCCAGTGCACTTGGAAACAGAATCTCACCAGAGCCCACAAGACCTTGCATGAGCTCACTTCTCCAGCTAACTCCACACATCTCTTCCCCGTCGCTCTCCACTCTTCAACTTGTTACTGCCTCAGAGTCTTCACCTTTGTCACCCCTCCACCTGGAACTCTTTCTTAAAGCTTAAGAATAATGGGAAAAAAAGTGAGGGCAACCCTGTGAGCAACTCTGGGTTGACTTCCCTGATCACCCTATCTTAAATAGCTCTCCTGCACTCCTTACAGTAGCATTGTATCTCAATTTCCCTATTTAATGTTCTTTAGAGTGCTAACAACTCTCTAAAATTATATTTTACCTTAAATTTATTTAGTTGTCTTTTGTCTATCTCTTCTCACTGGAATTTAGAGCACAAGCCTTATGTCTTTTATTTGATCATTTTTTTCTCAGGCACATAAGTGGTCCTCAATAATTAAAGGCTGCCTGTCTGGCTGGCTGGATGGGTGGATGCATGGAATATGATAGTTTGATTGTGTCAAGGCAGAAGGAATTCAGGGTGCTAGGGGAGGGAATAAAAGTGATACCTAATCCAGATCAGGATGTTAAAGAAAAAGAATATATAGGGTATAAATCATCCTCACTGGCACAGGAAGTTGTCAGCGGGAATTGGCCTGTAGGTTAGCAAAGAGCTTTACTTTTGGGGCAGATGATCAAGGATCCAGTGCCCAGAAAGAGGGTGCCATGCTCAGAGAACTATAAAAAGTCCTCTTACGTTGCAGCAAGAAATGGGACACTGTTGAAATGTGAAGACAGGCAGGTAGGGACTGGATGTGAAAGAGCCCACCAATTCAAAATAAGTGACTATCTGAGAAGATTGATTTGTACTTATTATGCGCCCAAATGTCTGTAAATTCTGCAATGTAAGGCATACTTTGTGTGTCAGTCTACTTACCCCATCTCAGTGTTTAAGCTCCTCATGAGACTATAAACTGAACAAAGTCTGAGGCTGTCTCCTATCTCTTGAATTCTCCGTCACATCTAATATAGTGCTGTGTACAAGGTAGGCTCCCAGCAAATGTCTGTTGAGTTAAATTGAGTCCTTTCTCATATTATTCTATAGGCCATTATCTGAACTGATATTTGGGGCTGTCGAGATTATTCTGAGACATCGCACAAAGTGCAAGAATAACTCATGCTCCATTGATCCTCCGTAATAGTTACTTTGAATTAATATGGAGGATGGACACACACAATAAATCGACATGCTCCAAAGCCTTTCAACTGTGGAAAAATACCACCTTGACAATAAAGAAGACTCAGGAAAGTCCTTTCAGAGGTGTGGAGAGAGTGTGTATATGTATTTTTTTTCTACTGAGTTGGAATAGAAAAGAGAAATTAAATAAATTCCTGGCATTCTTCATTTTTTTAAATAACCCAAGGAGCTCACCTGAAAAGGCTGCATCCTTGCAGGAATCCTCAATTCTGAAATAGCTGCCCATTTTCCAGACATTGGTCTTCATTAGGTATTATTTCAGCAAGTTATTCAAAGATTACTCTTCAAATGACTCTCTACGTAGAAACCAAGTGCTGGAGATCAGAATTCTAGTATTGGGATAAGTAATTTGTTTGCCTTCTTTTGTCTCTCCAGTGTCAGAAGGCCAAATGATGTCTTGATTGCACATTTTCCATAAATTATCTCCTGGAGTGGCATGGTTTACAAAAGGCTGAAACAAAGAACCTTGGAATTTGGTTCTGATTATTATGAGAGAGAAATGTGAATAAAACGGAGAAATGATGTATTAATAATAATGATGCTTGATACTGTCCACTGGAATATGAACTAATAGGTTCAGGTCCCCAAGAAGTATATCAAAACCTTCTCCTCAGATTTTATATGGTTGATTTTATTTTTCATTCATTGTAGAAGGCTGTATTTTCTCTATGTATTTCATTAATTTTCTATGCCTTTATTTCTGTGTGAACATATTTCCTTAATCATTACCATGTACCTAGAGAGAAGCACAAACTGAAGCAAATTTTCAGAAACCCAACTTGAATTATGTCAATAACTGAAAGCCATTCAACATTTCTAAAACTTTGGTTGTAACCCTTACCTCATCTGACAACCTGTTGCTTACAAGATTTGCTACTTCTTAATCTCCCTGATCTGAAATGATGAATGCTCATATAAAAGGCTAAGTAAGACAATCCTATAGAGTCACAGTGAGTTTATAAGTCAATTAATTTCCTATGGGAAACCCTTGACCTAGGGAGTCATGGACTGAAGGAAGTTTTGTTCCTTGTCAGATGCCAACTGAATAGAACTGAATATATTCCCAAACCTTGAAAAATAAAACATCCTGAGTTTCAGATATGTTTTGGAAATACCAATGTGATACATGTGCACGTAGGGAAGAAATTAATTAGCCCACAACTTTCACAATCATATAAAACAGTTTAGTTTACATACTCTGCTTTTCTTACAAGTCTTTGTCTTTTCATATTCAGGTTGTTTGTGGAAATATATTTTAAACTGATATTGTCAAGTAAGTATGAAAGAATTTCCTCAAGGGAGAAAGAACTAAGAAAGAGCCAAGTCAGTCTCTGTGCCCTGATACCCTTAGTTAAGTTAGATGAGAAAGACAGAGATGGAAAAGTAGAAAAGTGTAAAATCATGCCACTGCAGGAGACACTGCCTGTGCCCTGTTCACATTCCTCAGACCTTAACATTCATTGTGTTCCAACTACTTTCCAACTGCCAGTCTCTGCAACTCTGTGCCTGAGGGCTCGTTTCTATAACAGTGGAAATCTCTACCAGTAGAAAAACTCTCCCCAGGGAACCTTGCCCTCAACCAATGATTCTCCAGCTCCTCTCCTTTTGGGTGCCACAAATTTACCTTTCCTTTCTTACAACTTTTCAGACTTTCCTTGGAGTTTTGAGCTCCAGTAGTCCATTGTGGTAGCTAGTTTGATAACTTACTCTTAATTGATTGCCTTCCCTCCCATGTATCACTACACTGCTGTCTCCATACTTCCTGGGTTCACCTCCCAAATAAAACATTTGAACTCATATCCTAGTCTAAGGTTCTGCTCCTAATGGAACCCAAACTAAGACAACTGCTATTTCTGCTCATAGCAGTTTCCTCTGGACTCCAATCCTAAGAATTATAGCAGCTTCTATATTTAAGAGCTATTGCCAATTTTGATGATGTTGCATTTACCTGGGTCATAAATTCTCCTTGCTTTGCTTAATACCCATCCCAGGTAAGTGTTTCAAAAATATATCTGAATAAAGACCAACTTCATAAATGAAAAGCTGGTGCCTTAGTATAGTTCTTACACATAGTCTATACTTAGTAAACATTTTATCAGATGAAGTGTGATGAGTATGCCATTAGCAGCAGAAAGGTCTTTATCCAGCTTTTAACTATGTCCAGAACAATGACAGAATATGTGGTGCTTGAAGCCATCTGGTTGAAATCCACCTGCTCACACAGGTATTTCAAAGGAAAGAAAGGCAATTTATCCATTTTGGCATCTGGGAATAATTCATCACAGAGGTGAAACTCATAAAACCAGTCACTCTGGATGCCTTACTTCTGTTCAAATGAGAAGGATTTGGTTTCAAGTGCTGGACATGGCAGCTGAGTATTCACTGACTCATTTCTTAAGAAATGTGAATATGAAAGAAGGAAAATGTTATCAGTCAGAGTATGGCAAAGTGAGAGCTCGCCTGAGTTATGTAAAATACACATAATTTATTTTATAGACACCTCTCTAAAGCATCTTAGAGCTTAGAGGATAAAGAACTCAATGGGTTTTCACATGGTTATTGGCCCTAAAGCCAAAACTTATGGCATACTTCAACTAAGTTTTTTAATGGCAAAACAATAATTCTTTTTTTTAATATAGTCTAAAATGAAATGGAGTGCTAGACCTATATGCAACAGCTGGTGTTCATATGATTTTGTTAGATGCCTCCTTTTATCTCAATCTCAGCCCCCTTTGGGTTGGAAAGAAATGAGAAAGAAGAGTCAAAAAATAGGAAACACTCCTTCCTGACTTATGTCTTTGTTATCATAATAAAGTATACTATTATGACAATTGTTCAGGTCATTCAAAGCCTTGAAATGTTGTTTCCCAGGATATCCAGATAACTGAGGCAGGGATCTTCTGCAAGAATAGCTATCTCAATTATCTTAATTGAGATACTTAAATCTGAAGGCTACGTAAATAATTAGTTAATTGGAATCTGATACCTGAAGGGTTGTAAATATGCCAAGATATTATTTAATCATAATTAATAGAAAAAAGTATGTAGAATATATAAATATATATACACACATTGGAAGAACAGTAAAAACCCTAGTTGATCAGAATACTTTGCTCATAGGCTTAATTGAAGTAATATAGGAAAATCAATGAATAAATGTATGAGTGTATTTCAGATTATCTGGTAGATAATTCAGCTTCTTGTTCCATTTAACAGATAATGTTCCTTGTAAGTGGTCTGTGCTCCAGAGGTGGCCTGCAATGCTTTTACTTGCTGGGTCAGATCCACTGAACCACAAGATTATACTGGAATCAGACTTTCCTGTTAATTCATGTAAACCAGACTATGGCAACTTAATTGTCTTGGCAAGTGTGAAACCTCCACCTATCGGCAAACGGCATGAGGTTGCAACTCTCATTTCTTTCTAATTTTACCAAGAAATTTTGGGTTTTCATAATCTACAAGCTGTGAAAATATGCAAATTGCAGCCACCAAGCTAAACTTACTAGCTATAAATAGACTCATGTAACCATAAACTATATATCCTATCAAGAAAACCTTGACAATTCCAACACCTTCTTCCTTTGGCTCCGCTGATATTTGATAGGCAAGCTTATGTCTGGTACTCTAATAGCATGATCAGCCTCTGGTCAGTTCAATCTCAGATAGTAGTAGGATTTCTACTAGATCTACTTTGTGCTAAGTATTAGGATAGTAAGTCCAGAAGCAAAGAAAGGGTATGGCAGGATCCTTATCTACACTGTATGTATGACCTTGCTGGAGACAGAGGTTTTTAAGCTGTAAAAGACCAAGAGGATTTTTGTGAAAATATATAGAAGCATTTAAAACTCTGATAGTGATAAATTGATAAACTCTGATGGAGGGGACTTTTTCTAAAGCCTTAAATTAGGTGCCATGTTTTCTACCAGTGAGTGGGTGTTCAATATCCTCTTGTCCACTCGCAGAAAAACTATGTTCATTACCTTCCCTTATGGAGCTCATTGAAAATAAATACTGAGTCTTTGTAAATTCCCAAGATTCTTGTTACATGCTGTAGGCTCAGTTAACATTTCTTATTAAAGAACTCTCAGGGTGCCTGGGTAGCTCAGTTGGGCGTCTGACTTTGGCTCAGGTCATGATCTTGCAGTCTGTGAATTCGAGCCCCGCATCGGGCTGTGTGCTGACAGCTCAGAGCCTGGAGCCTGCCTGCTTCGGATTCTGTGTCTTCTACTCTCTCTGCCCCTCCCATGCTCATGCTCTGTCTCTCTCTGTCTCTCCATAATAAATAAACATTAAAAAAATTAAAATAGAAAAAGAAATTTCATTGGTTGATGTTTGATTTGTGCTGCACACTAAAGCCACAAAGTCAGCTAGAGAGGGAGTACTTCAAGTATTCAATCCTTTTTTAATCAAAGCAAAGATAGACTTCTAATAAAAAGTTGTATTCAAACCAATATATAGAGCTCATTACTCAGCAGGAAGAATGAAAGGAGCTGTGGAGTGTTTTTTGTTGTTGTTGTTGTTGTTGTTGTTGTTGTTTGTTTGTTTTTTGTTATTTGTTTGGGGTATTTTTTGTTTTTGGGTTTTTTTTTTTTTGGAATGAAAAAATTTTTTGGAATGAACTATCCCTCTCATAAAACATTCTTGTTTGGGCTCATTGGAACAATATTAGAATCTTCCTCATAATTTTATCAGCTTCCCTGAATATACCCACCAAACAGTAATTTCATAGCAGATTTTCCTGTGGAGGATTGTGAAAACTGATACTCCCACCTAGAACCCATGTCCTTCAGATTCAAATGGTCTCTACCAAGTCCACAGTACATGATGCCCAAGCTAAAGTTCTAGGCCTTCTTTCTGACCCCCCATTCTTCACCATAACTTGTATCCAAGCAAGTTGTATTCATTCCTCTTCCCTAATGTTTCTTAAATCTGTGTTCCCTCCATCACCAAAGCCAGTATCTTAGGTTATGCCACCATCGTATCTATACCTCTCTTGGATCACTGCGACACCCTTGTAATTAATCTCACTGTCTATATTCTTGCCACCACCATCCCTTCCACCCCATCCTGTAGAGTCCCAGTGAGGTTTTAAGAATTACAATTCTTATTGGGCTATTTTCTCCTGAGGATTCCCCACTAGTCTCAGAATAAAGTTCTGGAGGATCTTGAGTGTGACTTGGCCTGGACCTGCCTATCTCCCCTGCATTATTTCTTATCATTTTATTCCTTGCATACTAATTGACTACTGAACGGCTTTGTCTTTCCCCAAAGACATATGTATGCTTTCTTTTCCCTTGAGGATTTTCACATCATGGTCTTCTCTCCCCTCTTCCCTCTCTCTCCTCTCCTTGGTGAAGCCCTGCTCATCCTTCAGCACTCAGATTGTACATTTTGTCCCATCCTCTGACGACTTTTTCTGACCCCGCCTCAGGACTGGTTTTAGTGTCTCACTGATACGCTCCTGGAGCAAATGCTTTGTGAAAATAGACTCTGCCACAGCACTGGCCATGCTCTAATAAAAGCAACTATTAAATTGTTTGTTTCTCTCACTGGGAAGTCAGGAACTGTGGCTCTTTTCAGTTATATATTCTCAGCGGTTGGCAATATGTGTCTGTTCAGCAAATATTTGCTGGACACAAAAAGTTAAGGGTCACGCTACAAGTAATTAGAGGAACAAGGATTCAAATTCCAGTTCTTTGGACTTCAAGCATAGTACTGTTATATGCATACCATATTCCAATGTCTTCAGAGAAGAAGCTTCAGATAAGCTTCATGGCTTAGGCTACAGCACCTCCACCAACCACCCCATCACCCCTCTTTCCAGTTTCCACTATATTATTTTGAATATTTTTAGAAGATAGGATATGTCTCCAGCTAAAATCCAGTTGAAAGATTTATACTAAATTTTACCTGTTCTCTAAGGCCTATTAGCACTAGGGATAAGGCCTTTTTAAAAATAGGCTTTGCCATGTATTTTCTTAAATGTGTTCATTGCTATCTTTGAACCAACACCCCTCCAAATTCTGGTAAGACCTCCCAGTCAGAATGCTTATTTAATTTTTATTTTTTTATCATGCCCCCTTTCTTGTCATTGTCTCTGTTTCTCTTTAAGAAGTCATCTCAGTCATCTAATGTGTATTTGATAATTCATACCCATGTTATACCAACACAGGTAAAAACAACCCCTCGATTTAGACTTCAGAGTCCTAGATTGTCTGAATGCATTGTGCTCAGCACTGAGATTAGGACCCAACTGCTCACATCACATAATGGAACACCTTATGAAGCTTGCCATCAAATAGACCCACTGTGATGCATCTTGCACTGAGAACTAAGAAATATTCTTGCCATTGCTAACTTGCTCTTGATAACTCAGCTAAAAATGATCCGACAATGAAAATCTAAATAATACATTCACAAGTGTATGTTAACATCTATTTAAATATATAATTTACTGAATTTGTATAGTAATATATAAGTATATTTATTATATATAAATTGATTGTATCCATTTATATTTAAAATTCAGTAAAAATTGTATGGGATAAGTCTGGTATTTCTAGAGAATACATTTTATACTTATTATTAATTAGCAATATATAATCTTAAAAGCATATATTGGCTTTTACTTTGCTTCATCTGAAGCAAGGTGGTTAAGGAAGGCTTCGTGATTGCTCACTTTCCAGATTAGAAGCTGCTTTTTAGCAAGTTTGTCAGTCTGCTCTCTGATATGAACATTGGTTACACTGGAACCACTATGTGAATAAGTAGCCTCCTTCATAAAGACTAGAGTTTTAAGCCACGTGATGTACATTATAGAAGTAAATGGGGGCACTTGGGTGGCTCAGTCGGTTGAGCATCCAACTCTTGATTTCAGCTCAGGTCATGATCTCATGATTGTGGGATGGAGCCCTGTATCAGTTCTCTGCACTGACAGCCAGAGCCTGCTTGGGATTCTCTCTCTCCCTCCCTCTCTCTCTCTCTGTCTCTCTCTCTCTTTCTCTCTGCTCCTCCTCTCACTCTCTCTCTCTCTCTTAAAATAAATAAATAAACTTTAAAAATTTTTAAGAAACAAAAAATAGAAGTAAGTGTAGATTGCATTGGAACGTCACCCCATATACAAGCCAAAACAATAGGGTGGTCTGCTGATAGAATCACTGGTGATTAGAATGAAAAACATCCTTGGGAAATAATTAGTTCAATCCCTGAATTTGCTGGATGAGGAATTTGAGATATAATGGTGATTGTTGTGGAGTTGGGGCTTAACACCAAGCCTCCCACCTCCTTGAACAGAACTATTTGTATTATACTATGCCTTGCCTGATATATGCATATATATTTAATTTTTGTAAGTGAATTATAATATGCAATTGTATAAATTGCATGCATTTTTAGCATAAGGTTTAATACATTTTTGCAAAAGAAATATATCCTGTACCCCCTACCCACATCTGTATAATAAATACTACCAACACTCCAGAAACCTCTCTTGTGCTCTCCCCAGTATAAACACTCCTTCCATTCTGCTCTTTAATTTCTACCCCATAGACTTGTTTTGCTTGCTCAGGTAAATGGAATCATACAGCATTTGTTTTTTTCTGTGTCTGGCTTCTTTTGCTGAGCATGATGTTTTCTTTAGGTTTGCGGGTTTTGTTTTTGCTTTGCTCTTTTTCTCCTTTCCCCCCTTTTTCCATGTTGCTGCATGTATCAATAGTTGCTTCCTTTTCATTGTTGGAGAGATTCCATTGTATGAATATAGCATGAGGTTGGGGCTTTTTTGCCCATTTTCCTTTTGGTACGTTCAAGTTGTTTCCATTAAGCTATGAAAAATAATGTGTCTCAAAATATTATGCATGTCTTTTTAGCATATAATATTTGTTATTTCTGTTGGGTATGTATCAGGAATGGAATTGCTGGGTCCTAGACATTATGGATTTTTAGCTTGAGTATAGATTGTCTGAAACCTTTTCCAAAGTGGCTTCACCAACTACCACTTTCAGAGTATGGGTGTTCAGTTGGCTCCACATCCTTCCCAACTGATAATATCTAATTTTTAAAATGATTATTATATTTAGCCCTTTTGGTGAAGGAGTAGCAGTATCTCATTGTGATTTCAATTTGCATTTCACTGAGCATCTCTTTGTATGCTTATTGGCCATTTGAATATCTTCTTTTGTTAAGCATGTAATTTATTCTTTTGATCTTTTCTTAAATATTGAATTCTCTTTATTAATTTGAGGAAGTTTTTTATACATTCTCATCATAAATCTTTTGTCATATTGCAGATATCTTCTCTGTGGCTTGCCATTTTACTCTCTTAATGATGTCTTTTAATGAACAAAAGTTTTTTTTTTAATTTTTTTAATGTTTATTTATTTTTGAGACAGACAGAGACACAGCATGAGCAGGGAAGGGGCAGAGAGAGAGGGAGACACAGAATGTGAAGCAGGCTCCAGGCTCTGAGCTGTCAGCACAGAGCCCAACGCGGGGCTCGAACTCACGAACTGTGAGATCATGACCTGAGCCGAAGTCGGACGCTTAACCGACTGAGCCACCCAGGCACCCCAATGAACAAAAGTTCTTAATTTTAATGAATTCCAATTGTTCACCTTTATAGTTACTTGTGTGTATATTTCCCTTAAAGCATTATTTACTAACCTTCACATGATTAAATTACATATCATATCATTTGTGTAAATTATTTTAAAATATTTCCTCATTTACTCTAGTATTTAAAAAGTAGTTTCTACATATCTAGCCATTATCCTCCTTTATTCTATTAGTACTGCATGCTCATGACATCTTATAAATTCTTTGGTTGTAATTAGCATTTATATAATACTTATTGTAGAATAATTAATCTGTAAAATGTTGTTTTAAAGAAAATGTATTAGGTGCTAATAATAGATTTTTTTTATCCTGACACCACCATGATACCTTTGTATTAAATAAAATCTGGATCACCGATTTGAAAATGCTGATTTGTAGTTTTCTCATTTAAACAAATTGTACATATTTGTATGAATACATACAAATACATTTGTATGAATTGTGTGAAATTTTCTTTATTTTTTAGCACTACATCTTTCCACGTGTGTTAGGAGTGGAACTGCACAACACATAGTCAGAGAGCTTGGTTACAGGCATAGGGAAACACACAGAGCCGGTTGAAATTCTGCCAAATAAGTGTTGCAGGATTGCTTTGTTGCTTTTAGCCAAGAAACATTGAAAAAATAAGTAAGTTCATTAATTATCAAAGCCATTAGAATGCACTTTAAGGATCAGAAAAATGAGGATAGCTAGGTCAAGTCAATTGGCCAAGATAATGATACAAATTAAATCAACATCCAGCCAGAGAAAATAATCCAGCATCTGCCCCTCTATCTGTAAGACATACACATACGTTACAACAAATTTAAAATTTGGTGAGTGTGTTTTGCTAATTATAATAGTTATATAAACTATAATAATATTCTCTAAGCCAAATGATGTGATACATTCTAAAATTCTGTTTAGACAATTGTATTTTCCTTAATTTTTTTCATGAATAGTTTTTGGTAAAGTTATGGTTAAATATACCATGTTTGAAGCCGTAACTTAAATTACACATATTAAAAATGTTTATAATGTACAGGAATGAAACTGAAAGTTACTATACAATTTATTATTGTCTTTAGTTGATCAAAAAATAGAAAATAGGGCACCTGCGTGGCTCAGTCGGTTAAGTATCCGACTTCAGCTCAGGTCATGATCTCATGGTTTGTGAGTTTGAGCCCTACATCGGGCTCTGCACTGACAGTGTGGAGCCTTCCTAGGATTCTCTATCTCTCTTGTGTGTGTTCTCTCTTTCTCTCTCTCAAAATAAATAAACTTACAAAAGTAGAAATTTTTTAAAAAGTATAAAGTGTAACTTTTTACATTTACATATAAGAAAATAAAATTTAATAACATTGAACTGATATTGTTATTGAAATAAATGTAGTTTTGCTAAATTGATCCCTATTTAGTATTTATATAGTTAGATAGACCAGCCATATTTTTCATATACATATTTGAAACTGCTTATCAATATTCCATGGCGTGTTCAGTCTGGCCTTTTGTGAAGGGAAGAAGGAAGGAGATTTTAGAGATTAGGAAGGGCTGTAAGCAGGAAAAAACATAGAAGCCACAACAGATGAGGGAGGGAGAGGAAGCCTGTTTGGTCTAGTAACAACTTACATACTGCATTATACTCATTTCTCTGTGTGCTGTGATGCTCATTAAGCAAGACTCCATTGATGTTCCTACAGGTCATGAACCAGCCAGCATGTTTGTCTCCACTATCTCACCTTCGAATAAACTGCTGAGTTAAAATCTATCATAGCAAGAATGTCTTATGGCCCACAGACAATAGCTTTTCTTCTAAACACATTCGCGAATGTCTCATAAATGTTTGCTTGGGTGTTTTATTTAGAAACAATATGGATAAATATTTGAAAGAGTATTGCTAATGACAAAGCAAAAGTGAACCATAAAATATCTCTAATGGCTGCTTGAAAATCTGCACTCTGCAAATAGAGCTGACTAAAAGAGGGAGAGGAAAATGTAAGATAACAGCAGGTGAGCTCTTCATGGTGTGTGTGTGTGTGTGTGTGTGTGTGTGTGTGTAGATGTCTATGTGAAGCAATCATATTTGCAAAATAAGACCCATATCTGCTGAGTAGAGAAGAGCTTCATTCAACAGACACATCTGCCAGGAAAATCTGGGATTGTAATTTAGGTTTTACAGTCCGAGAATGACTAGATTGCTTTTAAAAGCACTACTTCTCCAATGTTTTTATTTCATTCTTTGATCAAATATGTCAGCCAAGGAAGAAAATGGTCATTTATTTCTTTTGAAAGCAGGGGGGAAAAAAGAAATTTACATTAAATAGCAGTGATCACGATGTTCATAAAAGTTTCCAACTATTTATCAACATGCCTGGTTTGCAATTGCAATTTACTTAATCAGATTTGCATCTTCCATAACACTGTGGCTTCCATACTGAGGTGGTTGAGTTACTCCATGCTATGGGTGGCTGGACAAATGTGCATATGGCTGTGTAATTGTCAGAAAATGTCCTTGTGTCAGATGGGGCCATGGCTTATAGTGAAAACAATCCTGTTAGTGCTTCTGCAGCATATGAAGAGACAGCTCCACTTTATTAGTGAAATTACACTAGCCATGGATGACTGACCGTCTTGATCATTTGCAGGCCAATTGTGAAGCCATTCATGGGGTCACTGGGCAGCCCAATCCAATTCAGTCACTAGGACAACTGGAGTTACCAGATTGTAAAATGGTCGGTCTGGTTATTTCTTAATGGTGTAATTGGATCGACCAGAGAGATCCAATTAATTGCTGAGCAATTGGTGGCTGTGGTGGTCTCACTGATGAGTTCAGTTGTCAGTGATGGTCTTGAATTGACTGCACAGCTTTCCTGATCAATTGTACAATTTGCAATTATCAAGCTGGGGATGGAGGAGGATTGATTTAATTTTGGTGATTTCCTTGAATCCATAGATGTATCACATATTTAAGTGTGTGTGTGTGTGTGTGTGTGTGTGTTTTCTCAACTGTAATACATTTGTGAGACATCAGTGATGAATAATGCTATTTTGAGATATCGCTATTTTACCTTGCCTGAGTAAGTTTTATTACAAAACTGTATAGACTGTTACAGACATCTGTGAGGCAATTTGTTACTTCCTAGGATGGGAGAGGAAATCTAAGTTTGAGTAGAAATTATATATTTAGGAGGGGTGAGAAGAAAGTATTCTTCCTTCACCCTTCCATGCCTAATCTGAGAAAGCTCACAGCATGGTTACTGTAGCCTATTCATGACAGAGTTACATCAGATTTCCTTCTGTTAAAAGAGCTTGGTGCTGGTGTGGCATGCCATGAGGAAGCACATAATTGCTATAATACCTTTATGGGAAAGTATGGAACCAATGAGATTTTTAGCTCTCACACACCTATCAAGTGAAACTGCCCATGGCAACTTACCTTCAAAGAAAAGAATTAGCTACTTATACTCGGTCTTCTTGGCCAGGGCAGCTGTGTGGACTTGAGTCACTATATTTACCACTCGACTGAGATAGACACTCAATAAATGTTTGTTGAGTAAGTGAAGGAATGTGCTCTTAAAAGAAATTTCTCTCTGAATAGTTGAAGCCAAATCGTTATGCAGAAGTAGGTTTGAATTTTTACTTAAGAGAAGAATAAATTTATAAGTTGGAAGTAGCTTTTGAAGTGAATTAGTCCACCTGTTATTTCCTAACAGCAGTCCGTAGGCAGGTACTCATCTTGGACCACATTCTCACCAAATCAAAGCATAGTGAGAAAAACATAAGAATGATAGTTTGGGGAGATTAAAGACGTCCACAAATTCGTCTTTATCACCCCCTACTATTTCTCTTTCACTTAATTGTGGGAGGATTCTGATATGTCTGTGCCAGTTTAAGCCTGGATTTTAGGAGGACTGGAAGCTTCTGCCTCCTTTGTTGGAACACTTGCTCTTAAAGACACTCCTTTCCAGAACCTTGTCACTTAACTATGAAAAATTCACATCACATGGAAAGACTACATGTAGGCACCCTGGTCTACAGTCATAGCTGAGCATCCAGCCACCTGCCAGCTGACTTACATTTACCTCCAGCTGAACTCAGTCAACCTATACAGTTGTAGAAATAATAAAATGGTTATTGTTTTAAGGCATTAAGGTTTGGGGTGGCTTGCTCTTAGACATAGATACTTTTAATGATGGTATATAGTCACCTGTGTGAGATTGTCACTTCCCATTTTCTGAGACAGATTGCCTGTTCTAAGACTCTACACCTCCTCCTACTTTGTATATCTTAAAATATCCTTTCTTTTTTTTTTACCAGTTCATTGAGATATAATTAACATATAACATTGTGTTTAATATGTACACTGCGATGATTTGATACACACATATATTGCAAAATGCTTATTGAAATAAGATTAGTTAACACATCCTTTACTTTGCATAAGTACTGTGTTGTTATTAGAGTGAGAACATGGAAGCTGTACCCTCACAGCAGCGTTCAAGTCTACAACACAGTATTGGAAACTGTAATCACCATGCTGTACCTTCGATCGCTGGAACTTACTCATCTTAGAACTGAAAATATGTGCCCTTTGACTTTGTCTCTCCACTTCTCCATTCCTCAGCCCTTGGCAACTACCATTCTACTCTCTGTTTCTGTGAATTTAATGTTTTTAGATTACACATATAAGTGAGATCATACAACATTTGTCTTTCTATGTTTGAGTTATTTCACTTAGCATAATGCCCTCGTGGCCCATCCATGTGGTCACAAATGGCAGGATTTCACTCTTTTTTAATGGCTGAATAATATTCTTCAGTGTGTGTATGTGTATGTGTGTATGTGACATTTTCTTTATCTATTCATGAGTTTGCCTGTCAATGGATACTTTTTGACATGATGGTCTGAGAGCGCAGTGATATATATGGGTATTTATCTTTAATTGGGACCATAAAAAGTTGGTATTCTGTATAACAATGGATACTTTTTGACATGATGGTCTGAGTAGAGAGCACAGTGATATATATGGGTGTTTATCTTTGGATACTTTTTGTATCGATGGATACAATGTCATCTGGATACTTTCTGATGGATACTTTTTATCAATGGATACTTTTTGACATGATGGTCTGAGTAGAGAGTGCAGTGATATAGATTAGTATTTATCTTAATTGGGATAATAAAAAGTTGGTATTCTGTATAACATCCAGTGGTTTGGGCGCATTTTATTTATCTGTGGAATTTAAAGTCTATGCCAAAATCTAACTTCACACTGTCTGCAGAAATTCTCCCTCTACCAGGGACACAATTTTAGGTAGTCAACTTCTGCTCAAATAATTGCAGCAAAAATAATTGACTCACCATAAGGCAGCACAGTCTATCTTTAAACATATGCTTATTAGGAAATACTAAACTTTGATATTAATGCATATATGCACTGTGTAATTTTCCTTTCAAAGAACTACTCAGGTATTTATTTGTTAATCATACATTCCAATACATTTATAGGAAAATTCATCCGTGGCCATTCTATTCAGATAACTCATTGCAAACTGTACTATTTCACATTATTGTCATTTTCATCCCTCATAGAGGAATGAGCCAGCGGGGCTGGAGGTATAGGTAGAATAGTAGGAGGGAGGGAAACATGAAAAACAAACAAACCAAAAAAAAACCCCAAAAAACCAAAACCAAACAAACAAAAAACCTCACCATGTGCTAAGTTCTCTGTATACATGCCATACTCTCAAGAACTTGGAAATTTTAGAGGTTCCATAACGTAAACTTTTCTATAAAGACATACATTTTCTCTACAAATGAAGCAGTTTATGAGTAAACACTATCTTACTCGAAACCCTTTCTATGCTTTTGAACATGGAACAAATCTCACCTACCTTGAAGCATTATTGCTGTGACGTTATTTTATTCCAAAGTCAAAGGATTTGTTTTCTACAACAAGCGCAAGCCAAGGCATGCCTGAACACAAATTCTTTCATTAAACCACCTTGTTTTTTACAATGATGTTCAGTATAATGCTTATAAATTATATTTCTGCAAAACATGAGGAGGAAAAACAGGCTGTACAACGGACACTGGGAAGAATAAAAGCAACAAAATAATGTGGGGTGAAGTTTACCTTTGAAATGATACGGCTTTTAGTTCTACTCTCTCTGCTTGGTGTGGTCCTTCTAAAATTCTCAGCATTTTTAACAATAAAAAGTGTAGCTGACACATGAACTTCAGCTCTGCAGCACTAACATATTCCAGCACTAATGAGCATTTAAGGGAATAGTAAGTGAAGTGAGTTGTGTTTGTCATCATTAATGAGAATATGAAGTTCTGAATTAGGATAAATGGTGAACTAATTGCCTTAAAAATAGTAGAACTTTTCCTGTGGATGGCTGCTTCTTGAAAGCCATGTTTTCCTTCAGGAACTCTTTTCAAAAGCTACCATGTTCCTGATGGATATAAACCTTATTGCTGCCGTCACTGGCATGATAGCAAAAGTTTTCAGATATAAGAAGAAAAACAGTGACAGTATTTCAGATTAATTTTTCAATGAAATCCACTTTTGACACTCTATTTCCAAAAAGAGACTTGTGGTCTTTTTCAATAGATATTAAGGGAAGATATTGAGGATATTCTTTAGGTAAGAAGATCATTAAACAGCTTAGCTACTGTTTCCTGTGACACATGTAATAAGGAAACAAAATATTCTGCACAATCCTAGGCTTCATAGGAAATAAGACAAAAATTGCATGAAGTTTCCTCAAAAACTGCCTTAAGAAATCTGGTCTTAAGGTGTCTTATTGGTCTTAGGGTCTGTCCGGTAGCATTATCAGCTTCAATGAAAGATAAACCAAATGCCGTGTTTACGTATATACCTTTAAAAGAAGAATAAGAAATAATCTTCATTGTTTATTGCCTCTTCCTGCTTGTGGCATGGGGTTGACGTGGAAGGGAGGTTTGGAAGAGGCATCCAGAATTAATTGATGGGATTAATCATCCAGGAACGTGATCAGCACATAATAAAATCTCAACAGCAGAACTGCAGATGTGTTGGCCACCTTTCATTATAATTGGTGGCCAAGTCCATGCTAACTAGCATTTTTCATAAAACAGTATGATATGTATATGTCTGAAATATGCATCTCTACAGTGGGGAGGGGTAGAGCAAAGCCTTCTGCCTGAATGATTGACAGTGTTGCTGAACCCCGGATGGATGGCTTCTGGGGGCTTCTCAGAGGGATTTCAGCTGCATGGTCCATCTATGCCTGCCCTCTTACTTATCATATCCATGCCAGGCTAGACCCATAGCCTTGTGGTCTTTGTACATTACCAAAGGGAGTCTGGAAAAGCACAGAAAAACATGTGGGCAACTAGTGGATCAGGACAAGTGGGGGTCATTTCCCATTGCCTTGGTTTCTTTTGGTTATAAGCGTTTACAACCTATGTCGAAGTGGAAGAAATTTCCATGGCCAGATTTCAGCTTCCCTCTCCCATGTGCCAGGAACACCACTCTCTACCCCAAATAATCAAATTCAGTTCTACTTCAGGGTATGGGTACAAGGTAACAAATGCTGACCTTGGTTGTTGAGGGGAAGAAAATTAGATTTCTGCCAACTTAAAGCCATGAACAAATGTTGTGTTTTTGGACAAGTTTGTAATTCCACACGAAAAAGCTTAAAAGTTTTCACAGCAGTTTTTACTGTCCTGTATTACCATATACCCATTGGTACATAGGGTACAATCTAAAGAACCATCTAAAATGTGTTTCCGGTTTTCTAGATTATACTTTAACTTTTTGAGCACTAATGATCATATATTAGCTGTGTTTAGCCATAGTCTGTATATGTTTTCACTGAACAAGCGGTTAGCCCATAATAGGCACTTACATGTTAAATGAATGAATGGATCATATGCTTTAATATCAGAATCTACTTTAAGTGCAGAAATGTTGCTATGAGCTGTGATCTTTCAACTGTTTATAAATACTATAATTTTTTAGAGAAGAATATTGTTTTAAGAAGCTGATGTTTCGCAGGGGGCTCCTGGGTGGCTCAGTCGGTTAAGTGTCAGACTTCAGCTCAGGTCATGATCTCAAAGGTCACAAGTTCAAGCCCTGCACTGGGCTCTGTGCTGACAGCTCAGAGCCTGGAGCCTGCTTCAGATTCTGTGTCTCCCTCTTTCTCTCTGCCTCTCTCTCTCTCAAAAATAAACATTAAAAAGATGTTTTTACAAAAACAAAGCTGATGTTTCACATGGCTGTCATTTGAAAGCAATTGAGTTATGTTTAAAGATTATTCAGTAAAAACAAATTGCTTTGTGTCCAAGGCAATATTTGAATGGCATAGGTTGTTCTCGTACTTATCTGATTATTATAAATAAAAGAATAACCCTGAAGTTGAACATGACATCAGGGTGGAAATATATTTAAAAGCAAAGGATACTAGTTTTCCTCAGCAAGTATCCCTAGAATTGAGCCTATTCTACTCAATGCTGTTGCTTAACAGTTTCCTCCCATCCTCAAATTTTACTGTGCCCCTTAATTGTGAGATCGTCCCCTTTTCTCAAATCCATTGCAGCAACTATTCTGTAAAACACAGCATATTTGTGTTGTCTTTTTGTTCATATTTTAACTAGTCCCCAGCCACAAATAAAGCAGAATCCTTAAAGGGAAACACAGATTTCAAAACAGAATGAAGCAAAAACAACATCATCCACACAGGCTGTTAAGTCATAAATTACATTAAATGAAAACTGTCATCTCCTGGCCCCACCCCTGTGACCAACAGGCTGCTATGCAAAGTTTCTCGAGTGACTCCAGTTGGTTGCTTTTGGCGGGCATAGCTTTATTCAGAGGCTTGAATTATGGAGAGCTCATCTTTGATCATCTTTAAATTAGATTTTACTTGCAACAAAGTTATTCATTCACTCTTCCTTCCTCCCTCCCCTAGTCTTTTTCTTTCTTTCTCTTTCTTTCTTTCTGTTTCTCTTCCTTCCCTCCTTCCTTCCTTCTTCTCCCTCTCTTCCTCCCTCCCTCCTTCCTTTCTTTCTTCCTTTTTTCCTCTCTTCTTCCCTCCCCTCCTCCCTCCCTGCCTCCTTCTTTCCTTCTTTCCTCCCTTTCTTCCTCCATCCCTCCTTCTTTTCTTTTTTCTTTTATTTCTTTCTTCTTTCTTTCTTTCTTTCTTTCTTTCTTTCTCTCTGTTTCTCTTCCTTCCCTCCTTCGTTCCTTCTTCTCCCTCTCTTCCTCCTTCCCTCCTTCCTTTCTTTCTTCCTTTTTTCCTCTCTTCTTCCCTCCCCTCCTCCCTCCCTGCCTCCTTCTTTCCTTCTTTCCTCCCTTTCTTCCTCCATCCCTCCTTCTTTTCTTTTTTCTTTTCTTTCTTCTTTCTTTCTTTCTTTCTTTCTTTCTTTCTTTCTTTCTTTCTTTCAAAAGGCATTTGCAGAGTGGCAGATATTCAGAAAAGAGTTTCCCACAGTTCTATATCCAAGTTCTTTTGTTCGAAGGTGGTGCACAGTGGACACAGATAAGTGAATGGAAGATTCACAAAATGGATATAGTGCTACACCCAGCTATACAAGGGCAACGTGAGCATACAGAGGGTAGATATTCAATGCACCCTCAAGATGCATGGTTAAAGCAGGAGTTTAGTCTTGATGGACTGTAAGGGAAGAAATTTCAAAGGAAGGAAAAAGAAAAAGACTTCCCAGACTCAGGGAGCATCAGATGCACAGCATCACAGCAAAAACACACCCTGTTCCTGTTCCAGTCTGCAGGCAGATGTGTGTGATTAGAATACAAGATGGATTTGAGGGGACACATGAAAGGTGCAGGGCAATTAAGGGCCTTGTGTTCTCACGGGAGTGAGGGTTGTGGACAGCTGTACAAGGCGTATGGCACCCGTTGCCACAGAGGACAACATGGATAGAGATCATGCCAGGGGAGAAATTATTTCTCTCTGGTGCATCCATATTTCAAATGCAACCTGCCTAAATCAGTGGAATCCAGTTAGAGCAAGGAGAGGCATGCACCACATGTCGTCTTTAGGTAGAATAAGTAGATGAAAACCTCTGAAATCTGTGCAGGTCAATCTATGCCAGGACAATTCCATTCTGCCATGAAGCCTTATAAATACCAGGCTGGTGTTGATGTATAAAATACCATGATAAGCATTTTATCTTTGTCCTAATAATATCCATTCATGTAACACATATCCCTGCAGACCTATAAATGCATTAAACCCCAAGAATTAAACCACTTGGCAGAAGAGAGTGGGTAAGCACTGAGTAACATAGAACAAGGAGAGGAAGCACCCAAAAAATGTGAATTAAGACTCAAAAAGGGGAGGTTTTTGCACATTGACCTGGGAGGATCCCTCTGTTGTGTGTGGATTTGTAGAGTTTAAAAAAAAAGTGGGGTGGGAGAGGGGGTAAGTTCTGGGGTCAGAAGACCAGGGCCTGAGTTGTTTGTTATTGGATATGGAATTCTCTGAGCCTCTGTTGTCTCAGCTTAAAAGTGACATCATGAAAAGGACATAAAATAGCATTCATCAAATGAGATCATGTATATCAAACCATTTGCAAACCACAAAGCAGTACGTAAATTAAAGTGATTATCATCTCTGTGTTATATAGGTACACATACATACCTTGAAAGTTGATTTCTTTCTTAGAATTCTTAGTGTGATAGTAAGATAGCACTTTTTTTTTCTGTTCAAGAAAACACATTCATTGGGTTATATGGTCTTCAGGTGTTTGGATTTAAAGGTTCAAAGTATTCATATTTTTTAGGACAAACATGAATTCATAATGGGAATTTTTGAAATATGAAGACATTAGATGCTACTATCAGCAAAGGCCTACAGTCACGAATCCCGTTAAAAAACATACTACTATCGCCCTGGATCTCAATGACCATGACCCCATAGCTCCTCTATGTGTGTTCTCTCATGCATCCTGATGACTACAGGTCATATAGACCCCATTTGCCAGGACAGACCATGAGGCTGAGCTCTGTTATGTGCTGTTATGTGTTGTCTCTTAGTTTCTGGGATTTGCTCTCCTGCCAGCTGCAACTAAGGACATTTTCTCTGCTTTGGCAAAGAGATTTGCTGGCTCACAAGAACTGCATGGAGAAGCCTGAATGCATGAAGCATTAGGGCAGTGCCTGAGGGAGGAGCCTAAAACTTGCACACCCCTCCCCTGGCTTGACCTGCCGGAAGACAAGGATGCAGAAGGTCTGCCCTGCAGAGCTCTCCCTGCAGCTCCATCTGCTTTGTGCTCCACCCTCCTGTCCATCTCAGACTCTGCCCAGCTCTGAAGCCTTGCTCGTGAGCTCCTCCTGTGGCCTCTGCTTTCACAGCTTGATCTTCTCTTCTCCCTTGACATCGTTTGGACTGTGCCCAGGACTTTGTCTTCTCCTTCCTGGTCTCAGGACCCTGTGAGCAGCCCTGGCAGACGTGACCCAGTCACTGCCTTGACTCTGCCCTTGTAGCACCAGGTGCTGGTCAGCTAAGCCAGTCCCGAGGCTCAGGCCTTTTTTTTTCTGGAAGCGATCTGACTAAAGAAAAATAAAATCCGTCTCCAGGTGACCTATCCTCAACTCTTGATTTCATGCGCTGATATGCTTGTGTTGTTTAGCAAACCCCCACAGAAAATGTTATCTAAATGTCACTCTGCTATCTCTGGGGTTTGTTGGACTTAATATCTAAGCCTTAAACTGAGACTGGAGCTGAGAATTCAGATTAGTTCTGCCCACATGTGTGCTTTGTTGGAGCTACATGGTTTGATTTTACCCAGTAGGTCAAAACGGAAAAAAGTTCCAATACTGACAATCCTGAGGCCAGTGACCAAATGATATATGTGAAGGCTGCATTTTAGTTTTCTTAGCCATCCTCTGTGAGATTTTACCTGGGAAACTGTGTGTGAATATGTATGTATATGTGTGTATATATTTGTGTGTGTGTGTGTGTGAGTGCATGTATTTGTGCGTTTTTGTTTATGTATTTGTGTGTGTGCATGTGTGTGTGTGTGTGTGTGTGTGTGCACGCACGCATGCAGCTTCTGAAGGAATGCCAAGCTAGAGATGAGAGAGGGAGGCTTCCTGTTGGGAATCCAGAGCCTGGCCCTCTTAGTGGATGCTGTGATGTGCTGCCCAGATCCTGCCTTCGGGGCTAAAGGAGACAGCCAAATAGAAGATAGTGAGACAAACCAAATATTAGCAACAGCAGGAAGCCATTACTAGCCCTGGGTTGGAAGGAACACAGGTGGCAGTGTTTGTTACCAGCCCAGAAGCAGGCTCATCAGACAGGAGCTGGGATCTTGAAAGGATGAGCTGTCGGGTTCGAGCCGGAATTCTCAAAGCCGCACAGCCACAGCCAGAGATGTCCCTGAAACAGAAAAAGAGGGGAATAAATACTCCAAGCTTTTTCCTCTCAATTGCCAATCTCTGTCAACGATTCCCATTGAGCAAACGTAACAGGATGCTCCAGGGCCAGGGTCACTGGTGGTAAGTGGGTCCCCGAGATACAGAGCAAAACAGCAGATAGAGCTGAAGGCAGAGAGGCAAATGATACCTACTAAACCAAATCTCTGAGAGTAGAGCCCAGAATATGCATTTTCAACAAGTTCCTAGATGATTCCTATGTGCACCAGAATTTTATAACCTTCCCATAACGTGGAAAATTTCTTACCTTGTCAGGTTCTCATATAAGGCAGCCTGAAGTAAAACAACCAGTATAGTCATCAGCTCCAATGGTAGGAAGATGTTGAGGTTTTTTTGGCCTTCCCATTCCACTGATTTTTTTTAAACAAATATGAGAAATAAAATACATGGAATATATGACAAATCTGCATTTAATAGAAAGTTTCTTCCTTTTGTACAGCCCCTTAGGAGCCATTAAAAGTGAACCACTGAAATGACATTAGACAGTAAGCTAAAATATACAGAAAACGTGAGGTGCATTTATTTAAAATTAGCTCCACAATGTAGTACAGCTATTTCCAGCATTCATTATTATTAATGTCTATAATTGATGGCTGAAAATAGAACCCTCAAATGAGAATAATGTCCAAAATCACATTCACATGAATTGTGAACTGCTCAGCCTAGGAGCACATTAGCCAGATTCTCCACACACTTTGACTTCTTTTCTCAATTTAACTCTAGAGTAATTAACTCTTGCTTAAGGTTTTAAACTGCCCTGCACCCATTTAACATACATAGCAATTTTTTGATAAAGTTTATTTATTTATTTATTTTGAGAGAGAGAGAGCACGAGCAGGGGAAAGGGGCAGAGAGAGAGAGAGAGAGAGAGAGAGAATTCCAAGCAGGATCCACACTCAGCACAGAACATGATGCAGGGCTCAGTCTCACAAATCATAAGATCATGACCTGAGCTAAAATCAAGAGTCAGACCCTTAACGGGCTGAGCCACCTAGGCACCCCCACACATGGCAATGTTTATGTATGACAATGTTCCATGTGTGCAAGAGTATGGGAAGCAGATACAAACCTTCTGGTTTAATCCAGTGGAATTTTGTGGAAAATGAGCTCAAGATGCTTTAGGAGGAAACCCCGTATTGGCTTTACTTGTTGCTTATAAAAGAGATTGCAATGTGTCTTTGAGTGTTTTTGAGTGTAGAGGTAAACCAGGAAGGGAAGGTAAGAATATGGAATGAGTACAGCAGAGAAAATGTACCTTTAAAATAGGGCTGCTGCTCTTCATACAGAACAGAAGTTTGGAAGAGTCAAGTACTTGATTCACCAAGTAGAGTTGACTCATCTTTAATAGCCAATTTACTTTTTTAATATAAGAAATTAACATCATTAAAAATAGACTTTTGTGTTGCTACTCCCAGAATTTGTCTCATGAAAACATGGATGGTTGACGGTCATCCTTGAGCCAATCATTCTTCTCGTTGCTTGTTTCATGGTCTGATACAAACTGAGGGGTGGCCGGCATGTGCAGCAAATGGTGTTATATTTCCACTGCCTCCCAACCCCAGATAGCCTTGGGTAACTCCCACAGAGTCTCTGGTCTTTGGGTTCCTTAACTAAAATGACAGGATTGGAATTAAATGATCTATCAGGCCCTTTGGAGCATATAATTCAATGAGACTATAATTATAATATAGAGACTTACCTGTAAAGGTATATTAGGTCTTGTCTTCATCACTTACTGTCAATCAGGCAGAATTATTTGCTATTACTCAAACACAGTCTATATTTTGCAATGTGTTTATGCCTTTGCTGAAATCCAAATCCCATTCCCACTTGTCAAGTACTTCTCCATTTCTTAAGGCCAAGATCAAATCCTAGAGTTCTCTTTGCCCTCCTTATCCATTGGCCCAGGTACATTCACATCTCTCCCTTTGAGCTCGGCCATTTCTGTATACATTTCTTAAATCTCATCAGATACAAGTCTGTCTGGTTTTAAGTATTTTTTTTTTTTTGTTATTGACTGTGAACTTGACTAGGATTTCTTCAATGATTATGATTTTATCTAAATCTCTGTATTCCTGAAGACTGGCACATAATAAACATCTGATGAAATAGTCTTGTGGCTTTCTTTGCTTAGTCAAAAATTAGATTTTGTGACAGCCAGCCTCAAACGTGGTGCCAATGGTCCTCACCTTCTCATATGCATGCCCTTGTGTAGTCACGTCCCATATTGAATTAAGGCTGGCCTGTGGGTCAAAAGAATATGGTGGAAGTGATGGTGTGTCACCTCTGAGGCCAGGTCATAAGAGGCACTGCAGTTTCTGACTTGGTCTTTTGAATCTCTCACTCCAAAGAGTGAGACACCATGCCATTAAGCCAGCACCAAATTGTCAGCAATGTGAATGCCACCTTGGAGATAAATTCTCTAATCCTTGTCAGTCCTTCAGATGATTGTAGCCCCGGTATCTGACTGTAAATCCATGAGAGGCCCCCAAACCCCCCTGCCAAACAATCTCCCAATTCCCATAGAAACTTAGAGGTAATAAATGATTATTGTTTTAAATTACTAAGTTTGGGGAATATTTATTACATGGCAATAGATAACTAATACAAATTTCTTCCTCCTTTTTCTTCCCATGGGAGGCAATATGAGAGTAAAGGGTGGGTCCGCCATTGATATCTTATCTGCTATTTAGTATCAATATTAATCATGTATTATTCATAAGTAAATTATTGGTATTCATATACTATCGCTATATTAAAATATTAACAGCATTGCTATATTGCTAATTCTGATTGACATTCAAATTATTATATGCAATTAACATATTAAAATAGTAATGTTGTTACATAATTAAAACACTAATGTTTTAATTGAAACACTAACAATATTTTTTTAAGTTTATTTATTTTGAGAGAGAGAGAGAGAGAGAGAACACGTGAGGTTAGGGGCAGAGAGAGAGAGGGAGAGAGAGAATCCCAAAACCTTTCACACTGTCAGCACAGAGCCCGACGCAAGGGCTCCAGCTCACAAACTGTGAGATGGTGACCTGAGCCCAAATCAAGAGTCAGATGCTTAAGCAACTGAGCCACCCAAGTGCTCCTAAAACACTAACAACAATTTTTAATATTATTATTTTGTCTACTTGTAAGAAAATTCTTGTTATCCCTATTTGAATGATGAGGAAACTGAGGCTTAGAATAGTTCATTTGTTCAAAGTCATAAAACTAGTAGCATACTGAGCTGTAACTGAAGACAAGATCTGTTTTACACAGTAAAACTAACACTAGAGCTTTGCATTTCCTCACTGCATAATCAGTGCAGCAATGCTTAACATGCACTGCCGTTGTGAGACTTAAGTGAGATAAATCTGTAAAATTCCTCGCAGGATGCATAGAGAATGCACAAACAAGGGTCATCTTCTCTCCCTTCCCTTCACAATGCATCGGTGTTTCTACTGGCATGAGTCTAAGATGTGCCCAGGGGCCCAAGGCATTGGGCTACTAGCTTCTAGTAGCAGCGACCCCAGGTGGGAAAACAGACTGTCTTTCCCCACACAGGACTTCCGGGTGTCCTCTGGGATTGCAAAACTTGGGTTTCTAGTCGATTTGCCGTGGAAGAAAACAGTGCTTCAACTCAATCGCTTTTAGCCTTCTCAAACTCAGAATAGATACCTAATAATAGTAATGCTTTACTTTTTATAGCACCATGGAGATTACAGAGCTCTTTCCTTTATGTGTGAGAGAATAAATGGAATCGAAGCAGATGTGAATCCCATTGACTAAGAGGGAGAGTTGGAAAGTACTTGTGGTAACAAATCCCTTATGATTGATATACCTGAAACCCTTTATCTTCTGCAAAAACAATCTCATTACGACCAATTGGAGGTCAATTATATAGAATTGAGTCATAGAAGTCATTGTCTATGGATTTTTTTCCTCTTTTATTCATATCAAGGCATGATCATTTTGGAGAGCTACATCAATCTACTGAAGCAGGGTTAAGTGATGTGTGGTTGGCCAGAAAAAACATTCAGTTACCTGAATATGTATTTTAGTTTTAAAATAGTTTCTAAAATTTTATTATAACTTGCAATGCTTCTTTTATTCATTTTACAAATTGCTTTCAGGGAATAACTGATGCATTTAAAGGGACTGATCATCATAGTAGCTTTGGAGAGTGGCTTGTGGGCATAACAACTTAATGTGATCTGGCAATGGCCCCTTTGAGCTGAGCAGTAAGAACAGCAATGCCAAATTATGGTAAACCTCAAGAGTTTTCAAGGAAGCAATATGGGTCTAATTGAGCAGAAGTTTAGCAAGGAGACCACAGCTATTTCTTTGTAGAAGGTCCAGTTGTATACTAGAGGTATTGTGCCTATGATGATTGCCTTACTAAATGGAAACCAGCAGGATGGGGCCCCCTGCATGTCCATTCTTGAGTCAGAGAAATAAGGGGCTTGGGCTGCATTGAATAAGGGGTTTTTTTTCTTTGCAAAAAAAGTACATACACACATGTACTTGCTCTATAAGTTTCTTTACTAAGACTAAAGTTTTGATGGATAGGGTGCTATCATGAAGGAGAACCAAAACATTGAAAATACCCTTTTTAACCATTAAACAAGGTTAAATTCCCAGTGTTTCCCAACATCATTTAACCATAGAAGCCTTTTTTAATACAATATTCATTGTGATTTCCTCCGTAGAACTTGCTTCAGTAACCTGGCCTTTTAAGAAAGAGAGAAGGTCTATGGGAGTGAGAACAGAATGTCTTGTTGAATGGGATCCTTTTCCTTTGTGTCAAGTGCTGGTCCCTAAACTTTGCCTTAGTCCAATGCCCACTCGTCTAGCACAAGCCTCTTCTTGTCATCACACAATTCCTTGAGGTCTCTAATAAGTGGATTCTGTGTTGTGCTTAGGTTCATGCCTGTACTTTGGTGTCTAGTTCCATTGATCTGTTTTCTCTTCCTTGCTGCATTCTGTACCCATTCCTTCTCAGGTTACCATGGCCTAGTCTTTTTCAACTTTGAATTTCTGGAAACTTGGCTTGCTCAAAGCATTGGTAAAGCAATTTTATTAGTGTATGTGGGTTTCTGAGTTGCTTCTGACTATAGATACCTTACACTCCTCTTGTTACAGAAACTCTGTCCTATCTCTGATGATGTGCAAAAGAGGTAGACCCTTATAGATCCTGGCTGTTGGTCCTAGGTCCTTGTTTAGACTTCTTGTAATCTGAGTCCTATGCAACTTTTGTGAAACACCAAGCTCATCACTAACTGCTTGGTTGCTCACTCCAACCCCTCCTGAACCTGCAGTTTAAATAGAAAATGATCAGATGTCTTAGAATCAGCAGCCGTTGAACCTTTTGGACTGCTGGTTGTTGAGTTTTGTAGCACTAAATGGGACCTCACTCCAGCCTCCTAAGTCTGTGGGATGAAAACGTTTGAGAAAACTTGTATATAGTGTTTCATTAAATACCCCAGGGATCTGCCCAGGTTGATTTTCTTGTCAAGGTTGGACAGTTTACCCTATAGAATATCAAGCCCATTGTTTCTATAGGGCTGTGATACATTCTATTCTTTCCTTTTAATGTAACAGACTTATTCTTTTCTTTTAATTTAGTAACACTTAGACCTTCTTTCTAAATAAGGAACAAAGCAACTTTATGAACAAAGAAGCAACCAATGGTCTTTATTTCAGAGAAATTATTTCACATACAAAGGAAAAGAAGGACAAGGATGTGGCTTTCATCATAATGCTGATTTGTGCATTTCTTATCTTTCTACGTAAAATGTTTAATGTTTCCATCTTATGGAGCCCTTAATTGCATCATTAGCAAATGTGATGCAAAAATTAAGCACCAGCTGATCTTTTTCTGGAATGCACACATTCTTACATTCTGTTTTCACATTACCATAACTTAACTTTGTGATTTATGTTGGAAAGATGGTTTTGGGTGCCCATTTCACTTTATTATTCTTCAGCATTGTATTTCATCCACTTAGCTATTTCTGTGGCAATTGTGTTTTGATGAGAAGAGATTGCCCAGTGTAGCCACATCACAATAACTGTGAGATAAAATCCAGTGGACCCAGCTAGCTTTTGATGAGTTCTTGGATCCCATACACAAAAAAAGAAGCATATGAAAATAAAAATTATAAGCATCATTTTGCATTCAAAATTGTTCTGATTTAAGGCAGATTGAACTTTTAAAATGAATACATCAGGAAAATTGTGAACTTGCAGTCTGATTTCATTTGATAAAGCATTTGTAAAACTAACAATGCTTCCCTAAAAGTCAGCTGTTAATGTAAGAAGTACAATGGCAAGTCCACACAGTTTGGGGATCTGCTTTGAATACTCAACACATACATATATATAAACATGTATATTTTGTGCATTTATATATACATGCACATACATACAGGTATACATACGCATATGGTTATGGATATGAATGTAAACATAGATATATGCACTTTTGCCTGAATTATTTCCTGATATGTTCATGTGTGCCATTCACCTCATTTCTCTATCAGCTTAAATCTCAAATGTTAGAGCATACCTAATTTTTCTATCTCCCTCATCCTTAAAAACAAGTTCCTTGCAATATATGTCTCTCCATGAAGAGACAAAATAGAAGAATCTTTTGAGAAGAAGTAGAGCATTGGACTTAAGAGCAAGGACTATGCAACCAGATTACCTAAATTCATATCTCTTTTATCATGTTGGTAGATTTAATCATTGGCCCCAATTCTGAACCACTCCCTGTATCTGTACCCTTGGTATTATTTCAGTGAAGGGAAAAATAATATGTCCTAGTTCCTTGACTTTTGCCTAAACGATTTGGCTTCTTTTGGCCAAAAAAGGACGCAGGAAGAGATCCTATGTTATTTCCAAGGCTAGGTCTTGAGAGACCTTGAGTGTTTTCACTCTTTCACTCTTACGGTTTTGCCACTACCTTGAGAATACACCCCAGGTAACTTGTTATTCCAGATAATATGAGAAAAATTTAAAGCCTAACTTAAATAAAATGATATACTCTCCCAGGGCAAGCCATGAAAGACTTTAGAACATGTCAAATATTACCTACATTGGTTAAATTGCAAGAGTACACACACACACACACACACACACACACAGTCTGAAATTTTTTTGGCCTTATAAAGAAAAGTAAATATTTTTTTCAACAAAAAAAAAAACTGAATCCTGTCGAAATTTTAATCTATAAAAATTTTCATAGCATCCTAACACCTCATATTTGTCTTTCACTTTTAAGTTTCTCAAAGCATTCCATCCTTGTGATCTCATTTTCTCTTCACATCATCCTGGTGAGGTGGAATGGATTTATCTACATTTTATATGTTGGCCTTGATCGTGGGGTGGCCCACACTATGCTGTGAGAAAGAGAATGAGCTGAGCAAAAGGTAATATGTGAGAACAGAAGGAATATGAAGGCAGAGGAAGATCAAAGATCCTGTGTCCACAGGAATCTGAGCAAAAGTTTATCATCTTTTCAGGTGTCAGGATCCAGTCATGATGATGGTGGGCCAGGGGAGGTGGTTTAGTGTGAAGGGGGAAGGCTTAGAATGATGATGAGAGAAGCCGAGGCAGTGGCCCTTGACTGGGTTTTGGTGAAAGTTTGTAAGGAAGAGGTCATTTGCAATGTATCCATCTGGACACCCAGCCCTAGAAAATAGAGATGGCAAAAATTCAACAAATGGGCTCCATTCTAACCCCATTTCCTCCCGGATAGCAGCAGGATTGAAACAAATTCAAGGTGAGAAAATATGAAGCCAAGACAAGGGGGAGAGGAATTAACAGAAATTAGGCAAATACGTTCGGTTTGATTGGGGCAGGAGGTTGAAAAGGCACTGGACACTAGGGACCCAAGAAAAGAGTAAATGAGATGAGAAGTCTGAAGTCAGACTCTGTTTCCGGGGTTACAGTGGCACAACCCAGCTCAAGAGTGATGCAGACGAAGATGGGACTCTTTCTTGATACCACCATGACATGTATTATGGACCACTGTCAGGGTGGGATTTGTGGCTTACTGATTCCAGCAGAGCATCTGCAGATGCCTGGCACTCATTTGGACTCTCTAGGACATGCACTGGTTGAGGGGCGCCTGGGTCTTTCAGTTGGTTAAGCATCAGACTTCAGCTCAGGTCATGATCTTGCGGTTTGTGAGTTCAAGCCCTGCATCCGGCTCTGTGCTGACAGCTCAGAGCCTGAAGCCTGCTTCAGATTCTGTGCCTCCCTCTCTCTCTCTCTCTTTCTCTCTCTCTCCCCTTCCCCTTTTCTCACTCTGTCTCTCTCTCACTCTCTCAAAAATAAATAAACATTAAAAAAAGAATTATAAATATTGAGAGTAATTAAGCCCTTGGAAATTTCTAATTTAAACCCCTTTATTTCATAGATGATAAAATAGAGAGACTCTGTGACTCTGAGTGACTCTGTGATTTGTTAATAATCAAGACCCAAAGCTGATGAGCCAAAAATCCAGATACTTTTTTAAAAAAAATTCAAATAATTTTACGTTTTGTTTGTTTGTTTTTGGAAGACACCAAAGAAATTAGCCAATGTTGGTTATCCTTCTCGCCTTCCTTTGCTTCGCATATTAGTGAAAATAACCCCCTCCAAAAGCATCATGTTGGTTGCCTTGCTGTCTTGAACATCATGAATAATTCTTATTTTAAGTTCTATCATTACTCATTTTAATGCTTGCATGAAAGACATGGATGGGTGGATAGATGATAGACAGATGATAGGTAGATAATAGACAGATGATAGATGATAGATAGATAGATAGATAGATAATATATTATAGGTAGATAGATAGATAACCTGAGCCAGAGGGGGTTGGCCAGGGCACTTATCCCAAAGTTGTATGGGACATGGAATACTCTCTACCTCTTTTACCCCAGGCGTTTGCTTCAACCTCAAATGAATATCTGCCCTTACTTAATAAGCTAACTTATTTATTTTTGAATATGAAGATTGACTACCCAAAACAATTTTACTAGAGATGAACTATATTCTGAAGCATAGTTGTTTAGTAAAATAAGGATTAGGACAGGAGACAGGAAACAGAAGACTAGATTTTAATCTCCACCCTTTTCCTCACCACCTGGTGGCGCTGAACTCACCATTTAACCTCTCTCTGCTGCTCTCCCCTTATTTATGAAAGAGAGCCGTTCGTCACATCTAGGCTCTGGACACCATAAGTATAATAGTGAATTCAATGAGGTAATGGACATGAAAAACACTTTGACAATGAAACAAAGTTTTATGCTAATGCCAACATCCATGGTTATTATGCATTTATTATCACCTTTTTCCAATTCTTACCAACTGACTAGGTTAGAACAAGTTCAAGGAAGGCAGGGCCTCATTTCTGGAAGTTGACTTTAATTTGTTATTTAGGTAAAATATGATTACGGCTCTTCCTAAATGTACAAGTAAGCAGAATAACATTTTTCATGTGAACACTTTATGCCCATTCATGTTCATGTGTTGGTACAGTTATATTAATTCTATGTGATATTTTCCCTCCAGTGCTACTGCTTTTGAAACAGCATAATAAAGTGACTTCTGCTAAATAAATAGGCTTGCTTACAATAACTGATAGTTAAGTGAATTTATGCGGGAGGCATTTTGGTGCTGTGGACCAAATTAACTCGCTGAAAATCCATTAACTTTAAGGCTCCAGATGGATATTTAGGATAATTTCTGAAGTACAAATGTAAAAGTCATTGTAGAATTTTCTTTGGCATATGCATGGAATTTCCACCATGGGCCCATTTAAAAAATCAATATCATAATAATTACATCAAAGCAAAAAATAACAAAGCATTATGTGCATGATCAAAAAGATGCAACTGAAAAGTCCAGCCACTCCAGAAAAATGAAATATCTGTAATTAGTATCTTCAATTTGCATTGCTCCCTGACACCCCTGAATTTAATGGTAAATCATGCTGTAGCCTCTCTGAATTCGACATCAGTAATGATTGTGGTTTCATGGCATTAAAGGAGGAATATGAAGGGTGCTCTTTCCGGATTCAACCATCTCCACTCTTGCTTGATATGCATAATCTCGACCCCACCCCTCACAATCCACTTCATTTGGGTATTCTCTCTTGGCAACCGCTAACTACCCTCTGCCATCTGCCTGCAGATATTTGAGTGACAAAAGTGCGCATTGCTTAAAGAGAAAATTTTATATTGCTTAAGAGAAAACTATGATAGGAGCAGAAACCGAGAACATGTAGACATTTTGCTAGTGCTGCCAGCAAAGGGACTGACAGACTCATTCAATTAATCAATTGACGAGGAGGCATTTGGTGACATGATACAAATCCCTGTGAGGATCCGATCTGCCAAGCCTTATGAGAGACACTCGGCTAGTATAATTACAAGGTCTCTGCTGTCAGGAAGCTTATAACTCAGTTAGGAAACACAATGATCACATAAAATGTCATCATCAGCCTATAAAACATCCCTCCTTCCTTTGGGTCCCTATAATCGCTAACATTTATTCAGCACTTGATGTGTGCTTAGCACTCTATGCAGATTATTCTTCATTCCTTGCAGCAGCCTGTGAGGTGGGTGAGAGCATAACCCCCATTTTACAGATATGAAAACTGAGCTTTAGTGAAGTTGAGTAACGTGCCCAAGGTTATGCAGCTAGCAAGTGGTGACAGCAGCCTTCGTAAGCAGGCGCCGAGCCTGCGCTGTCCACCGGCATTGTGATATTTGTGTAAGGGCTTATCTTTTCTGTTGAGGAAAATCATGAAAACAGGAAATTTCTGTCTCACATATCCTGTGTCCTCCATAAACCTTGCCATTGTTTGCAGAATGAATATATACATTCCACTCAATATTTATTGAGTGTCAGCTCCATATTTAATACACAGTGACATGTAAGAGGATAAGACAAATGATAAGGCAGTACAGAAAGACCTCATTAATGAATCAGGATACATGCCAGCAGCAGATTTTTTTTTTATCAGAAATATGGTGAAGAATAGAAATTTTTATGGCAAGCATAAAAAGTATGTTGCAGGAAAATTATTTTATGGAAACATCATCAAAAAGTATCCTGATAATTGCCCAGAGCATCATTAGTAAGAGAGATCACACTTAATGGTACTCATTTACAGTATACTCTAATTGGCTAGTAAAACTACTGTTCTCAAAGTCAAGGTGTGGGAGATGTACAGGGTTGAATAATGTCCCTCCTAAGTTCTTGTCCATCTAGAATCTCAGAATGTAACCCTATTTGGAATAGAGTGTTTGCAGATATAATCGATTAAGATGAGCTCATGCTGAATTAGAATGGGCCCTAAATTCAATGACTGGTGTTCACATAAGAAGGCCATGTGAAAATCATGTGAAGAAGTACTGACCACCTGCATAGAAATGTTCAGGGGTCAGGGATGTTTGTTTAAAATGCTGATTCCCAGGCACCACTCCAAACCTACAAATTTTAATATCTATGAGAGAAATCAACATTTATCATTTTTACTTGGAGCTCTGATGCTTGCTAAAGTTTGAAAACTATGACTTTGGGTGATGTGAAGAGGTATGAGGCATAGTAACTCTATCTCTGCTTACTTCTTGGTTAAGGGGTTGAGTCATATAAGGTAACTTAACAAGGGATAATATTACTGGTGGCAAAAAAAAAAAAACAAAACAAAAAAACAGTCTAAATGTGCAGAGGAGTGGAGGCCATTGTGAATGGAAGTACCATAGGTAAATGTGTTAGGAATTCACAAATCTTATTTTGACCCCAAACTTCAGTACGTACTGAATACCCTGGAGATATTCAATGACATCTGCATGGTTTGCATGCAGACCAAACCAAACTTTGTTAAGAGTGATGACAGGATTTATTCAATTGTCACTATGTAGTGATTACTTCACACTCATCATCCCCTTGGATATTCTAGACAACTCTTTACTGTCAGTCCATCATTAGTCCTATTTCACTGATGAAAATGCTGAGATTAGAGCAGTTAAACAATTCACTAGAAGAGACAATGTGAGTACGTGGCCAAGTCCACATACAAAATCTGGACTGTCTGGATTTAGGCTACTGCCTTTACTCTTTTCCATTCTACCACAGGCTCCAGAAGAGATCACCATTTTTGTGAAAGCCACATGGCTTGTCTAAACTGAGTCTTGTTGATGGACGGATTGGGTGGACACGAACTCATGGAGTAGACATGCCATCACTTCCAGGGGCCTCAATTCCCACAGAGATTTAGGAAAAATAACATTTTTTACTCTAAAATAGGAACAAATATATAATTGAGTAGAATTTTTAAAAATTAAATATGATTTTAAGATAGAAAGATATATGTTTAAGGAAACTTCTCAATTGACCAGAATTTTTCAGGCCATCATCAGTGATCTGGGGTCTGGGATGATCCCATTTAGACCTGTCAGCATTCTAGGCTCTTTACAGCCAATACTGAGAAGTAATCTCACAGACTCCCTCGCTGATTTTGTCCCACACTGAACTGCCTGGATGTCACGTACATTTTATTCGTTTGCCTTAATTCGTGCTTCTCCACTGATTTCTACATTATTTTGCCTCTCTAGTATATTCTGCAAAATGGAGGCATGCATAGAAATGTCTTTACTTTATGGTGTAGGGATTTTCTGAAATCTGAGCACCCTTTTATTTCTACTGCATTTTCCCAGTGGGTGGCAATGAAAGTGTTGTTTTAGTCCATTTTGGCAGAACAAAGTAATTTCCTGGTTGGGTACCAAAGGGAAAAAAAAAAAAAAAAAAAAAGTCTTTCCACTACTCAGCACCATAGCAGTCTTATGTAAGCTCATGACACATGCAGTCTAGAAAGATCCTGTTAACCATTTCAGACCCACTAACTACAGAAGCATGGGTAAAAGTCAGAGTTGCTGACTGACATAGAAAATATATAGGCTGTTGCATGACTAGACTATTTGGTAAAAGTAATATGGTAGCAGCAAGATCCTCAACATCAATGTGGAAACAAATGCAATTCCCTAAAACCCAGGATTTTTGTCAAAGTGGACCTCAATATAGTTGAAACATTTATGGCTTCTGTACATTCAGTTCTCTAAATATTTAACTTGAGAGTTAAGTACACTTTAAATAATTTAGTTTCCAGAATGTGTGTATGTTTCACAGCTTAGAAATTAAATTAAATAGAAAAAAATAGAATTCTAGTTAAAGTTTTTCAATGAACACGTCATCAGTGGTTCTTTCCAAATACTTCTTACATCTGTCCACAAAATAAAAACTTGGCTTCCCCTCCCCAACCTTCCCGAAAGTATAACATAAAGAATTGGTTTGCTTTTAATGAATAAATCATCCTGTGAAGTTCATGGAATAAATTAATACTTCAGGTGGGAAGTTGAATGTGGACTTCTGGCAGTGTTATTTTAGAATTGTGTCTCGGGGCGCCTGGGTGGCGCAGTCGGTTAAGCGTCCGACTTCAGCCAGGTCACGGTCTCGCGGTCCATGAGTTCGAGCCCCGCGTCAGGCTCTGGGCTGATGGCTCAGAGCCTGGAGCCTGTTTCCGATTCTGTGTCTCCCTCTCTCTCTGCCCCTCCCCCGTTCATGCTCTGTCTCTCTCTGTCCCAAAAAATAAATAAAAAACGTTGAAAAAAAAAATTAAAAAAAAAAAAAAAAAGAATTGTGTCTCTCCAAGCAATTGAGTAGGTTACTCTACATTGTGCCAATATGCCAATTGTACTGCACATCTTTCTAATTTGGGCACTTCCTCTCCTTCCATGGTTGGAAGGAACATTATTGGATACAGCACTGATGTGGATAAAGCATCGTTTTCCTGCTGAAAATTCAAACAAGGTCTTTATTTTTACTGCTCTTAAATTTGACCTGTAACTGGCATTAAAAGCATCAGTTAAAACCAGGAAACAGCCAATGCAGCATTTAGCATCACAGATGCTGGAGCAGAATCAAGTCTAGAAGACAGACTTTTTTAAAGGATTACAGCAGCAGACGTTATATAACAAGCCTCAGTATAACGGTGGGACATCTGTTGGCTATTTTCAGAAAACCATCATTCTATCACCCTTATTAAAATAATCTTAGTGGATTCTTGACTTTTATTGTTCTTTTTTTTTCCCGTATGCCCCTCCCCCAGTGATTAAAGAAGTTGATAAGCAGCTTCGACATTCTAGTCTTATCTGCCTTTTCCATTTCCTTTTTCTTTGTTTTTGTTTCTGGTTGGTTGGTTACTCCTTTGTTGCTTTTTAAATTGTTTTGCTTTGCTTAAAAAAAAAAAGACTGTCTGGTAAGAAATTAGAGTGACAATAGTTATTTTGCAGGTAGAGTTCTTATTGACCTGTGTTTACGCATCTGAAACCAGATGCCTCAGAGTCCAGCACAGAAGTGTTCAGTAACTATTAGTTCTTTTCTTTTCCCTTCCATGCACCTCAGAAGATTTTGATATTCATAGTGGATTTGGTTTTAAAATGTAGAATTTAAAAGATTGAATTATACCTTACGAATATAGTATCCGAAGGATACTTTTCGAAGTTCAAATATCTTTATTTATGTTTACCAGTTATCTATCTATCTATCATTTACCTTTATCATACAAATGCAACAATATACCAAACATGCTGATGTTATGTCACTAAGTCATGATTTTCTGGAGAGTAAGGCTGCAGCACCGTGGAAGCTTATGGAACAGTGTGTGAGGGGAATACTTGAAGCCACCATACAGCGAGCCCATCTTTCTAAGGGATCAGCAAAGATTGGAGGAGAAATGCTGCTTTTATGTATATCCAAGCATGAACATTTTACATAGTCCATTAAACAAAAAGCCATGTGACAAAACTCAAAATTAAATAAAATTTTGCAGGAGGCACCTTGGGCACCAACTCAAGTCCCTGAGGGAGACTTAACCATCCTCAGGGGTTTTCTCTGCTAAATATTTGAAGGGAATTTAATTGATACGACCACTGAAAGTTGTGAGTTCAATTTTCAAAATATGAAGTGGAGATCAGCCTTATTTGAACCTGTCAGGGTGATGACAATGTGTCTTAGAAAGATGGCCCAGAGGGTGGACATACCACAGAAGGTCAGAAGGAGGGTAGTAAAGGCTACTTCTTCTGGAGAGAGAGCCAGAGGCCAACACTTACACCTTTTTCTCAAATGGTCTTTCTTTTCAGGGTCCCCAAGTCAGGGAGCTGTAATTGGGTCATTCAAAGCCTTCTGGTCCAGTGGAGCAGTAGGATTGAGGCCTTTTTCTCTGCCTTAGGTTGGCTACATCACTAGGTAGAAAGAAGACTAAAGAAAAAGGCAGTGTCTCCCCAGGGATTTACAGTCTAGTTGGGTACAGGTTCCTTTATCTGGCATTTGAAGAAAGAGCTGATAAGAAGTAGATACAAGTAGATACAAATGCAAAGTAACAGTCCCTGGTTGGAAGCAGATCACTCTCCAGGAGAAGATGGAGGGTGGCTGAAAGGAGGGACAGAAGAAGCACCCTTTTCTCTTCCTTTCTCTCTTTTATACACTCCACACAAATGCCCACCCACACATGTGCCCCCCACACACAGGCACACATCACTGCTGCCAACACCCAGCCCTCAGGGGGCATTTTGTATAGAACTTCTTCAGTTTGCTACTTCTTTGTTGTATGAGACTTGAACCTATGGAAAATTACTCAAGAGTGATTGTTCTCTTGGGCTTTGCCTTTGAACAAAAAGATTCTTTCTTGTGGGAGTGGGAGGGACACCAGCTTGAGAAAAACAGCTATTGTCCTCACAAAAATGCTCTTTCGGATGATATGTTAATGAGATTCTTTTGAACTGTAAATGATATCTGCATGCGTGTCACATGCTAATGGAAATGTTGAGAAAATGGGAATGCATATGAGGGGTTTGCATAGTTATGTGGTGGCCCCCCATCCCTTGAGCATCGTGACCAGGCTTCAGAGCCACCTCGTCACTTGGCATAGCATTCCTATTTTGAGGAGAGATATTTATTTATTTTTAAGGTCATGACTTGTTGGCTTTTTATAAAACACTGTCCGCCGTAGGCAACCTCATAAGCAGCAATGAATGACAATTCTTCCTTGAAATTTTTAATTACTGTGACAAAAAAAGATTAATTACTAACTTTTGTAGCTGAACCACCTCTGCAGATGTTCTTAATCAAATAAAAGAAAAAGGAACCAGAGTGTTCTCAGAAGCAGGAGTATGAAATGTACAATAGAGGATTGCAGCTGGGTTAGCTGGGTTGATACTTAGCTGCATGAGTGCTTGATAAACAATAGCTCCATCACTGGCAGGGTAATTTCATGTCACAGACTACATTGTGAAGAAGAACTTTGAGTCTAAAGACCTATTCCTGGCACTGTCTCCTCAGTTGAAGGGTACCGAGGGCATCATGCAAGTGTGAGCAAAACATGGGAAGGAGATCCAGACCTTAACTGAGTTGGAAGCTGAATTATATTAAATTAACCTTCGATAGGCCGGATACTGAGAGGATAAGTTGATATTTGCCCAATTTGCTTCCTCTTTTCTTCTTGATTTGGGTTCTCCCAAAAGCAGACCCTGAGATAAGAATTAGTGCAGGTAGATTATTTGTGGGTGAAGGAGGGGTAAAGAAGGTGAACATAGGGCATGTAATCCAGCCACCACCCTCAGAAACCAAGCATTATTTCTCCAAGCATTAAGAAAACCATTAGGCACAGAAACGCAGATGCTTGGGTGTTCTGTGGCTTGCACTACTAAGACCTCCTGAGAGAATGAGGACAGAGCATCGTAGTGCATGTCAACAACACCTCTCTAGACCACATGGACTCACTTTCTCTTTTATGGATTTGTTAAAATCCCTCTAAGCAACCCACCTCTTACATATAAGGAAATTGATTACTCTTTTTTTAATGTTTATTTATTTATTTTGAGAGAGCGAGAGAGCACAAGCAGGAGAGGGGCAGCAAGAGAGGGGAAGAGAGAATCCCAAGCAGGCTCCACGCTGTCAGCTCAGAGCCCGACACAGGGCTTGAACTTAGGAACCGTGAGATCGTGACCTGAGCCGAAATCAAGAGTGGGACACTTAACCAACTGAGCTACCCAGGTTTCCCAGAAATTGATTACTCTTGTATAAAAAGATACATCTAGCATCAGAAACAAGAAATACATCTACAGAAATGTGTCTCAGTTCTGAGTGACTTCAGCCACATTGAGACAGGCCTTACCCTGACTTGTGGCTTTCATTGCACAGTTGCAATGGGCCCATGGGCCGAGTTTCCAGTCCTCAGAATAGAGGGCACAAAGAGCTTTGAGAGACTTATTTCCCAGGAGTGAGTGGCAGATGGAATCCCAATCTCAACAAATATGCTGTCACTTTATTTAGGACACATGTATCATTTATGTTGACTTTGAATGCTCTTTTGAAACCAATCCTGGCCTCTTAACCATTGATCAGCCCAAGCACAGAATATAGTGGCTTCTCCACAAGAAGCTGATAGCAGCCTTAGCTGTTGGGCAGACCTTAGCCTTCATGTGTGACTGTCATTTGCATCACTGAAAATGATGTACAAAGTGGGCATGAAAAGAAAATCATTCAGATTGCCAAAAATAGAGGTCATAGGTCAAGTTTTCTGGGAAGCAGACTGAGAAGGATTTGCAAGCCAGAGGTTTATTAGCTCATGCTTTGAATCAATACCTGGCAGGGAGAAGCATGGAATGAGGGAAACAGGATTGAGAAGAGGGAGAAGTTGAACCCATCAGGAGCTCTGATGCTGAGAAGATGTATTTATCTGCTGGGTTGCCATGAAAAAGTTTCACAGATGGGGTAGCCTCAACAACAGAAATTTATTTTCTTATACTTCTGGGGGCTAGAAGTCCAAGATCAAAGTGTTAGCAGGGTCAATTTCTCCTTGGCTTATAGATAGCCATCTTTACCTGTGTCCTCACATTTTCTTCCCTCTATATGTATTGGTGTCCTAATAACATATTTTTTAAAAATATTTATTCATTTTTGAGAGACAGAGCATGAGTGGGGGAGGGACAGAAAGCAGGGAGGACCGAGGATCTGAATCGAGCTCTGTGCTGACAGCAGGGAGCCTGATGCAGTGCGGGGCTCCACCTCATGAACTGTGAGATCATGACCTGAGCCAAAGTCAGAAGCTTAACCGACTGAGCCACCCAGGTGCCCCACTAATCACATCTTCTATGAGGACACCAATCCTATTGGATTAGATCCCACCCAATGATCTCATTTTACCTTAATTACCTCTTTAAAGACTAACTCCAAATACAGTCATATTCTGAGGTCCTGAGGGTTAGGACTTCAATACATGGATGGGGTAGGGCCCAATTCAGCACATAACTTCAGAGTTGCATCAAATTGAGGGAAGCGGTCTCAGCCTTTGGCCTGTCGCATGAGTCAGTCATTGGATGCAGGCTGACTTCAGGAAGAGGGTCAACTCGGGTGAGGTGCTCTCTTGGGCAGAGAACAGTCCTCTGTCAGTATCTCCTCAGAGCTGTCAGCCACCAGCACCTCCAACAATGGGAAGAATGAGTGCTCTAGTCCTGAAAGGAGGGAGCAGATCTGAGCAGCACAGCACAGCACAGCACAGCACTCTGTCCAATATGAAAAAGAAACCTGTTGTTTGTCTTCCATTGACATTTCTACCCAGTATCTCCCAAGATCATTTCTTTGGTTACAAAGTCAGAGCCTGCTATATTAGCATTTAGAACTGTAGGTCTTAAGCCTTGTGTGCCTGCATCTTTTCTTTGCTAAACATATGGAGCAGCTTCAAGGACCATGACAGATGTGTCATTTGCGAGGGTGTCCGTGTTGATCGATAGGAAGCAGACTTGGAAATTAACTTGTACAAATGAGCCTGAAGCTCAAATCAAAATAACTTCTGGTTTTTCAGATACATGGACTTTTTTTTCATGTAGAGTTGAAGAAAAGTCAAAAAGAGCAATTTATCAAACCAAAACAACAAGACTGAGTTGTGCTGCCACAGAGTAATGACAGATGAACTGAGTTTGCAGAAAGCCCCCCAAAATAAAGGATTTCTTTTATGCATGCAGAAGCAATTTCAAAATGCGAAAATGCCCTTTGAGTGTTTATGGATTATAAATGTTCTCCAACTCATCCAAAAGTCTCTGGGAACATGAGAGCAAACTCTTCCAATTCTGTAATTTGGAGATTGAACAACTAGCTTCTGTGGTGGAAGACACAAATATGAACATGCTTAATATATCTTCAAGAACCTGAAGAATGATATTCAGTGGCATTTGACAAGGATATCAAAATATCAGGGTGGGCATAGACTTCTATAGGCTCTTGTGAAATCTTCTTTATTACTGAAGCTCAACTCTTCCCTTTCTCTGGCTGATATGGTCAGACAAAAAAAATTAGCTCTTTTCTATATAATATAGGCCATTTTTGTAAATATTTCTTTTAAGACAGAATTCCCCAGCAAAGTTGTAACTGGAATAAAATGGCTTTCAGCATAACAGTCCGAAAAAGTGCCTCCAGTGTTCCCCTATCTGGATCATACTTTTCCTTGATCTGTTTGAAAAGTTCAGGGTAGAAATAAAGGACTCACCAAGTGAACAATGATAATATCAATAGGCCAGCAGTTTGCTAGGTATTCCAGGTACCTTATGAATAAGGACTTTATCAATAAATAACCAATGTTTATGGGACATTTACTATATGTCAGACTCTTTGCCAGGCACTTCAGATCAAATATCTCGTGTGGTCATTAAAGCCAACTGTAGCAGGTAGGATTCTAAGAGTCTCCCAAGATTCCAACGGCTGGTGTACATCCCTTCTCCCAGTTACTCAAACAACCACCTAGGTACTGCCGTGAAGGGATTTTGCAGATGTCATTAAGGTCCCCAAACAGCTGGCCTTAATATACGGAGACTCCAGGTAGGCCTGACCTAATTACAGAAATTCTTTACATCTGGTCAGATATGAAGGAAATCAGAGATTCAAAATCAAGAAGGATTTGATACACTTTTGCTGGTTTGAAAGTGGAGGTGGACGTCTGGCAAGTAATGCGGTGGCCTCTAGGAGCTGAGAGTGATCCCCAGCCGACAGCCAAGGAGGACATGGAAACCTCAGTCCTACAACTGCAAGGAACTGAATTTCTGGCAAAAACAAGGACGAACTTGGCAGTGGATTTCTCTCCATAGCCTCCAGACAAGAATTCAGTCCAGCTAACACCTTGATTTTACCTTTATGATACCCTGCTCAGAGAACCCAGTTATACCATGCCAATTATACCAAATCTTTGACCTACAGAACCATAAGCTAATAAGCAGGGGTTGTCGTAGGCCACAGAGTTTGTGCTAATTTGTTATGCAGCAATGGAAAACTAATATACCAACCTCCTCAAGGTCAACATTTCCATTTTAGAGATAAGGAGACTGAAGCTTAGAAAGGTTAAGTGGCCTACTCAAAGCCATGTCCAGATTGGAACATAGGCATCTAGTTACATGGAGGTGATTGGGTGTGAGAGGAAGAAGCCTCACATATGTCCCCGATGGCTACTCCTTTGTGTGCAAACCTTGTCCACTCTTCTCCCCTTGACTACCCCTGTGAATAGATGGGGCAGGTATTCCCTGGATTAAGTCAAAGAGATTTTTGTAGATGTAATCAAGGCATTTAATCAGTTGTGTTCATTACAAGGGAAAATGACCTGGTTGGCTTACCTAACTAGGTGGTCTCTAAAAGACTTCAGAGTCTGGAGATGGAGAAACTCATAGAGACACACTCTTGCTGGCCTGAAGAAAGAAAGCATCCAGGTCCTTAACAGCCTTTCAGGGCCCCCTGGTGGTGGCCTGTAGAAGCTACAGGCTGTCCTGGTTGACAGCTAGAAAGAAAACAGGGACCTCAGTCCTACCAACATAAGTAACTAAATTCTTCTAGCAACCTGAATGAGCTTGCAAGGAGGCCCCAGCCTCAGGTAAGAAGTACAGTGCAGCTAACACCTTGATTATAGCTTTTGAGACCCTGAGCAGAGGACCCAACACCATTGGGCCCAGACTTTTGACCTACCTACAGAAGCCATGAGACAATAAAATTTGTTGCTTTCAGCCGCTAAGGTTGTAGAGATTTGTTATGCAGCAACAGAGAACTAATACACTGGGAGAAGGACCGGTTGGTCTCCTTTATTCCACCTGTTGTAGGAGGGGCTGCCAGCACCCAGACATCTCAACTTCTTGTTTTTGTTCTTTAGTTAATCTGTAGTGACCTTGTCCCTTTGTTACTCCATTTAACCTCGATTTACTCATAGCACCAAGCATGCTCCAGTCATCCTGGTCTTTTACCTCCCTCAAAACCTGTCCTTCTACAAGTTTGATGCTTAATCCCTGAAATTTCATTCACTTGTTAGCAGCGGCCACTATTTGGTGAAGATACCCCAATATCCAAGCTAGTGCATGGTGAGGCTGCTAGATTATCTTTCAGGAAGACTGAGACTTCACCCCCATTGCCCATCAGGCTGCATTTACACTGGATAACCATCCATCAGTTCTTAGTTAAAGTGGTATTTGCATGCACACCAAATATTTAAATGTTTGTCATTTGTCACTGGGGAAGAAAATTACATTCATCAGACTCCATTCATTCTCCCAGTCTCACTGAACACAGGATAATCTTGGCTGTGTCAGCTGCCCTAAGACTGGTAGCCATGAAAAATGGAGGTCAGCTGTAGATACTCCAAACCTGTTCACTGTGTAACCCTCTTCAGGGGCAGTGGACATGATGCTGAAAAAGTTTAATAGAACTCATGTTATCATGTTTATGGGGAATAAAACCCCCCACTGTGGATTAATGGCTATCTTGGTGTAAGAAATACATCTTTACTCCTAGACGCCTTGATGGGTGAACTACAGTTGGCATCGGTGGAAATATAGAGAGAGATTGCCTTTAGAAGGTCAGCTTTTAAAGGACTTTTTTGACCTCAAAGTCAATGAAAATAGATTTTTGATTGCTGACCAAGACAACTGTAACAGAAAACTTTCAACCTTTAAAAAGATTCTTATTGAAGTATAACATACAGAAAAGTACACAGATCCTAAGTGCGCTGCTTGATGAATTTCCACAAACCGAATACATCCATGGAACCAGCACCCAGATCAAAAACCCAGAAGCCCAGGTACTCCCCTTGGTCTGTTTTCACCAACCTCCTCCCCAGAGTAATTGCTATAGTAACTTCTAACACCATGGATGATATTGACTATTTCTCTAACATTTTTGAACTTTATAGAACTAGAATCATCCAGTGTGTCCCCTTTCTTTCTGGATTATTTTACTCAATGTTCTGTTTGTTTATAAGATTTTGTGTATTTGCAAACTTCCCATTCTCATTCCTTTCTAATATCCCACTGCATTGATAGATCACAACTATTTATCCATTCTACCATTTTAGGCATTTAAGTAGCTTCGAGTTTGAAGATATTACAATTAGTGCTGCTACAAATATTGTGATATGTGTCCTTTTGTGAAGATATATGCATATTCTTCTGGATGTTTACCTAAGAGTAAAATTGGTTGGTAAAATAGGATAGCACAAATTCAGCTAATTTAGTGGATACTGCCAAATAATTTTCCAAAGTGGTTGCACCAGTTTTTACTCCCAAAAGCAGTACAAGAAAAGTACTTGTTAATTCACATTTCTGCCAACACCTGGTATTGTCTTTTCACTTAAAAAAAAGCCCTTCTAATTTTTAATATATTGCAATTTACAGGCATCATCATTGTTTCTATTCTGAAACTAACAAACATCAGCACTGAGTTCCAAAGTCATTGTGCTCAGCATAGTATCATTGGATAAGATGACAGTTGGTGACAAATGCCTTGTACCCTTTATATAGCTCCTTTCTTCTTTGCAAAAGCACTCAGGCTTCTCTATAATTCTGTTCTCTGGTCTTCTGGCAAACATAAAGGAAAGTCTGTCTCTCAAAAAAAGTTATTTTTTTGGTTCTGGAACTAAAAGCCCACGAAAAATATCTGCCATGTACTTAATTTTAGTCAGGTCTATTTGCCTAAACATGTACTCTGCAAATATTTACAAAGCTCCTATTATGCATCAGGACATACACTATGCACAGGTAATACAAAACTGAGCACCACCAAATTGTCATAGGGTTCTGGTTTAAGGCAGAATGAGGACTACATTAAGTTGTTAATTCCTAAAAATATAAATGTTGCCCCATGTATTATTTACAATTATGTTGTAGCCTGAGGACCCATCTGAGTTTCCTGACAACTTGTTCATAAAAGAACAAAAAATGTGTGAGTCATTTCAAGTACACAGAGTTGCTTTAACTACAAAAGTGTCTAGGTACACTTTAGTAAGCTCACCAGGAAGATGGGCTAGAACCGATCAGAGTTCATCTAGAGGAAAGTAATTGGAATTTGAGTAGCCTTGACAGGTTATACACCTCCAAAAAGGAACACTGCTTATTTTTTTGCCCTTCATTGTGTTCCTGTACATGTTATTCAATGAAATGTTATTAAAGATTACATCAGTTGGGGTTTAATTGGAGAAGCAGAACCTTATGAGTGATACGGAATACAGGATTTATTATAGGGATTAGATCTTATACAATTGTGGGTGTAAATTTCAAGGGGATAGTTGACTGAGCAGAGCAAAGCCCTTACCCAGTACCCATGAGAGGAGCTGGTGAAAGGAGTCTGTGGAAGGCTATTGCCTCTGCATCTGACCAGGCCTGGAGTGTGTCAGCAGGGCAGGTAGTCAAGAGACAGGTCAAAAGTGATAAAGAGGAGGGGCACCTGGGTCGCTCAGTCTGTTAACTGTCCAACTTCAGCTCAGGTCATGATCTCATGATTCATGAGGTTCAGCCCTGCGTCGGGCTCTGTGCTGACAGCTCAGAGCCTGGAGCCTGCTTTGGATTCTGTGTCTGATTCTCTCTCTGCCCCTCCACTGCTCATGTTCTCCTTCTGTCTCTCAAAAATAAATGTTAAAAAAAGTGATGAACAGGAAAGCTGGATGCAAAGTGGGGGAGAACAAGGTCAAAGTAGAAACCATAGGAGCAAACTGGAACCACACAATCTGCCACATGCATCTGTCTCCCTGGATGGAACGCCAAAGCTGCAAAGCCCTACAGAAGGAACTGGTGCCCTTGAAGCAGAGTTACATGCGTGCCTGGCCTAGACCGAGAGAACCTGAGTTGGGAGAAAGAGCAGGAGCTGAAGAAGCTGTGAGCCCAGCTGCTAACCGACACCAGCTGATGAGCAGCAGTGCACCCCACCTGCCTGGAGTCCTCCAGCCACCTGCCTAGTACCATGGCTGCAGCTCCACTTCTGCCCTCAAAATCTCATGGAAATTTCTCTGTGGCCAATGCTAACATCGAACCATTCAGAGAAGCGTTATTCCAGCTTAGCTAAATTGACATAGTACAAAATTACCACAGGGATAGGCTATGAATGAGATATTAAAAAGAAAAAAAGAGGGGTGCCTGGGTGGCTCAGTTAGTTAAGTGTCCGACTCTTGCTTTTGGCTCAGGTCATGATCTCGCGGTTGAGAGTTTGAGCCCGTGACTGACTGTGCGCTGACAGTGCCATGGAGTCTGCTTGGGATTTCTCTCTCCCTCCCTCTCTGACTCTCCCCCACTCTCTCTCTCTTGCACTCTCTCTCCCTCTGTCTCATGCAAAATAAATAAACATTTAAAAAAAACTTTTGAAAGAAAGAAAGAAACTATAGATGTTATTTAGTTCAATTCTTTCTTCATAAGACGTGAAAGCCGGGTCCCAGAGAGATAATAGCTTGTCCAATGTCACAGAGCTAGTGACAGGCCTAGAAACTCAGTCCCATGTATCTCCATTGGGGTGATACCACAGAAAGAACATTGGATGTCAAGTTAAGATGCCTGAGATTTTGCCACTAATTATTTGACCTTGACAAAAAAGCACCTGGATTCAAGTTTTCTCGTGAGAAAATGGCACATGGGTGAGCCCCAAGAAATTGGAGGTGCTCAGCTAATATCTCTTAAATAGATGAATAAATATAGTCTCTCAAGAACAACCGTTTTACAAAATTGTTCTATTGCCCAACATAAAAGACAGATTGAAAATATGCTCCTGAGCCTCAATACTCAATAGTGAGGCATTCTTATATATTCTCATGTAATTTATCTGGGGCTAGAATGGATCACCCAGCTCATTCCCCTTTGTGCAAGTCAGATTTCCAACCTCTCAGCCATGGACCAGTTAGACTTTCTATATTCTTCTTGTCACCCCATTGTGGCTTCTACTTGATCTTGATCCATTTGGTCTGAGCCTTTCAAGAGAGATCCAGTACTACACAGCTAGAAAAGCAAGAATCCAAACAATTGGCAATAGGAAGAAACCAGAATATCAGATTTCTGGCTATGTATTTCTCTTTTGTTCATAAATCTACAATTTGGTCAGAGTTTAGCAGGAACAACCAATCTCTGCTCCATGGGGCATCACCTGGGGTAGGTCAAAAACTAGGAGGTGAAGTCATTGAGAGGCTACTCACTTTTAGGTAGGATTATTGGCTAGAACTTGTACACATGGACTCTCCATGTGGTCTGTCTGCTTCCTCATAGCATGAAGATTGGGTACAAGAGCAATCATCCCAAAAGGACCAGGCAGAAACTGTATCACCTCTTATGACATAGACTTGGAAGTCATATAGTATTTCTGTCACATAGTATTTCTGCAATCATAGATTCAAGAGGAGGAAATATAGATCCCATTCTCAATGAAAAGAGTATTAGCATTACATTTTAAGAGAGTCTGAGCGATGGGATATCTTATTGCATGCCATCTTGGAAAATACAACGTATCATAAGCAGTGATCAATATCCACTCTGAGTTTATAAACACAGAGCTTGTCAACTAACAGAGCTCTTTTCCAGCAATAACCCCAGACAATAAGTTTATGTACACATATGTAAGTACATGCGTATATGCAAGTACTTGGTAGGTGAGGGTTAATTCTTGTATTCAACTTACTTCCAGGATATTTTCAGTGTTATGCCTCAGGGTAAGGGCAGGGAAATGGGTCACTCAATTAGTTTAAAATAAAAGCACTTTTCCCCCATCATCCATCTACTCTTTGGGAAAATAAATCAGGCCGCTGAAATTTGGACATACCATTTCCATGGTAACAAAACCTAAAATGCTAAAAGGTGGATTATAATCCTTTGCAATATTTAAGAAATCTGCATTTAGTTTCTGTGGTGGTTAAAAGCTCCCTTGACAGAAATGAATAGCATTACCACCACTAACCCTTCCCCATGCAAATGCACACACAGAAAACACACACACACACATACTCACAAGCAACAGGAGGGTTAAAAAAATCCATAATTCATATTGAGTACACAAAAATAGGGAGAAATGAGTAAAAATGAGACTTTCCAGTTTGGTCTCCTTAGATCTGCTTTGAATCAAGTTTTCTTGTTTTGATTTTGATCTCAATTAGGTGGCTTTAGAAATAATCTGACCATCTGAAGCCTGGTGAAAAGTCAACTGTGATAGGTGTGGAAGTAAGGATAATTATGGAGTTTGAGAACTACAAGTAGTTCAATACAGCTAGAGAGTAGAGTATGTGTAGCACAGAGTCTTATTTTTGGTGTTAGGACTTTCAATTATAAAACTTCTCAAATATACCAAAAAGTATAAAAAATAATATGATATCTATGTACTTGCCCCCATAGTTTAATAGCTACTACCCATGTGCCATATTTTTCTCAAGTCTCTTTCCTGAAATTCATGTGTGACATTTCTAAGAATGTTTCTCTATATCAGTGCTTTTCAATGAATCCCTACACTGTTATATCTTTGTGCTTTAAAAATGTGTATAAATGGTATCATAGAGAATGTTTTTTGTAACTCATTTCTATCGCTCAACATTATGATTCTTATCTTTAGCTATAGGGCATAAACACACCAGAAGGAGAGCATAGACGAGCATTCAGTTTTGCACAGACAGCTAATCATTTATTCAACTCAATTTACATTTCACCCGAAGAGTGAGTTGATGGTGATGGTTGTTGCGTTTGTAGAAAATGTTAATGATATGCAGACAGGACTGGACACCAGAAACTCAAGTGAATACAGTAAAAAGAAAATAAGGTTTATTTGCAGCCCAGTCCTTCCATTTCTGAATGCCAGATGCTTTCTCTTACAATCCATCCTATGGGCAGGGATTACTGGGGCTGCGTGGTATTTAGTGATTACAGCATAGAAGTCCAGCAACTGCCCAGCAGGCTGCCCAAATGGACTTGTGCAGGGATCAGGGAGCTACGTCTCTGAGCTTCCAACAGGAAACCCTGACCATTCCTTGTGTCCTAGCCCTCCCTACCGACCTATCCCTGTAGATCTTCTGTCCCGCTGGGAACTTTGGACTTGCCTAGGGTTGACTCTGTACCACACAGGCTGGGAGAGCTGAAGGGCTAGGGGGATGACATCCATGTGGGTTCATTCATGTCCTGCCCTGTGCACACCCCACCTTTATTCCCCATTGCCATGAGAAATGCCTCCTTTGATGTTCTACTCAATTACCAGTTGTAGTTTGATAGATCGAGTAATTTTTAACTTTTCGTAGACCCTTAAAATAAAGGATCTAAAGGGGTGTTTATTTTCAAGACATGAAATTGAGTCACTGATTTAATATCAGATATACGTGAGCTATTAGATGTACCCCATCTCTCTTCTGTTTACCATATTATTCTCTGAATGTCTCAAACACCTTATGTATAGAAGCCCTCTCAAAACAGAAAGAAGAGATTTGTACAATCTCTTGTTTTACTCTTGAGGTGGCATTTACTTAGTCAACAATATCTACCAGATTAAAGTTATATTGACCTCACATCACTGTCAACTAATTATGTTTTACTTCTGTTGCATTTCTGAGAATGTTAAGCTAAAAGCAAATTAAACTACAAGAAGCTTTATAGGCCATGTTCAAATACTAACAGGTTTGATAAACATATTTGTCTAAGAAGGGTAGGACAAAGAGCTCTTTGTTTACTGACATACTTGATTGTCATTCTGCTATACCTCTCGTATGGTTGTTTTATAGGACATAAAGTCTAGGTATCCTGTCTGAATCTCCAATCTTATTTATAGCTTGCTGCAAAGTGGCTTATTGTCATTTATTATTTCTTATTTGATTTATATAACATCTTTCCGCCAAAGAGCCCATGGGCTTATTCACATAAAGAGTACACACACACACACACACACACACACACATACACACAAATACACACTTGAACTTCACTCAATACTGTCATACAGTTAGCAGTATAGCATCAAGAATCTGCAGGAGGCTTTTCTATTTGTTTCTTTTTGTCGCTGTTGTTCCAAGACCATGTTGTGGAATATTTCTCATATCCAAGGGTCACCATATTATCCTTCACTTTGAGTATTTATTGTTTGCCTCTAGGTGGACCGGATCATCTTCTGTGTCTTCTTAGAAGTTGACTTTAAAATCTACAGAAAGAAAATGGGCGAGTTTTTCCCTGCAGGTGAGTAAAGTGGTTTGTTTTCTTTGGAATTGAGAATGGGAGTGGAGGCATCAGTTATATTTCTATTTCACTACTTATCTTAAAGAAATGTTGCAGATGTGGTCTCCATACACCAGTAACCCCTGGCAACTTGTGTCATAATTTTCAAGACCTCAAGGGAGATCTAAGCCCTTGACCCCTCTGTCCCAGGCGGCCATGGTGTTGTATTGGGGAAGTCAGTTCATATTTTGAGTCTCAGTTTCTCACATCAAAAATGAGGGACTGGACAAAGTGACTTCTAAAGACTCTCTGGCCCTAAATTTCATGATCTGTGATTTGCTCCCCATAAATGTAAATTGTCCAGGCCTGTGCCTACATCCACCATGTTAAACACCTTTGCTGGAAATTGTGAGGAACCCATTTATATTTGAAGCCAGACTTCAAAGAGTTCCTGCACTTTCTCCCTATTCCCCCCAATTTTCTTGGCCCAAATTGTAATGAAGATAGCAGCACGTCCTAGGGCAATTTGAGAAATGCGGTCATTCACATTATTTCACATTTCTTTTGAGAATGTAGACAAAATCTCAGTTATTAAAGAACCTTGATTACATCAATTGAATGTGTCATTAGATTTGGTTGGATTGGTTATTTTGAATATTTCCCCCTCATTGTTCCTCTTCCAGCCTTGTTTATTACCTTGTTATTTTGTGGGTGCCGTTAAAGTCACGGTGCTCAAGGTGCTTTCCTCAGCCATGGTAAAAATGGCTTCCAGGAAGCAAGCCACTGTGAGTGTTGTTGATGCCTCTTTTGAGGTGTCTGTGCCCATGTGAGGTGGCTTTCCAGGTACCCGGTGACTCTAGCAGGTAGGAGGGAGGGAATGGTGCACATTCACCTCTCTGGCAGTCAGAGCCATGCGGTAAAGAGGAGGCCGTGCCCGAAGATCAGAGCAGGATGCAAGTAGCCATCAAGAACAGCTACAGAAAACTGCTGGAGATGTTCAACTCTGTGCTAATATTCAAGGTGGACTAAGTTCTTCTGGGTGATTTGAAGTCCTTCTCTCTAGTTTTGTAACTGAAAGGTGAATCTGCTAAGTATATTTAATTGGAGCCTTTAATTACAGTATTTTCCAAATTTTAACATACTGTAAATTCAGAAAGACTCCCCATGGGATGAAGGAGAGGACTGTGATGGTGGCCTTTTTTTTTCTCCTTCTCCTTTATCCTTTTATCACTTTTTAAAAATTTTTTAAGTGACTCAGTAATTTACAGCATGTAAAGCACATAGTGACTATTTAATAAGTAGTTGTTATTATGAGCTAAATTTAATAAATTCTTCTCCCCATAATATGATGGCTTTTTTTTTCTGTTTTAATCTCCTTGTTTCATCATTTCTCTTTATTTCCTATATAAACACAGTGAGTTGATTGTGCATGAATTTCTGTACTTTTAAGTATTCTTTGTGTGTGTGTATTTTTAAGTATTCTTAAAAGAAAATATTCATTCATGAAAAAATGTGACTTGCTATTGTGTGTGAGGCAAAAATTCTCATGTCTTGTCAACATCACAGCATATTTTTTAAGCTTTCATCAATTTTGGACTTCTTGAGTGTTTAGAATTATGACATAATATTCATTTCCATGTCTTCTAAAATAAAACTTGTTTTCACTCTAACATATGATAAAAAATAATTGCATGTGTATGATCGACTGATATTAAAACAAATCTATCCATCAGCAAGTATTTCCAGTGATGCAAAGCCAAAAATCATACTATATGTTTTTTTAAATGGGACAGTTTTAGTGGTCTAGAATGTATTAATAATTATGTAAATAAATTATTATTTGAAAAACTGCTACTCTAAATAAATCCAACATGCATCTTAGTACTTGAGAAAATGAAATAATAAAATCATCTTCAGTTTCACATCAATACTTTAAATTATAGCATGCTCATGAAATTATTTCCAGTGCATATTTATTATAAGGAGTGTATTTTTAAACTAACTGTCAAAATCCCCTCAAAATTGTTAAGTATTTCCACAATGCTGAAGCATCAGCCATTTGCAAATTTTGAATATGCAATATGAAGTAAACGCGGCTTCTAATGGAATGTGTGACTGCTAATATATATGATATACATTATCTGTCCATAATTTGAATTTATGGTTAATTCATAACCATGCCATCTTCGACTGGAATCTGATTTTTCTGGTTTGCCATATATTCCCCCTAGACTGACTTATTCAGACTATCTCTAACTAGTCTTCTTAACACTTCCCAATGCAATAATGATAATAGTTTAGAAAAAAAAAAAAAACGTCATTTTATATGAAACTAAATCTCTGTGTTTTGGGGTACAATAACCCTGTGTCTTTATGTATCATAATCAGGAATTTGAGGCAAAATGTATAAGAAAACAATACAAGTGAGACTAGAAAAGATCACATTAAATGTACAACACATACAAAACTACTACCTAATATTAATGATAAGAATAATAGTTAACATTTATGGATTGCTTTCTCTCAGCCACACACATGGGCTAAGTCAGGTAATCTTCATGCTCACTCTAAGAAAGTAGGCACTATATTAACCCTACTTCTTATGTGGAAAATGATGTGTACCTGAGAAAATGAAGAAATACAGCTAGGAAACAGCAGAACTCTATTTCAAAATTCAGAGTGGCATCTGTCATTGCACAAGTGATAATAGGTTCGTTTCCTCAGAGCATCTCCAGACCAGGATGGGTTTGACTTCTAGGATGCATTTGGATCAGTGAGAAAGTCTCATTCCTAATTTCATCTGCTGCCTGTAATTATTCAAAGCTGCCATGCTTCTCTTTCTTCTGATACCTATAAATGTCCTCATGGAAACTTTCTAATATGAGTCAAATTGGTACTTGATCATGGATCTCAAAATCAAATTCCATCCAGATCAGCTGGGCAGTGTGGTCCTTTGACCTGCAGAGGAGTAGGAGAGTGGTCACTGGAAAGCCAAAAGGCCTTATACATGACCGCAGGGGAAGATGGAAAGGTGCTTCCTATCATTTGCTAGAGCTTCTGTGACATAGTATGATGGACTGGAGGGCTCAAAAGATTGCAATTTATTTTTTCACATTTCTAGAAGCTAGCAGTACAGGATCTAGGTGTCAGCAGAATTGCTTTCTTCTGAGGCCACTCTTCTTGGCTTGTAGATGGTCACCTTTCCTCAGTGTCTTCATCATGTCTTTCCTCTGTGTGTGCCTGCATCCTAATCCCCCTCTCCTTGTTAGGACACCAGTCACATGGGATTAGTGCCCACCCTAATAACCTCATTTTAATTTGATCACCTTTTTAAAAACCCTATGTCCTGGATGCCTGGGTGGCTCAGTTGGTTAAGCTGCTCTCAATGTCGGCTCACATCATGATCTCACGGTTCATGAGTTCTAGCACTATGTGGGGCTCTGCTTGAGATTCTCTCTCCCTCTCTCTGCCCCTCCCCTGCTTGTGCACTCTCTCTCTCTCTTTCAAAATAAATAAATAAGTAAAAACATAGGGAAAAAAAGACCCTATCTCCTAATATAGTCACATTCTGAGGTACTGGAAGTTAGGACTCCAACAAAATATCTTGGGGGACACAACTCGAACCCTAAGAGAGCCCATCATAGAAAGGCAGTAGAAACAGCAAATGAAAGAAACCAGCAACAATTTTTTTTTTTCACAACAGTTTTATATCTTGCTGTGAGTGAAGCACAATTGACTTTTTCCTTTAGATGTGTTATTTGGAAGTCTAGTGTGGCAGCTTTATGGAATTACCATATGCTTTGGTTGCAAATAATTTCTAGTTACAGTACACCATTAGATGGCCTACAGCAAATAATATTTGTACAATTCAACTCAGAGATCTCTTTGTTCTTTACATAAAAGGTTTGTATTTTTCAGTATGCAGGATTCATTGTGTTTATTTTTCATAGATTTGGGATACAGAGGTCAATTTTTTTATTAGAGTATGAGTTCCAACAGAGGACTTGGGAATATTAATTTTCCTCATAATAACAATGTCAAATTTACAGTTTGGAACTATATCAAAGAAACCTGACGTTGGAAGTAGAAAATGCCATGGTCAAGCCCCTCCCCCACTTTAAAGAAAGCCTACATTTGTTTACATCAGTGGTTCTCAACTCTATTCTTCAGGAAGGAGTATTTTTCCAAAACAATTTTTTTTAATTTTTTTTTAATGTTTTATTTATTTTTGAGACAGAGAGAAACAGAGCATGAACGGGGGAGGGGCAGAGAGAGAGGGAGACACAGAATCGGAAGCAGGCTCCAGGCTCAGAGCCATCAGCCCAGAGCCTGACGCGGGGCTCGAACTCACGGACCGCGAGAACGTGACCTGAGCCGAAGTCGGCCGCTTAACTGACTGAGCCACCCAGGCGCCCCTCCAAAACAAATTTTGAGTTATATCCTCTGACAAATAAGCATGATATTTTTTAAAATTTTACCTGGATTTACTCTTTAAAACCTAACAAGAGAAAGTATCCACATGACCTCTTCATCATCCCCTCTTCTCACAGATTTTATAAATTTTTCTCATTCAACAGTATTCACTATTGTTCTGTCCATCAATCAACAAATAATTTATTATACACCTACTATTGTCAAAGGCTTTGGTCACTGCTGCACTTAAGATATAGTTCTTAGGGCACCTGTGTAGCTCAGTCAGTTAAGCGCCTGACTTTGGCTCAGGTCATGATCTCTCAGTGTGTGAGTTCGAGCCCCGCATCAGGCTCTGTGCTGGCAGCTTGGAGCCTGGAACCTGCTTCAGGTTCTGTGTCTCCCTCTCTCTCTGCCCCTCCTCTACTCACACTCTGTCTCTTTCTCTTTCAAAAATAAATAAACATTTAAAAATTACAAAACAAATTTTTTAAAGATATAGTTCTTAAGGGTGCCTGAGTAGCTCAGTCAGTTAAGCGTCCAACTCTTGGTTTCAGCTCAGGTCGTAATCTCATGGTTTGTGGGATTGAGCCCTGCGTCAGGCTCAGTGCTGACAGCATGAAGCCTGCTGGGGACTCTCTCTCCTCTCTCTCTGCCCCACCCCCCTCTCTTTCTCAAAATAAATAAACATTTTTTTAAAAAAGATATAGTTCTTATAATATGCCTGAGAGGCCAGTAGTACGCAGAACAGTTGGAAAACAATATTAGCAAATAATCAAGTATAACATTGGTATGGTCAAAGTACCCAGGAAATCAGAGTCAAATGTGTATGAGAACCAGGGTGGTTGTGGCAAGTTTCATAAAGAATGTGTCACTTGATGGGGCACCTGGGTGGCTCTGTCAGTTAAGTGTTGGACTTCAGCTTAGGCTTTGAGTTCAAATGGTTTGTGAGTTCAAGCCCCACATCAGGTTCTCTGCTGTCAGTGCAGAGCCCACTTCAGACTCTCTGCTCCCCTCCGCCGCTGCCCCCCCCCACTCATACTCTGTCTTTCTTTTTTTTTTTTTTAATTTTTTTTTTAATGTTTATTTATTTTTGAGACAGAGAGAGACAGATCATGAACGGGGGAGGGTCAGAGAGAGAGGGAGACACAGAATCTGAAACAGGCTCCAGGCTCTGAGCTGTCAGCACAGAGCCCGACGCGGGGCTCGAACTCACAGACTGTGAGATCATGACCTGAGCCGAAGTCGGACGCTTAACCAACTGAGCCACCCAGGCACCCCATACTCTCTGTCTTTCAAAAATAAATAAACATTAAAAAAAAAGAATGTGTCATCTGAAAGATGAGCGGGAGCAGAGAAGCGATGCCAAGTACTGTGTAAGTGACACGGAGGAAGAAGGACAGTTCAGATAGAATTTGGGAAATGAGTAGGATGCTTATCTCCAATTTGTGAATCCCTGACGGAGAAATGTTGATACTCATCACCATGTAATAAGCAGTCATACATTAATTTTATGACTTTGTGCATGTCGTTTAAACTTTTTATACTTCAGCTTTACAGCAAACGCATGTAATGGGCCAAATCCAAATAGAATAAATAATAATGTAAATGAGTGTTTAGAGAGGTGTCTAGACCAAGCATCATAAAATTTTAAATACCCATGTTTCTTATTACATCTTTAAAAGGAGGTATTTTCATTATTGTGGCCATCTTAATTAAAATGGCTATAACCTCTTATTAAAAAGTAGTACGGATTTACAGTAAAAATAGATAATCAAAAAGAAGATACAAACTATCGAGAATGAATTACCTTTTGTTGTTTATCCTGTAAGAAGCCCCCTGTAAAATGGAAAATGCAATCAGAATTGCAGTCTTATCACTTGCTGTGTATCATGCAACAAATCTTGATTTTTTTACGTCATTTTCTATTCTCCCATAACATAATTTTAATGGACCCAGTGTTTACCCAAAACCATACTGTTGAACTGTGCAATTATTTTTGCAAATATTTCCCTATTCGTTTATAAATAACACTTACAGAAAAACAGCTTCATAGATAAATATTGGCATGCATCCACAATTTTTTAAAAATACTTTTCTAGAAGTAGAATTACTTTTTCAAAACGCATCCAAAGTCAAGACACTTTTCATACTAATTGTCAAATTGGCCACAGTGCTTATAGCACTATGGGTCAGTGTCATATATAGAACTGAAGGGGTCTTCATTTCCAGAGTCACAAATGTCAAGACCTATACCTCGCATTAAGCACCTTGAGTGATCAGGGTGCCAGCGTAGTGGGGTTATTACTGTATCCTTACATGGTGGAAAGAGAGAGCTCTCTGGGGTCCCCTACATAAAGGCACTAATCCCATTCATGAGGGCTCCACCTTTATGACCTAATTACCTCCTGAAGCCCCTACTCCTAATATCATATTGGGAGTTAGGATTTCAACAGATGAATTTTGTAGGAAACGCAAATTCAGCCCATTGCACTGAGTTTACATTCCCATGAGCAGTATGTGAGAGTTTACTTTTCCCCTGCTCTTCCCAATTGGGCACATTCTCATCTTTTGATGTTATCACTTTTATACATGAAATAAAGTAATTAATGGGTAACAACATGTATTTCTCTTATTTCTAGTATGGCTTATCCTTTCTTTCAGTTTTTTATTATATCTCCCAATTTTTTATGCGAAACTGCTAGTCATCTCCTTTGTAAATTTTTATTGACTATTTCATCTTTTTTATTGGTCTGTAATTTGTATAGTAAGGTTCTTAGCTCTTTAAAATATATGTTGCAAACATTTCGTCATTTGTGTTTGTGATATTATTCTTGTATAACCGAATCAACGAGGAAAGGTGGAAAGACAAAAGAAAGATGGGAAAAAAAGAAAGAATGAAAGGAAGGAAAAAAGAAGGGAGGGAGAAAGAGTAGTTGGAAGAAAGGAATAAAAGTAAAAAAGAAAAAAGAGTGAAGTTGAAAACTAAAAAATTCAAAAATTACTTTTATTTTTATGTCTGTGTACTTGATCCCATAAGAAATCATTTTGTTTTATTTTATTATTTATTTTTTCTTTCATTTTCTTTTTTTTTTCTTTTTGAAAGTGAGGGAGAGAGTGAGCACATGAATGTGCAGGGAGAGTCAGAGGGAGCGAGAGAATCTTAAGCAGACTCTATGCCCAGCTTGGAGCACGACATGGGGCTCGATCTCACAACCTTGAGATCATGATCTGAACCAAAACCAAAAGTCGGACGCTTAACTGACTGAGCCACCTGTGTGCCCCAGAAAGCATTTTATTTCTAAACAGTATTATTATTCTTAGTTCTACTCCTCAGACACTTTTTCGTCAAAGCAGTATGCTTTCTAATTTACAGGGTACGGTAGGAAGAAAAGTGCCTTTCCTGCAAAGATGCCTTAAACCCCAGAACCTGTAAATATGTTGGGTCACATTACAAAGGGGAAATAAGATTGCAAATGAGAGATTACGGTTGCTAATTAACTGACCTAAAGGTGGGGATGTTATCCTGTGTTACCTGGGTGGACTTAATACAATCACAAGGGTCCCTAAAAACAGAAGAGGGAGGCAGGAGAGAAACAGTGGGAGACATGGCTATGGAACAGTGTCCAGAAAGATGTGCATCACTGGCTTTGAAGTTAGAAAAGAGGGGCCACAAGCTGAGGAATGTAGCCTCCAGTAGTCAAAAAGGCAAGGAAACAGATTCTCCCCCAAGAGCCTCAGAAAGGAGTGCAGGCCTGCCATCATCTTGATGCCCATTGAGATCCACATCAAACTTCGAACGTGTAAAGCTGTAAGATAACAAATTTATGCTGTTTTAAGCCATTAAATGTGTGGAAGTTCGTTACAGCAGCCCTAGTAACCTAACTCACCAGTTAAAGAAGCACACACACAAAAACTGCTTTACCCAGTCTGATTTGTACATTTTTTCCCCCAAATGGTACATTTGTTGGATAGAAAGAAAAAAAAAACTACAAAGTGAAGAATTCAGAAATTTCTTTAATTATAAATATTATGGTGACTTGGCACATTTGTGCACATTTGTACACTTTTAATGAGGGGATTCCATTGATGTTTAGAATTATACAAGACATGTTCTCTGTAACGTGACATAAATGAGTTGACTGCCTTCTTAGGAATTGGGTGCTAACCATTTCCACTTGATGGGCCTCAAAAGCTACAAATGCATTTCGCCTTCAATGAAAATCCAGTGAAGTGTTGCTGTAACCAAGCAACCTGAATGCAAGAACAAGCAGCAGGCGTAGACTGAAAGCGATCTTTCCCTTCAAAAGGGGGGAATGTTCAGTGTGTGTAGCAAATGCTTACGAATAACAGAACAAATAAAGACCTGGGGACACGAACCTTGACTAAGCAGAGTTTGATCTTATTAGGAGGTTCTGATAAAACAAAGACAAGACAAAATGCTGCTTGGAGAAGGGAGATGATGTAGGCATCTTTACAGAGAGACCCTTCAAACATTTTTGCTTCCGTAAGCAAGGTGCTTCTGAAAGACCCTTCAAACATTTTGGCTTGACTGGTTTCTGTTCTTTAGGTGAAAACTTCGAGGCATATGCAGGGGGAGAAAAAAATCCTTTTGAGGTATAGTATATGAATGAAAGAATTCCTAATAAGGCACAGAGATAAGAACAAAGATAAGAATAACAATAAAGTAAATGAAATCCTCCAACCTTTATTCTTTACCTGTGGCCCTAACTTGTACTCTCAGTTACAGGTTTTTGAAGTTTTCACCTTCAATTGCTGTGCACTCTATATCCAGAGCAATTAGTGATTTCCAATACCCTGCTACAACTGTCACTGTTGAGGTTATCGGGAATTCTTTGATGGGTCCAGCATGGTTACTGAAACCAGTGCATATTTGATCACGTGACTCCACATGAGCCTTTGCAGCCCTTATCTTACTTGACTGCTCAGCCTTTGTCTTACTGACCATTCTGTCTTCTACTTCTCTTCCTGCCAGCCCTTTCTGGTATACTCATCTGTGCACAGCCCATCTCCAGTTGGCATCTCCAGGCATCTCCAACTCAACACATCTAAAACCAAATTCAGAATCCTTCCCTTCAACTCAGCCCTTCTCCTAAATCCTCTATCTCAGTAACTGGTGCCATTACATGCCAAGATGGCCAAGCCGGAAGCAGCAGAACCATGCAGTTTTTAAGCAGTGCCTTTTATTTATTGATATATTTATTAACTAATGATATTTGAGTGCTCCTCTTGACCAAGGACCAGTTGGAGGGTGGGGGAGGAACAACCTTTGGCTTATTCCTTTTTTAATTTCTCTAAGTCCTATCAATTGCCTTACAGAAAATAAGTTTAGCAATTTCTTAGATTTTGTGGGTTCAGGTTTTCCATTTAATGGAAGAGCTCTACTCTGCAAGGATGTCCCCTTTATCAGCCATTCTTTGCTTGGCATTTCTACTTTGTCAAGTTTCACAAGAAGCCATGAGCATACCCACATCTTCCATACTTTGTGAGAATATCCTAAAAGTGGGATATCTACTGTTTTTGAAAGCTTTTCTTTCCTCCAGCTCATAAGTATCAGTCCTTTGACCAATGGTTCTCCAGCTGCAGCTTGCATGAGCATCACCTGGAGGGCTTATTAGAGTGTTAGGCCCCGGGAGGGATACAGGAAGATGGCGGCATAGGAGGACGCTGGGCTCACTGCGCGTCCTGCTGATCACTTAGATTCCACCTACATCTGCCTAAATAACCCAGAAAACCGCCAGAGGATTAGCAGAACGGAGTCTCTGGAGCCAAGCGCAGATGAGAGGCCGGAGGAAGAGGGTAGGAAGGGCAGCGAGGGGGTGCGCGCTCCACGGACTGGCGGGAGGGAGCCGGGGTGGAGGGGCTGCCCGCCAGCCAAGCGGAGGCCCCAAGTCTGGCTGGCAAAAGCGGAGGGGCCAGACGGACTGTGTTCCGACAGCAAGCGCGACTTAGCGTCTGGGAGGTCATAAGTTAACAGCTCTGCTCGGAAAGCGGGAAGCCTGGAGGACAAAGGGAGGGAGAGTTACTGAGCCCCCGGACGACAGAGCTCAGCTTGGAGGGGAGCAAAGGCGCTCGCCAGCGCCATCTCCCTCGCCCATCCCCGGGCCAAAATCCCAAAGGGAACCGGTTCCTGCCAGGGAACTTGCTGGCTCCTCCACGCAAACACCCAACTCTGTGCTTCTGCGGAGCCAAACCTCCGGCAGTGGATCTGACTCCCTCCCGCAGCCACAGGGCCCCTCCTGAAGTGGATCACCTAAGGAGAAGCGAGCTAAGCCTGCCCCTCCTGCCCCCGTGCACCTTGCCTACCCACCACAGCTAATACGCCAGATCCCCAGCACCACAAGCATGGCAGTGTGCAAGTAGCCCAGACGGGCCACGCCAACCCACAGTGAATCCCGCCCTTAGGAGAGGGGAAGAGAAGGCACACACCAGTCTGACTGTGGCCCCAGCGGTGGGCTGGGGGCAGACATCAGGTCGGACTGCGGCCCCGCCCACCAACTCCAGTTATACACCACAGCACAAGGGAAGTGCCCTGCAGGTCCTCACCATTCCAGGGACTATCCAAAATGACCAAACGGAAGAATTCTTCTCAGAAGAATCTCCAGGAAATAACAACAGCTAATGAACTGATCAAAAAGGATTTAAATAATATAACAGAAAGTGAATTTAGAATAATAGTCATAAAATTAATTGCTGGGCTTGAAAACAGTATACAGGAACAGCAGAGAATCTCTTGCTACAGAGATCAAGGGACTAAGGAACAGTCAGGAGGAGCTGAAAAATGCTTTAAACGAAATGCAAAACAAAATGGAAACGACGATGGCTCGGATTGAAGAGGCAGAGGAGAGAATAGGTGAACTAGAAGATAAAGTTAGGGGAAAAGAAGAAGCTGAGAAAAAGAGAGATAAAAAAATCCAGGAGTATGAGGGGAAAATTAGAGAACTAAGTGATACACTAAAAAGAAATAATATGTGCATAATTGGTATCCCAGAGGAGGAAGAGAGAGGGAAAGGTGCTGAAGGGGTACTTGAAGAAATAATAGCTGAGAACTTCCCTGAACTGGGGAAGAAAAAAGGCATTGAAATCCAAGAGGCACAGAGAACTCCCTTCAGACGTAACTTGAATCGATCTTATGCATGACATATCATAGTGAAACTGGCAAAATACAAGGATAAAGAGAAAATTCTGAAAGCAACAAGGGATAAACGTGCCCTCACATATAAAGGGAGACCTATAAGACTCGTGACTGATCTCTCCTTTGAAACTTGGCAGGCCAGAAAGGATTGGCACGAGATCTTCAGTGTGCTAAACAGAAAAAATATGCAGCCGAGAATCCTTTATCCAGCAAGTCTGTCATTTAGAATAGAAGGAGAGATAAAGGTCTTCCCCAACAAACAAAAACTGAAGGAATTTGTCACCACTAAACCAGCCCTACAAGAGATCCTAAGGGGGATCCTGTGAGACAAAGTACCAGAGACATCACTACAAGCATAAATCATACAGACATCACAATGACTCTAAACCCGTATCTTTCTATAATAAAACTGAATGTAAATGGATTAAATTCGCCAACCAAAAGACATAGGGTATCAGAATGAATAAAAAAACAAGACCCATCTATTTGCTGTCTACAAGAGACTCATTTTAGATCTGAGGACACCTTCAGATTGAGAGTGAGGGGATGGAGAACTATTTATCATGCTACTGGAAGCCAGAAGAAAGCTGGAGTAGCCATACTTATATCAGACAAACTAGACTTTAAATTAAAGGCTGTAACAAGAGGGGCGCCTGGGTGGCGCAGTCGGTTAAGCGTCCGACTTCAGCCAGGTCACGATCTCGCGGTCCGTGAGTTCGAGCCCCGCGTCAGGCTCTGGGCTGATGGCTCGGAGCCTGGAGCCTGTTTCCGATTCTGTGTCTCCCTCTCTCTCTGCCCCTCCCCCGTTCATGCTCTGTCTCTCTCTGTCCCAAAAATAAAAATTTAAAAAAAAAAAAAAAGGCTGTAACAAGAGATGAATAAGGGCATTATGTAATAATTACAGGGTCTATCCATCAGGAAGAGCTAACAATTATAAATGTCTATGCGCCCAATATGGGGGCCCCCAAATATATAAAACAATTACTCATAAACATAAGCAACCTTATTGATAAGAATGTGGTCATTGCAGAGGACTTTAACACCCCACTTACAGAAATGGATAGATCATCTAGACACATGGTCAATAAAGAAACAAGGGCCCTGAATGATACATTGGATCAGATGGACTTGACAGATATATTTAGAACTCTGCATACCAAAGCAACAGAATATACTTTCTTCTCGAGTGCACATGGAACATTCTCCAAGATAGATCATATACTGGGTCACAAAACAGCCCTTCATAAGTTTACAAGAATTGAAAGTATACCATGCATACTTTCAGACCACAATGCTATGAAGCTTGAAATCAACCACAGGAAAAAGTCTGGAAAACCTCCAAAAGCATGGAGGTTAAAGAACACCCTACTAAAGAATGAGTGCGTCAACCAGGCAATTAGAGAAGAAATTAAAAAATATATGGAAACAAACGAAAATGAAAATACGACAATCCAAACGCTTTGGGATGCAGCGAAGGCAGTCCTGAGAGGAAAACACGTTGCAATCCAGGCCTATCTCAAGAAACAAGAAAAATCCCAAATACAAAATCTAACAGCACACCTAAAGGAAATGGAAGCAGAACAGCAAAGGCAGCCTAAACCCAGCAGAAGAAGAGAAATCATAAAGATCAGAGCAGAAATAAACAATATAGAATCTAAAAAAAACGGTAGAGCAGATCAACGAAACCAAGAGTTGGTTTTTTGAAAAAATAAACAAAATTGACAAACCTCTAGCCAGGCTTCTCAAAAAGAAAAGGGAGATGACCCAAATAGATAAAATCATGAATGAAAATGGAATTATTACAACCAATCCCTCAGAGATACAAACAATTATCAGGGAATACTATGAAAAATTATATGCCAACAAACTGGACAACCTGGAAGAAATGGACAAATTCCTAAACACCCACACTCTTCCAAAACTCAATCAGGAGGAAATAGAAAGCTTGAACAGACCCATAACCAGCGAAGAAATTGAATCGGTTATCAAAAATCTCCCAACAAATAAGAGTCCAGGACCAGATGGCTTCCCAGGGGAGTTCTACCAGACGTTTAAAGCAGAGATAATACCTATCCTTCTCAAGCTATTCCAAGAAATAGAAAGGGAAGGAAAACTTCCAGACTCATTCTATGAAGCCAGTATTACTTTGATTCCTAAACCAGATAGAGACCCAGTAAAAAAAGAGAACTACAGGCCAATATCCCTGATGAATATGGATGCAAAAATTCTCAATAAGATACTAGCAAATCGAATTCAACAGCATATAAAAAGAATTATTCACCATGATCAAGTGGGATTCATTCCTGGGATGCAGGGCTGGTTCAACATTTGCAAATCAATCAACGTGATACATCACATTAATAAAAAAAAAGAGAAGAACCATATGATCGTGTCAATCGATGCAGAAAAGGCCTTTGACAAAATCCAGCACCCTTTCTTAATAAAAATCCTTGAGAAAGTCGGGATAGAAGGAACATACTTAAAGATCATAAAGGCCATTTATGAAAAGCCCACAGCTAACATCATCCTCAACGGGGAAAAACTGAGAGCTTTTTCCCTGAGATCAGGAACACGACAGGGATGCCCACTCTCACCGCTGTTGTTTAACATAGTGTTGGAAGTTCTAGCATCAGCAATCAGACAACAAAAGGAAATCAAAGGCATCAAAATTGGCAAAGATGAAGTCAAGCTTTCGCTTTTTGCAGATGACATGATATTATACATGGAAAATCCGATAGACTCCACCAAAAGTCTGCTAGGACTGATACATGAATTCAGCAAAGTTGCAGGATACAAAATCAATGTACAGAAATCAGTTGCATTCTTATACACTAAGAATGAAGCAACAGAAAGACAAATAAAGAAACTGATCCCATTCACAATTGCACCAAGAAGCATCAAATACCTAGGAATAAATCTAACCAAAGATGTAAAAGATCTGTATGCTGAAAACTATAGAAAGCTTATGCAGGTAATTGAAGAAGATATAAAGAAATGGAAAGACATTCCCTGCTCATAGATTGGAAGAATAAATATTGTCAAAATGTCAATACTACCCAAAGCTATCTACACATTCAATGCAATCCCAATCAAAATTGCACCAGCATTCTTCTCGAAACTAGAACAAGCAATCCTAAAATTCATATGGAACCACAAAAGGCCCCGAATAGCCAAAGTAATTTTGAAGAAGAAGACCAAAGCAGGAGGCATCACAATCCCAGACTTTAGCCTCTACTACAAAGCTGTAATCATCAAGACAGCATGGTATTGGCACAAAAACAGACACATAGACCAATGGAATAGAATAGAAACCCCAGAACTAGACCCACAAACGTATGGCCAACTTATCTTTGACAAAGCAGGAAAGAACATCCAATGGAAAAAAGACAGTCTCTTTAACAAATGGTGCTGGGAGAACTGGACAGCAACATGCAGAAGGTTGAAACTAGACCACTTTCTCACACCATTCACAAAAATAAATTCAAAATGGATAAAGGACATGAATGTGAGACAGGAAACCATCAAAACCCTAGATGAGAAAGCAGGAAAAGACCTCTCTGACCTTAGCCGTAGCAATCTCTTACTCGACACATCCCCAAAGGCACGGGAATTAAAAGCAAAAATGAATTACTGGGACCTTATGAAGATAAAAAGCTTCTGCACAGCAAAGGAAACAACCAACAAAACTAAAAGGCAACCAACGGAATGGGAAAAGATATTTGCAAATGACACATCGGACAAAGGGCTAGTATCCAAAATCTATAAAGAGCTCACCAAACTCCACACCCGAAAAACAAATAACCCAGGAAGAAATGGGCAGAAAACATGAATAGACACTTCTCTAAAGAAGACATCCGGATGGCCAACAGGCACATGAAAAGATGTTCAACGTCGCTCCTTATCAGGGAAATACAAATCAAAACCACACTCAGATATCACCTCACGCCAGTCAGAGTGGCCAAAATGAACAAATCAGGAGACTATAGATGCTGGAGAGGATGTGGAGAAACGGGAACCCTCTTGCACTGTTGGTGGGAATGCAAATTGGTGCAGCCGCTCTGGAAAGCAGTGTGGAGGTTCCTCAAAAAATTAAAAATAGACCAACCCTATGACCCAGCAATAGCACTGCTAGGAATTTACCCAAGGGATACAGGAGTACTGATGCATAGGGGCACTTGTACCCCAATCTTTATAGCAGCACTCTCAACAATAGCCAAATTATGGAAAGAGCCTAAATGTCCATCAACTGATGAATGGATAAAGAAATTGTGGTTTATATACACAATGGAGTACTACGTGGCAATGAGAAAGAATGAAATATGGCCCTTTGTAGCAACGTGGATGGAACTGGAGAGTGTTGTGCTAAGTGAAATAAGCCATACAGAGAAAGACAGATACCATATGGTTTCACTCTTATGTGGATCCTGAGAAACTTAACAGAAACCCATGGGGGAGGGGAAGGAAAAAAAAAAAAGAGGTTAGAGTGGGAGAGAGCCAAAGCATAAGAGACTGTTAAAAACTGAGAACAAACTGAGGGTTGATGGGGGGTGGGAGGGAGGGGAAGGTGGGTGATGGGTATTGAGGAGGGCACCTTTTGGGATGAGCACTGGGTGTTATATGGAAACCAATTTGACAATAAACTTCATATATTAAAAAAAAAAAAAAAAAAGAAGAGTGTTAGGCCCCTCCCCCAATCTTCTGCTGGAATAGATCTTTAGTGGAACCTGAGAATTTGCATTTCTGACAAGTTCCCAGGTGATAATGGTGCTGCTGGCCCAGAGACCACACTTTAGACTAAAGTTTGTGAGAATATCTGTAATCTGTTTTGATTCCTTATTTTCCAAAAGACTGCACTAGTTATGGGAACACTGGTGATAAAGAAGTAAGACCAATCTCAAGTCATTGCAAAATCCATGGTATACTCTGCTTTTCAACAAACTCTGGCTTCCATTCAAGAAGGTGAAGTAGATATTACAGACTTGAAAGAGGTTAGACACTTCCTCCTGAAATGTACAAAGCTAACTGTTACTGAAAACTGGTTATTCATGGGACACCAGTGGGCTTTCACACTCATTTTTTATCAAAAGAAGAACTTTAGTCAGATTTGTACTTTTGGTGCAGAACTCAACAGGGTAATCTGACAGAGAGGGGTGCAGTGAATAAAGACAGCATCCATTATGAAATTAACATCAAAGAGATCCCTTAAGATGAAATGGAGCCTTAGCCCCTGGGCCATTTCTGCCAAGGAAAGGAAGCAGTGTTTCTGGAATTGGCATTTCTGAACACACAGAACCATACCATCTGATAGATTGCTCTCAATTTTGAAATGGTATTTGTATCACTTTGGCTAAGAACCTTTTATTTGATTTGTGTCCTCTAACAAAGAAGCATGATGCTTGAAGAACTGTTAAAAAGGCAGCGTCTCCATGCCCATGCTCCATCAGTCCCGTAACTGCTTCCAAATTTTCAAAGGCATTCCTCCTTATCTCCATAGGCTTATCCTCTTCTTTCACATATTGCTTTTTTTGTTCCCTGGTTGTAGTAGAAAAAAAAATCTTGCTAGAAATATGCTGCATAAATATGGCTCAAGTGAGTACATTTTATAGAATAATGTTGAACTAAAGTGGATTTCATTAATAAGTAACAGCACATTAGATGCTTTGTAGACCAAAAGTACTCTGCGCCAGATTTTAATATAAATAATACCAAAATATTAAAGCATGGATTTTATAGTGTATTAGTAAACTTCTCTTGTGTCAAAAAAAAAGTTCTCTCTCAAAAGCAGGTGTGTCATTTTCTGCTTAAAGTTGGTTAGTCACCCTGTAATTTTCAGGATAGAATTTAAATTCTTCAACCTGAGGTATTAGGATTCTCCAGAGAAACAAAACTAATAGTGGATATAGGTTTAGATATAAATATAGATGTAGGTATAAATTTATTATAAGGAATTGGCTCATGCAATTATGGAGGCTGCCAGATCCCAAGACCCGCAGTCAGCAAGCTAGAGACACAAGAGAGCTGATGGCATAGTTCTAGTGGGAGTCTGAGACCTGAGACCCAAGAGAGCCAATGATGGTGTTTCAATCCAGATGCCTGCAGGCTTGAGACCCAGGCAGAGCCAGTGTTTTACGCTGAGTCCAAAGTCAGGAAAAACCCTATGTCCCCACACAAATGCAGTCTGGCAGTAGTTTCCTCTTCTTTGTGGGAGTGTAAGCCTTACACTTACTGGATGAGGCCCACCCACATTAACGAGGCTATCTGTTTTACTCAGTCTACCAACCAATTCAAATGTTCATCTTATTCAGAAATTTCATTCAGACATACCTAGGGTCAAGTCTGACATGTGTCTGGGCACTCCATGGTCCAGTTACATTGACACATACAACTGACCACCATACCCAGTGAGAAAGATCCTTCATGATCCAGCCAGAACAGGTCACTAGACCCATGGTTCCCCTGTAAACTCCTGCCTCCAGCCACGGAGAGCTAGTTTTATTTCCTTAAAAGCATTTTGACTGTTCATAACCATGTGTTCTCATAGATGTTTTTCCCTTTGTTTGAGTGTGGTTACCCTTTTCTTAGTTCAAATCCCCCCAGAAGCAGACCCTGAAGCAAGAATTCAAGTGAAAGTCATTTATTTGGAAGATAATCCCTGGAATCACTAGCAGGGGAGTGGAAAAGAAGAATTAGAAAGGGAAGGAAGGCAGCAGAGTTAAATTACAAATTAAATTAACCACCCGTCCACTGGGGTTTATTCCCAGGGTTGGGGTTGGGGTTGGGGAGGACTCTGGAAGAAGCTTCTGAATTAGCACACCTTAGGAGCAAGTGCACTATAGTACTTCTGTGCAAGTCCTGGCAGTCATTTGTGAAACACTGCCCTCTTGGGGTGTCAATTCCCTGATATTTCTCCTGTGGCCTCCAGCAACCCAGAGAAAGCCCTCAGGTGGAGATCTGGTGGCTGGAAATCGGTCTGGCCAGCAAGGAAGTGTCTAGGAACAAGGGCTTGTAGGCAGGGCACCCATATTTACTGGGAATCTACTGCAGCCTTTCCTTACCCCCAGATAATTCTGAATCTCCCTTTAGGATTCAACTTAAGCCTCATCTATTCTGGAAATCCTTCATAGACCTCTCTGACTTAGCTGCTTCTTGTCTGTTTCCCAGTAAAACCTCTGCTTACCTGCATCAGAGAATCTGTTACTTTCTCTTCTGATTATTGTTTTATTTTTCTCTGCCATACACTTCTTTGGGAGTTTTTGAGGGAATGGATTGTCAACTGTATCTTCACGGTCTTCCATGGTTCCAACATATGGTGTTGGTCAATAAATGGTTCTTTAAGTTGTAAAAGTAGTAATCATAATGGCACCATAACACGAATAGCCAGTATTTATTGAATGCTCATTCCATGTAAGCACTTTACATGTATTACTAACCCTAGAAAGTCATACTAGGGTATGACTTAGGATACTTTTATTATCTCTATTTCCCAGGCATAGGTTTACATAATTTGCCCAAGATTACACAGCGATTTATAGTTTGGCCTGCAAGTAAACCCAAGCAGTCTGAATCCAGATCCTGAATATACTCTTAACCACTATATGAATAAATGAGTGAAATGAATGAACAAATGAATAATGACATCAAGTATGATCCTTCAACACCTGGAGACATTCTAAGGATGATGCTATCAGTATAGTCTATAAAGTTCAAAGATCAGCTCTAATGTCACATTTTCCAAAAACCTTTCTTCATAACCTGACTGGAAGCAGCTATCCCTCCCCTGATACCTTTTGTGATGGCCCTGACTACTCTCTATTATATATTCAAATTGATCTGCATGTCTTGCTTTCCTTACTAATAATGTTTGTAGACAATTGTGTCTAGATTTGTCTTGGTATTTTATTTCTCCAAACACAAAGCTACACCTACAATAGGCTATGGAGGAGTGTTTGCCAGACAGACAAATGGATACATAGATGACAAGCAAAGAGATCTTTGACTCTTCCTTTATCTTTTCCTGGAAACTGTGGAGACTTTTTTTCATCCCACTCTGATTTCCAGAAAGTCTGATGGTCTAGATATTTTAGATGCTCTGAAAAATAAAATTTTATTTAAATCTATTAAGTTCAGGGAAGAATCTGTGAAGAGTTTACTTTGTAACATTTTGATAATAATTTAGTTAGAGAATTATATTTCTAAGAGAAAGATATTCTTTCTCCCAAAATTATATTCAGAGAAAAAAATGAAAGAAATAAAGTATACAGCTATTCACTAATGTTTCTAACAATTTGAATGGAAAGAAATTTACTTCTTTATAATTTTTTTTAACGTTTATTTATTTTTGAGACAGGGAGAGAACAGAGCATGAACAGGGAGGGGCAGAGAGACAGGGAGACAGAGAATCGGAAGCAGGCTCCAGGCTCCAAGCCATCAGCCCAGAGCCCGACGCGGGGCTCAAACTCATGGAGTGCGAGATGGTGACCTGAGCTGAAGTCGGACACTTAACCGACTGAGCCACCCAGGCGCCCTGAAATTTACTTCTTTAAAAATTAACCATGGCCATCAAGAATTATTTTCCTAAAACCTCAACTTAAATACATTTTCCATTCCCAGTGACTGGTATATCTATAATCTTCATTTATAATTAGCACTTTGAAGAATGCCACATTGTATAAATTTGGCTAAGAAATGACTAAATTTAAAGCGTATGTCTGGGTGGAAATTACAGATCTTTACTGAGTCCCCATTGCTTGCAAATCATCATTTGGAAGCATGTCCTACAATGTAAGAGGTAGATAAGAAATATAAACACAGGAATTCTCCAGTTTGACTAAAAAAATCAGAGAAAAAATTTTTAAAAACCTCAGAAATTTTATTCAGCAGAAATTTCTTTATGGATTTTAATTTATAAAATTAACATTAGGTCCTAGAGAATACAAAGGAACATAAGACATAGTCTTTAACTTTGCAGAATTTATGATGTCGAGATGGGCATCTGAAGGATACATATTTTAACAAGTAGACATATGATGTGGTGGTAATAATAAGTAATATTTAGCATTTAATATTTCAGTAACTGTCCTGGTGCTTTAGGTGGTATTATCTCATTTAATCCTTACCCTTTTCATTAGGCAGACAGGAATCCCTGCAACGTCGTAAACCAGATCAGAGCTCTCTTTTAAGATGGATTTTGCACCTGTGTGTAAAAGAAATTGGAGTCAGGAGTGAGAAAAAAAGAAGAGCAGTTAGGAAACCACAAAATAGGGAAGGCAAATGGCAGAGTTTGAATCGAGTTGCAGTGATGTGAATAGAGAGGAGAAAATGTGGAAATAAGACAGGCAGGATTCATACTGCCTGGATGTAAGGAACATTGAAGAAGAAGAGATGACAACATATCAAAAGTTCAAAAAGCAAACATGTCACCCAGAGGGTAGAGGAAGCACGTGTCCTTGCCCAATTAATGGGGGTTTCACTGGGATGAGTGGAATTGAATGGGAATGATGCCAACTGGGGCGGGCTGGGGGGTGGGCACTTGAACATACATGGTTAAAGGTTTGGATTTGCACATGTAGGAAACTAGCACTTTCCACGGTGCTGTGCAGGGAATGGGTGCTGTCAGCCTAAACCCAAGTGGTGAGCTCCACATTTCTCAGATACTTGACATGAGCGCGCATCCCTTTCATTGACAGAGAAAGTGCGGCATTTGAAGTGTGCGATTTTTATTTTTCATCTTTTTAGAAATTGAAATGACCAAAGTGACCATGCATTACTTGCATAAGTAAAACAAATGATTGTGTATGTACTTTGTTATGCATACATAACAATTTTTAAAAGGAAATGTGAACCCTAGGTGTTAAATTGTGCTGTGATGTATATTTACATTACCTTGTATTAACTTAGCATAATAATATAAGACAATCGAAATGCATGTTCTAACACTCTTTTCTACTGAGTTCTTTTTGGCCTTTGAAGTTGTATTAGTCAAACTGGAGAATTCTGAGCTTACTAGCTTTCATATGAGTGTTTCTTTTGTCTTTCCCCCCCCTTTTCTAAATAGATGATAATAATGAAGAAGATGTTAACGTGAAAGAAGATTCAGGTATTAAATTTATGATTTTGTTCTTAAAGGATAGGCAAGGATCATTTTGTTGTTTATGTGCACCTCACAGTTTTTCAAAGAAAAGCAAAATAAGGTTAATAAAATAGGTGAAGTGGGATATGAATACACTTATCTAGATGATCACTGAGTAATATATGGAATTGTTGAATCACAATATTGTATACTAAGAACTAAAATGACACTGCATGGTAACTATCCTGGAATTAAAAGAAAAGAAAAAGATACAAATGTACAGTCGAGGTCATAAAATAAAGAAGTAATTGTGCTAACTAACCCTTATGGCTAATACAATTAGCATATTTAAGCAGTAAGCTTCCAGCTTTCTGAAAGTTCCATTTTTACAATGGAACCTGATGTTATAATAAATACAGTTGTGTAGCAAATCATCCCAAAGCTTAGTGATTAAAGAACCTGCTTATTATGCTCATATATTCTGTGGGTCAGGAATTCAGACAGAGCACAGCAGGGCTGACTTGATCATGCTGCTCTACAAGGTCTGAGACCTCATCAGGAAGCCTCAATGGCTGAGTGCTGGAATTGTGTGAAGATTTGTTCACTCGTATGTCTGGCTGGCAACTGATATGCTGGCTTTTAGCTAAGACCTCAGCTCAGGCAGTCTTCTGAAATACCTGTGGTGGCCTTTCTATAACCTGGGCTTCCTCACAGCATGGCAGCCAGGCTCCAAAGTGGTTCCTCTAGAGACAGCAAGTGAGCCAGCAGGAGCTGTACCTTTTTAAGACTCAGCCTCAGGAATCCCAAAGAATTACTTCCACAAAAATCTTTTTGGAGCAGTCATTAAGAAACCTGCCCAGGCTCATGGGGAGAGAAAATAGGCTCAATATCCTGACAGGGAGCTGTGAGGTTTTGTAGAGCATGTAGGACCTGAAAAATTGCTGTGGCCATCTTTGGAAAATACATTGGGTACATATGATATATTGTTCTCACTATCAGAAATTAAGATGCATGCCTACTTCTCAAGAAAGACCAGTGTTTGATGAGAGAAATCTAGTGGTTACAAGCTTTGGATCTGCTTGACTATGCTTGACTATGAATGCAGGAATCAATAGCCCTGATTTCAATCCTAGCTCCTTTACTTACTGACTTACTACTTCCTGACTTTGGGTGAAAGTTTTCTCTACAAGCATCAGTTTACACCTCTAGGGGCAAAACTACTATAATACAGTCTTGTTTGGGAATTAAATGAAATATCATACCTGAAATATTTCTTGGACCTTAGTAAACACTCAATAAATTATCGCTTTTTTTTTTTTTCCTTTCTCACTCTAACAGATATTGGAGGGTATAGAACTTAATTCCACGGTGTAAGAACTCCATGTTCCCAATTTTGGCAACCACACTGTTCTAGGCCTGAAATAGGACTGGGTTTCAAAATCAAAACAGATATCTTAGAGGTCCTGATTTTGTGTAACCCCCTCTTCAATGCCAGAACTCCATACATAAATCACCGACAGCACAGTCTGAACATCTCCATTAACAGGGAGCTGTTTAAATTCCAAGGCAAACAATCTCGTTTGACTAAAATGGTCCTTCTCCTTGTTAAGTTAAATCTCTATCCCTCCCCTGACTTCCCACTGTCTTTGTGGAAAGATAATCGTTCTTTTCTTCATAGCTGCTCACTGGAGCAATGTTTATAACTTCTGTCTAGCTTCAGCTTCTTCTCCAGTCCAAACATGTCTGATTCCTATGGTTCCCTCAGCCTCCCCCAGGGCAGTGGGTTTGAAGGGTGGAAAAGTAGAGGAAGTATCTAAAAGCCAGGAATGAAAGAGGTAGAGCAGGATCTGTAATAGCAGCTGCCAGTTCCCTACCTATATCCCCTTGGCCCTCACTATTCTTTTACAAGACCAACAGCTTTCTAAGGAAAGCTCTTGTGACTCTGCAATCAGTGTTTCTTGCTGGTCATGAAAGCACACTTGAAGTGCCAGGAAGTTAATTTCCCTGGAGTAGCCCTCAGCCAGTGATAGGCAAGAGCTGGTTGACCCCTGAAGGACACATCGGAGGCATATTGTATTCCAGTGTCATCCAGTAGAAATATAATGTGAGCCTCAAATGTGAGCCTCATGTTTAATTTCAGATTTTCTAGTAATTACATTGGAAAAAGTAAGGAGAAATGAGTGAAATTAATTTAATAATATTTTAGTAACATAATATATCCAAAATATAATGATTTCAACATATAATCAATCTAAAAATTTTATTAGTCTGATATTTTACATTGTCCTTTTTTTCACACTATGTTTTTGAAATTTGTGTGTATTTTACATTCATATCTAAATTCAGACTAGACACATTTCAAGTCTTCATTGGCAACATGTGGTACTGAACAACAAGATTTTTTTACCATCACCCAAAGGTCCTCAGTAGAATTGAGCCCTGACTGTCCACAGTGGAGCTTGCTCACGCAGTATTGGGTGCCTCTCCTTTCTTGTCTCACCTCCCTACTGCCCTCTGGCACTTTCTGGGATAATCTCTTACATTAAGTATTTGAACTCAATAGTTGTCTCAGTGTCTTTTGAGAAAATCCAACCTAAGACAAAGACTCTGCTTGTCTTTTGTAAAACATTAAGCCCAAGGTGAAATTTCAATTAGAATATCCATCCCTATACTCATGTGGGATGTCTTATTATTTAAAAGAACCATATGTTGAAAAAAGACTTTAAGGGGTCACCCACATCTTGATTTAATTCCACGAACTTAATGTTAATTTCTGCTATTTTCATTTATCCTGCTCATATGAAGTATCCTTGGAATATCCTTCAGCCATGGGGAGTACTGCCCTTTCAGCCAGCCAGTTTAAGGGCCTTATCTTGCTAAGGATCATTTGCCTAAGTGCCCTAAGTATACATTTCTAGGCAAGGGGAGTTGACTTCTTAATGAGATGCAGCTAGCTATCCAAACCACTGAGTGATTTTAAGAAAATCATTATTAATGCTAATGCAGAGCCCACAAGATTGGAGTCAGCATATGAGGTTTGGGGGGCTTTAATTGGATCATCATTTCTGATTTTAGTCTCATCAGGTTTCCTGGGGGTTTCGTGTCCAGCAGCTGGATGCAGCTGTTAAAGTCATACTCAATGGCCCAAGGATGCTAAGTCACCTGGCCAGAATGGGCTTGGGAAGCTGCTCTCCATTTCCTAGTATCTGAGTGCTGAAATCACGGGAGATTTCTGTGCAGAATGGTTCTATGATGTGCCACTTGTCCTACCAGACATTGGTGAGCAGGCTGACTTCAGTCCACATCTCACACTTGGAAGTGTTGGTCTCCAAGAGAGGTCTCTATCCAGACCATTAACTACTGCCTTTCTCTGCCCTGCATCACATCTTCTCATATAAGTAGAAATGCTGGAAAGATTTTTAAGAATGCAGCTGACACTAGGAAAGGGCTACTTGGGACAAATAACTTGCCAACAAAGGCTAGTGAATGATAGTGAATAATAATCTGACTACCAAAAGCCAGGTGAACTGACTCTCCAGGTGGCAGGAACCCCCTTTTGGAGAGTTTGCATATTTCCTTAGTGTAAATACACACACCACAGTGTTTTCAAGCTACCAAACATGAGATCAATGAATGTGGGAGCCGAGAGATAGGTATAGTCAGCTCACTCACATCAGCCCCAGCACACCTCTGCTGAGCCAGATTGTAACTGAGTATGTACCTTGTGCCAGTCACTCAACATACATGAATTCATTTAAGATGTGCAACAACTGTAGGAGTCAGGGATTGTTATTACACAAGGCTTAAAAGGCTTAAATTTTTTAAAGGGAATTCCTGGCTTAAATAGCCGATCCATTGGTGTGTCTGACCTCCTAGCTTAAATAGCTGACCCACTGGTGTGTCTGAACCCAAAGTTCATACCCTTGTACTCCTGTCTCCAGACCCTACAGGTAAGTAGAGGCAGGAGCATCTCAGATGATGTGAGGCAAGGTCATCCTCAAGGTGAGGCTCTGCCCTCGTGGACAATGATAGAAACAGACCAGCTTAAATGCTTAGGATGCCTTTTAAGTCCTTTATCAGTTTCTTTTATCCTACAATAGAAAACATTTCCCCATCTCCTTCCATTCCCAAGAATGGCTGTTGAAATGGGACCCTACCAGGAATAGGAAATCAACAGCCACCTATGAAAGTCCAGCTACATGAGAGTCAGGAGCACAGTTGAGTTCTGTAGGGGGCAAATCTATGCTCGTGACAAAACTCCAGGTCTCCACTCTCTGCCAGAAACAGAGGCAATATAGATAATATGATATGCTGTCAAGGAGAATTATGGGTTGCTTTGGAGATATCTTCCTTCTGCTTCCCCAGGCCAAAGGGAGAGTTGTTCCTGCTGAACCACAAGTAGAAATCTGAGCACAGACGCCATATGTATCAGTGACATTTAGTGAGTGCCTCCATGGGTGTCAGGAAATGATACTATACTTATGTCATAAATGACTATTCATGGTTAACATGTATCCACGTCCAGTGACTACCCAAGGAGGGCCCTGTAACTTTTTAAAAAATAAAGTACTTTTGGGAAACGCATCTCAAAATTTAGACAAACAGAAACAAATAGATGTCTTTAAGAGATGTCTCACCCATTCTCCAAGAATTCCCATTCAGGTTGGGAAATCAGGTTAATGATCAAAAACTCACTTTTAGGAAATTCTGGTTTGGGGTTGAATCCCCAGCATTAGAAATTCTCCTCTTAGTCCTAGAGGCAGTTGATGCATTTCAGAGGCATCTTCCAGGGAGTCTTAGCATCTTCTCCCAGGGATATCGCAAGTGTCGTTTTGCCTACTTTATGCATCCTTTTGAGCACAGCATCTGTGCTCAGTGAGCTGTTCCAAGCATCTCATTTCTGTTTTTGCTGAACCCGTTCTGAAGGGTCAACATCCATCTCACACCTGGTGACAGAAGTTTGGGGGAGTTGCTAATGTAGTCATTGGCAAAATTTTTCACCCTAGCCATGGTAATGATCTTCGATGTGACTGCCATGCAACCACAGAAAGCCTATGGTGCCCAAAAAACCTTTGTAGTCCATAATGCCACAGTTTTTAATAGTACAGCTACCAAATGCAATTTTTTGTTCTGTTCCTTTTTTAATAAATGGGAAAAGAAAAATGAGTCGCCATAGCTCTGTAGTATAATTTTAGAATCCTGGCATAAGGCGACAGCTGCTAAGAGAGTAAGAATTAGGCATGGGCCCCATTATATCTTGGTCTTAAAGAAAGGCTTGGGTAAAGGGGAAATAAAACCAATTGGAAATGAAATTCTCAAGACACTACTAGGTACCAGGGACACAAGAGAGATTAGGAAAGACAAATGTCCTTTTCTAAAGGAACTTACATTCTTAGGAGGTGGGATGGAGAAGGGAGACATACAATAAAGAAATAAAGAAGGGGACAAGATAATTTCAGATATATCAAATGATGTATTTGAGAGAGATTTCCCTTGCAAGGACCCTTCATATTAGGAATTCAGGGAAGGCCTTTCTCGGGAGCTGAATGTGGTTTGAGATTAAAAATGGAGAAGAAGATAGACATACGAATGTGTATCTTGGGGGAGAAGAAGAATAGCAGGTGTGAAGATTCCAAGGCAGAAACCAGCCTAGTAATAGTTGAAGAACACACAATGGCAGCCAGTAATTCTGACGCCAAAGCACAAGTGGGAAATGAGGCTAGAGCAGTAGGTAGAGCCCAAATGGCATGTTGCCCTGGCCCATGAAACTGGATTTGGATCAATCCAATTGGTCTTGGTCTGTGATCCAAGACCAGTGGCAGGCAGGTAAGCAACAGAATCTGGTTTATGTTTAAAAGATAACTCTGGTTGCTACAGGGAGAGTAATTTTAGGGAAGTTAGAAAGCCAGAAGGTTACTGTAATAACCCAGATAAGAGATGCAGATGATTCCACAGAATGAACACCACGGATGAATATGGGATAGAATTTGGAGCAGAGATGATAGGACTTATTACTTCCTGGGAAAGTAAATGAAAGGAAATATTAAGGACAATAGCTCAGTTTTGAGGTTTACACTCTTGGGTAGGTAGTGAGATGTGAAATACTCTGGAGAGAACAGGTTTGCCGACATCAAGAGTATTGTTCCAGCTGTGCTTAATGGGATTATTACATAAATTTGAAATGCTTGGTGAGAGCTGAGTGAGGGAAAATCATTAGGGCTGGAAAGAGGGAGGCACAGTTAAATCCCAGCCCTGAAAGGAAAATAGGAGAGATGGTAGTTACAGGACCCAGGAGACAGAGAGGGTCAAGTGGAGGAAGCCAACAGATTGGGGTTGTAAGCTTATGGAGGGGTACAGTAAGCCCTTGAAGACCACTGGTCACTTAGGAGTAAAGCCAGAAATTTCACTGGTGCATAGAGACCCGTATCCCAGGGCACAGCTGGGTGGGAAGTGAGGTAAAGAATGGAGAGTGGATATGGAGGTGCAAAGAGAAGACATCCAGTCAGGATATAAAACAAGATGCCATGTAGGCAGTTGAAGATATGCTTTGAGCTTAGTAGAGAGACCAGGACTCGAAATACAAATTAATGCCTAACAAAGTATCTATATCTGAATGGGATGAATTTAGAGATATAATTCCTAAAACCGTCTTTAGAATTTTTCTTTCTGTTTAAATTCTTCAGAATTTAAATTATTAGCCTCCTTGGATAGACTTGGCCCGAGGGTATTGGGAAGCAGTGAGAAAAGTGGGAAACATAATAATTAAACTGGGGACATATAGAAGTTGTTTAGAATTTGGACTACTAAAGAAATCTGCTAAATAGAAGGAGGATAATTTCAAGCACCATGCCCCCCCACCCCAAAATGAGACACTGCAGCTTCATCTGGCTCTACTTGAAGGACTTAGTAAAAGGAAATTGCACAATGGCAGCTATCAGTTAATCCATGAAGTTTTAAATCAATCTCCTGTGGAGGAAAAAAAAAATGGGGTTTCCTTGTGGAGAATTTCTTTTAATTAAAAAAAGAGAGCATCTAAGAGGCACCTGGGTGGCTCAGTCGGCTGAGCATCTAACTCTTGATTTCTGCTCAGGTCACGATTTCACAATTCAAGCCCCACGTGGGGCTCTGTGCTGGCAGAGTGAAGCCTGCTTGGGATTCTGTCTCCCTCTCTGTCTGCCCCTCACCTGCTCACTCTGTCTCTGTGTCTCTCAAAATGAATAAATAAACTTTAAAATAAAATAAAATGAGCGTCTAAGTTTTCACATTTGTGCGAATCATTAATAATGGTAACGAAAAGATGTTTAAGCTGAAGCCTGAATGCCCATCTATGTGCACTGGAGAATCACAGGCTGTTGCCGAAATTCAGCTTAGCCAAAATGACACATGAACCTGTGATCAAGCTTCTCTGCACATGTGGGTTTACTGCGGGGGTAAGAAAAAGAACTTTAAGTTTCAACATAATTTTAAATATTTAATACCTACATAAGAATGTTATAAATCTTTATGCTTCCAGAGGTATTAGAGCCAAAAGGCCTCTCTCCACCCCACAAGAAGAGCAAAGCAAAGAAGCCAGAGGGTTCCAAAGACTCTAGCGAAGGTGAGTCCTTTTCTTCTGGTCTCTAAAAAATTACTCCCTGAAAAGAAACTTCTGGTTAATGTTTACATTACGCATGTGCTCTCATGTTCGGATGTTCCTGAGGGTGCAGAAATCACAGAAAAATTCTTTATCCTTTCCTAATATGTTGATACTCCCCTGAATGTGAGAAAAAAAACACCAGATTTAGGTTTAACTTGTGAAGGTAAAAACCAAGTTGAAGAAGACGGTTTCTCGGTGCAATGTATTTTCTGTTCCTACAAATGCTCAAATTGCAGGTGGTGCTTACAAGTTAGGTGGAGACCTCTAGGTGACAAGCAGTGTGTGGCCTTTGCCTTATTGAGATCATTTGCTTTTTTTCACGAACACATTCTGAGTCCTGAATCCAAAGTCAGGAGTGGGTGCGGAAATTCTTCCAGTCTTTAGTGTTTCCTTCCACTCTCAAAAAGCCAGTGTTATCTTTGCATTGAATGGGCAGGTCCCATTGGGCTCAGTTTTCTGAAGAAATGAAGCTGTCTCTTTTACTTAGTGGCCACGCTAAGTGCCACCTACAAGGTATTCAAATTTTTCTCTGAAAATGTAAATTAGGTATTTTTTAAGGGGATCTCTAACATACACGAGTATGCATGAACTTCTTCAAGGGAAATGTATTTTTGCTTTCTACTTTCTGTCTTTGGAGCCTCACTTTCACTCCACTGTGAAATGGAGAGTATGAGAATGCTGGTGGTGTCGGCTTGAGTCTTTGGGGAAGATGCCAAGATGAAACAGAAGTGCAGGAAATGTGAAGGCAGAAAAGCCTCAAAGGCTAAAATGGGGAGGAGCAGGGGAAGGAGCAGGAGGAGGAAGAGGAGGGAAGGAAGGAAGATTAGCTAGGAAGAGCCAGTCTGCAGTGCAGTCTGAGAAAGTCTGGGGAGGCTCAGAACAAACCCCGGCCATTACAGTTGACCTGCACCGGGCAGGAATGGCCGGGCTCCAGGATCCCTTTCCTCCAGCTCAACTCACTGGCTGCAAGCAGCTTGGGGAGAAAGTGGCTGCCGTGCGATCTCCAAAGTGTGGCCAGTGGATGCTGTCAGCTAACTCCACTCCTGGCATCACATTCTCTCTTGAAGGAAGATCCTGAGCATCTCACCTCCGTGACAGCATGGCCTCTGCATGAGTGCGGGGGTTCCAACACTGCCTTCACCCTCACCTCTGTTCAGAACCAGCCGAGAAGGCAAAGCTCTAAGAAAGTTTGAAATCAAAAACATTAGCTTTGTTACTAATGAGGTTAGTTCTGAGCATCTGGTGGCCCTGCCCCCAAATGGGTGTCCTACATGCTGGACTTCACTCCTGAATATGAAAGGCATAACCTGTGTCCCCTCAGGAGCAAGTACCACTGTCCACGTATCCCCATTGCCTGGACAGAGGCTACCCTGAGCTTATTAAATGTAAAAGAACAGATCAGGACATGCCCTCTCTGTGGACAGGTGGGTCTGAGAGAGACTCAAGATGGGACTGTTTCTGGGGTACCTGGGTGGCTCAGTAATTTAATCCTCCAATTCTTGATGTTTGGCTTAGGTCATGATCTCACAGCTGTGTGATCGAGCCCCGAGTCAGGCTCTGCACTGAAAGGATAGAACCTGCTTGGGAATTCTCTCACTCCATCTCCCACAGCCCTCCCCTGTTTGTGAGCTCTCTCTCTCTCTCTCTCTAAAAAAAAAAAAAAAAAAAAAAAAAAAGGGGACTGTGTCTTCCCCCAGGCTTGGATAAGTGAAGGGAGGATGGAGAGAAGGGCACAGCAGTGAATGTTCTCTGCCCTTTGGTTGAGGGGTGAGGGATAAACATTTCCACCTAACAGTTAACAGCAGAAATAGTGTGTATAAAGTGCCTAGCAGGGGCCTGGCATTCATGATGGCTATTATAATTACCAACATAATCAGCACCATGAGAGGGTGCCCACCGTCCTAATTCACTGAAATGGGCTTGAGAGCTTAGAATCATTCAGAGGAGGACACTTAGAATCACAGAGTAGGCCGGCAACTCTAACTGGCCCCACACTGGCCAGGCATTCATCTGCTACCCTAATGATGTCATTTCCTGGATAATCTCGTCAGCCCACGAGATGAGGGGCAAAACAACAATTGCCTTTTTCTCAGAGAGGCTCCATCTCCCCTAGCAGTTCCTGTCTTCAAAAGTTGTTTTCCAGAGCCTGAACCTGTTTTCTTTGCGAGTGTCACATGGTGAGCCCTGAACTGTAGCATCTCTGCCACCTTAAATTAGCAGGAGTATTCCTCCCAGTTGTTCCTTCAAATGTGTGGAAACTTCTTTCACCTCCTAAATAATGTGCGTTGTTTAGCACATCATTCCATACTCTCAGTATGACTAGGTAATATGGCTTTACCTCACCTGAATATATGGTCGCAGAATGTGCTCAGAGGCGCAAAAGTGCCAGGCGTGTTGTGTCTGTGGCATCATGGTGAAATGTAAATGTTAGCCACTCCATAGAAACAGGAATTGTGTGTTTGTTTCTCAGATGACTTTTAGGACAAAAAACTAAAAGTTGCCGGGAAAACAGCGAAAAAAGGGAGCATAATCTGACATGCCAGTGGTAGATGATTCTATCATGGGCACTCATTATTTGTCAGTTTCTAAGTTGACAAAATAAACTACCTCCTGAATTCAGTACTGTCGCATATGTTTCACTTCCTCTCAGGATGAGAAGAGTTACAATCTTTAGCAAAGAGTTACAATTCTTTCCCACTGGATGCACAAATGGAATATTGTGTCCCTGGGGGAGGGGTAATGAGGATCATGACCCTTCTCTGTAGTCTTCTTCCCATTTTCGAGTTCAGTCCTTTCCCAACTTGGTCGTCTCCCTAAAATTGGAGAGAAGCTTCTGGTATTTTTATTTATAGATCACTCAGCTTAATTCCCCATCAGTTGGCCTCATCTCTCTTCTCCCCTACCTTTGGGTTCTCTGCCCTGATTCCAACTCTCAAAGGTCCTACTGATTACCTCAGTTTACCTTATAATAACCATTTTCAGACAGGATCACAGAGAGTAGAGCTGGAACGCAATTTCACCTAGATTTTCTAGCATATATAACCATAACAACTATATTTTGATCCAGAAGAATTCTGCGAACATATGGGCAAGTTTTCTCATTCTACAGATCTGTTTTTAAAGCAGACTGCAAATGGTTTTCTAACTCACCCAAGTCCACCAGTTTGTTAATGTCAGAATGTCTTCTTTTTTCTAGAAACAACATACCTCCACTAATCCTTTTCCCTCTCTCTCTTCTGGAAACTAGAACTAGTTTTGTTGAAGGAGGCAATGTTGCCCTCATTGCAGCCTCCATTGAAAGCGTTATTACTTTAGTAAACATTGTACTCAAGTACTGAACATCAAAATAAATAATCAAACAATTTCTAAATGTATTTACTTGCATTTTTTATATTGTGGACTTTGGGATATAGTTTTATTCTCACTGTTTTGATTGAACTTTCATGGACCCCAGTGTTCTCTGACTTGACCCTCTGCAACACCATACCAATAATGAAATAATTAGTAACTTCAGATTGGCTGGCCTCTGATTTAAATGATAAGCCATCCATGAATCAGCAAATTATAGGCGCAATTGTTTAAGAAACACCCAGTGAATACAAGTTCCAGCAATTCCAGCTCTCAAGAATTTGGACCAATTTTCTTCTTACACAAACTTAATTGAAAGAATATCATTAGAAAACTTGGCACCATTAATAAACCATGCTCTTCTGACAGCTTTCCTCTATCTCCCACCAGGAAATTCTTTCGAAGTTCCTTCATTGAAAATCTCTCAGGCTTTGTGTGAAAACATTATCATGTTGCCTTTTTTTTTTTAAGGCAGTTTTTCTGGGTAAAAAATTTGAGGTTGATTGTTATTTTCTTGCAACATGTAAGATTTTTTCCCCAGTCTTATCAATTCTGTAATTGTTAAGAAGTAATATCTCCATCTAGTAGTTTCTTTTTAGGAGGTCTGTCTTTTCTTTCTGGCTGCATTGACAGTCTGGTCATTATCTTTGATGTCACTCAGTTTCATTTTGATGTACCTCAGTGTGGGTTCCCCATTATCCTTCTTAGGATTTCATGTGCTTCATGGTTATGGGAATGGACTTTTTTTTTATGTTTATTTTTTTTTTTTTTTTGAGAGAGAGAGAGAGAGAGAGAGAGAGAGAGAGCATGAGAGGGGGAGTGGCAGAGGGAGAGGGAGACAGAGGATCCGAAGCAGGCTCCTCTCTGTCAGCACAGAGCTGATGTGGGGCTCGAACCCATGAACCGTGAGATCATGACCTGAGCCGAAACCAAGAGTTGGACACTTAACAGACTGAGCTATCCAGGTGCCCTAGGAATGGACATTTTTTAACTAAAGTTCTGTTTTTTTTTCTATTACCTCACCATATATTACATTTCCACCACTCTCTATTCCTTCTTTCTCTGTCCTTCAGGACTCCTGTGTTTTTAGTTTGTTTTTTTTTGTTTGTTTGTTTTTCCTTTTCTGTATCCCTATCTCTCTTTGCTACTCCTTTATGGTTATTTTTTCAAGCCTGTCGCTCAATTTTCTAATTTTATTTAACTCTATTTAATCTGATTTCTGTTCTTATCACTTTAATTTTTACAAGTTTTATTTGGTTCTTTTTAAAATATGGCTGGTCATTCCTTATTTATTAACCACATAAAATATTTTTTTAAATAATCTGTATCTGAAATTTCAATATCTCTAGTCTGTAGAAGTCAAATTCTGTGGTTTATTGTTTTTTGCAGATTCATGATTACAGTAATTTCCTTACATATTCTGTGTTTTTTTATTGCCATGTTATTTAGATTTTTATTTGTGGGAAGTTTTTGAAGTTGGATGAAGAGTTTATTTATTTACAGTTTTGTTTCTGAGATACCTGAAGATATTGCCAATTTAGGAAAACCTTAAACTATATACTTGGCTTAGAGTTTTTTATTATGTTTTTTGTTTGCCACTTGATGCTAAGCCCATGTTAGTACATATATAAGATTAGGAAATCTCAACAGAGACTTTGTTCTTCCTTTCTTCCTCAGTGCTAAAATTGAGACAGGAAAATTTTGTACTATATTCAGGACCAAAGCACTGGTCCTACGCCTCATGTGTGTGGTTCATTTGAACCAAAGCTCTAGTGAATGGTTCGCAAAGACTGTTCCTCCGTCTGCATCACCAACATCCCTGGGAACTTGTTAGACTACAAATTCTCAGGCCCCATCTCAGACTTGTTAGAACTACAAATTCTAGGGCCCCATCTCAGGGGCCCTAGAATCTTGATTCAATCCCCTTCATTTCTGGCTTCTAAGGAGTTCCCTTTAAAAGCCACCAGTTCAGCCACGTATTCAAGAAATAGGTAGATAGGGGGCGCCTGGGTGTCTCAGTCCATTCAGCGTCAGACTTCAGCTCAGGTCATGAACTTGAGGTTCTTGAGTTCCAGCCCTGCATCAGGCTCTGTGCTGACAGCTCAGAGCCTGGAACCTGCTTCAGATTCTGTGTCTCCCTCTCTCTCTGTTCCTCCCCTGATTGTGATCTCTCTCTCTCTCTCTCTCTCAAAAATAAATAAACATTTATTATTATTCTCTCTCTCTCAAAAATAAATAAACATTTATTATTATTATTATTTTTTTTAATTGCTCTCAGGAACTTAGAGGAGTGGAGAAAAGGCAGGGGCAGATTTGGGAGAGTTCGATATTCAACTTTCTAAATTTGTGTGTAATTGAAAAAATATATATATGGTGAGAATTGTTTTATATATTTATCAAAAAACATATTTTCATTTAAAAACTAGAGACATTATACTTCTAAACTTCAGTAGCAAATTTAGAATAGTAATTTTATCCAAACATTCATCTCCAAAGTCTTCAGTGGCTTTTGGTAATGAATGCTATTTTCCACCATCTTTTTGCAGAAAGCACTAGCACTTTGGCTCTCGCTCTACAATTGCCTCTTCATAGAATATTCAACAAGCCTTCATGGGATGCACATCCTTCAGGAACCCGAGCCCTTGCAGTGCTAAATCAAGCAGCCCTATACTGCACTTTAAAATATTAATGATTTCTTTTGTCAGATGAAATTACATGTGGAAACATTTTGGAAACTAGAAAGCACTATGCAAGTTTGAAGGATCTAATGTAGCTATTAGAGGTATTATTATTATCGTCTTGACTAAAATTAATTTTTCTGAACACATGAACCGTTGGTGGAATGCACTTTGTATGTCCTAAGAGGTAGAATTTTCTCTCTGCCCTATTATTTTTCCTGCATATTAATGTATCATGTGACATGTTGTTTTGTGAGTAGCTGGACAGAAGGGACATTCTATCTTTCAGAATGCCATGCAGCAGTTCATGCGTTATATTCATAAGCATGCTCTTTAATTTAATTTTTTGACGAGTGCAGCGAAGGATAAAATCAGGCAGTCACAATTTTGACTTTGCCATCACTCAAATGAGCTTAGTGACTGACCAGGTTTAAAAAAAAAAAAAAAAAGAGGAAGAAGCAGGAATGAGAAAAAGCAGCTTTCTCATTAAGTAAAGCTTTGTTTTATCCTCTAAACCTTAAAATACCAAGAATTTAAGCAAAGTGTAAAATTTCCATGGTGAAAATCAGAATACAATAAAAGTCCATGCCACCATCTTGTTTTAATTATGCTCTTTAAGTTCTGCATGATTCAAGGCCATTCAGAGCGAGCCGGTAGAAGGGTCCAATGGTCATGCTCTCCACATTTACCCATTAAACAGAGCTGTGGTTCTGACCACAGAGTCCTGTTTCATTAGGATTTTAATTATTATGATTTCAAGTATTAAGGCATTTTCTATAAGCAAGAAGGATGAACCTACCTGGCCAGAGTAACCATGGGTGCTATGTGACCCAGGCAGCCCCCATTTATGCCTGTTGGCATTGGCGTATTATTGGTGATGTTGCCGTTCACTGTTGGAGGCCTTCTGGCTTGGGTGATCACATATGCGGACCCTCCTACCTGTGGAGAAAGAGCAGTTCAACAGAAGTGTGGACAGAACTTTTAACTGTACAACTTCTGCTTCCTACTCTGGCAGTTTTTCTAACCTAAAGGTCAGTTTCCTCATTGTTAAATGAAGGGAAAAACCTACTCTGTGGGAGTGTGGGAATTTAAACAAGATGATATGTGGAAACTGCCGGCACAATCTCTGGACAGAAGAGCCAGTCAGTCAAAGTGTACTGAATCAAAACAGGAGGAACTCCCTCCCTCAAAAACTCACCCACTTTGTTTACTAACGCTTGAAATTCCTTTCAATAGCAACAAGAGTGTTCCAAATGGAGAAAAGACTTAAACTGCATTGGCTGAATCTCCTATCTCCCTAGGTGTTTTTCCTCTTCTCTCTCCTATAGGTTCACTAGCCCTCCTCGGCCCCCACAAACCACATTAGTTCCTGTCCCAAATGGACTTTCACCCAATCTACCTTCTCCTTGATCTCAATCCTTTTTTTGAAGATCTTATTTTTAAGTAATCTCTGCACCCAACATGGGGCTCGAACTCACAACCCCAAAATCAAGAGTCATATGCTCCACCGACTGAGCCAACCAGGTGCCCCCAAATTTTTTATCTTCAAGTCAACCTTCCTGAGAAACTGGTCTACCTCCAATATTTTCCCCCTCAATCATTCTTTGGCTTCTACTTCCTGCCTCTAAAATTGCATGGGGAGTCCCATGTTAGATCAGGGGCATGAAGGGGGAGGTGGTCTCTGGTTATGGGCTGTCAGTTCAGATCTGCCACTGAGACACACATTGTCCAGCCCCGTGGGCCCCTGAATTTTGGTAATTCTCTGATATTTTTGTAAGATGTTAAGAACAAGGATCTCTCTTCTGAGGCTTGGTCTTTTTCCAACTTCCTGTGGTCTTAGTCTCCTGGATGAGTGTTTCTCAAAATGTGGCCAATGGAACACTGTGGATGGTCCCCAAAGCCCATTCAGGGGATCTACAAGGTCAAAATGAATTTCACATGGAGCTGTGCTCTCAGAAGTCTCCATTCACATTGAATACAGTGGGAACAGCGTCCCCTGGAGTTGTGCAAAATAGTGGTGTCACAGAGATTTCCCACAGCATCCTTCCTCCAGCCACATCAGTTTATCTCCCCACCATCCAGATATAGCTTTTCTAAGTATTCATTCCACATAGTTTTGTTAAATACACACTCATTGACAGCATAGGCACTGTTTTAGGGACTGAACACACACACACACACATACACATAAACCCTTTTTTTTTGTGGGGGGGGGCTTATATTCTAGGGTCTGTGGGGATGGTCATTAATAGATTTTAAAATAGTAAATAAAATATAATACATAGTAAGTCAAATGGTGACCCATGCAGTATTATTTATGTATTGCTGGCTGAAATTTTATCCCAAATGTAGCAGCTTAAAATACAAAATAGCATTTATTACATTAGACTTTCTGTGGATCAGGAATTGGCTTAGCTTGAGGGTTCTGGATCCGAATATCTGATGATGGTGTACGATATTCTAGGTCATAAAATTGTAGGTCATAGAAAAGTATGGCTTCTGCCTGACTGTCTCTTGGATCACTCGCCCTGGGGTAAGGCAGCTGCCATGTCCTGAGGACACTCCACCAGCACTGTGGGAAGGTATGCATGGCAAGAAACTGAGGTATTGTGCCAACAGCAAGTATCAATGCTCAAGTCACTTGAGTGAGGCATCCTGGCATTAGATGTGGCATCTGAAAGAGAGAGAGAGGAGTCAAGGATGAGTCTTTTTATGTTCTCCACAAAAACTGAATCTAGAATAGAAGTTGTACCCGGCTTACATTTAGTTCAAACTTTCCAAGAAAAAGAATTCTTATTCCTACCTTCCATCATGTCTGTCCAGGTAGTTCTCACTCCCTGCACCCTAGGAAGGCCACATTAGCCCATTATGAGGCTAATTTTCCAATTAAGCAAAAGCAAAATATTCAGTCATGAAGAAACTTATTGTCAATAACAACAAAATAGAGAAAACACAAATGTGTTAACAAGGAAGATAACTCACAGAAAAGATTGTTTTAGATGCTTTAGATACTATAGACTCCAATATGTTCTCTCCCAACAAGAGGTGTTTATTACTGTTGTTGTCTTGTTTATTTTCAATCAGTAGTTTTCCAGTTAATGGATAATGGTGGAATTGCTGTCATTTATGATGAAAGCAAGAAAGAAATTAAAGAAGAAAAGAAAGTAGGACAGGAGGCAGGGAAGAAGAAAGGAAAGGGGAAATGTGGTTGCAAGCTAGTGGAAAGAGCCCTGAACTAGGAACCATTACACCTGAATTCTATTTTCGATCTTAGGCACAGGATCAAATCCTTCACCTAATATCCCTGAGGTCCCCTCTAAATATCAAATTCTGTAATTCTACATAACCATCAAATTCATGAAAATTGATTCTTTATGAGCTCTTTCTTTCATGCCCAGTAAATATTTTCATCCTTAATTTAAAAGCTTTGAATCATGAGTTTTAATAGCCAAATAGTCCTCTGAGAACATCTCATTTCACAGAAAGATGGGGAAACTTTCTTTTCAAAGTCCTCCAGAATTGTCCAGAGGACTCACATGAAAAGCGATCCTAAGTTAGCTACTAAAAGCCAAAGGGAAAGACAGTTTATCAGGCCATATACAAAGTTTTGTTTGTTTGTTTGTTTTTAAGTTTCTTTCAGTGTTATCAGTATCTGTGAGTAATTCAGACTCTGCCTATTTTGATTTCCAAAACTGAAGATAAAGAATGTATTTGTTTTGTTGAAGACTCAGTCCTTGGGTTTACAGAGCTACATTAGAGGGTTTTTTTTTTTTTTTCCAGTGCTGGCACGGTGCCAAGAGGACATTTGATGGCTTATAATATTAGATATTAATTTTTAAGTAGAGAAAGGTTTGGTTTTGCTTTGTCTTTAAGAAGTATTGCTATTTGAACCTTGTTGGATTTTCACATTCGGGTTTTGCCGTTATATTTCAAAATTTCAATTTTCTACTGTAACAAAGTTGTGCTTTCCAACTATCCCGGAGAGAGTCTTAAACCAGTCCACCTACGCTGGAATTACCTTGATGCGCAGCAGGCTCTCCTAATACCTTGCTCTAGCATGCCTCTTCACCCCTAACTCCTGCCACTCTGGAGCCACCAGAGGCAGTCTTAGGAAATGACTCCCATCTCCAGGGATTGCCCTGCCTGAGGAACGACACAGAGAAAAACAGGGTATCCTATTCTCCTTGCATAAAAACACCGGCAGATCGCTAGAATCATTTCTCAATTCTCTGTCCTAAGAATTCCCTACTGATCTCTAACAATCTTTGCTGCTGGCAGAAAGAAAATAGATAGGGGGTTTGGGGAGGAAAGGGGTGGAGGGATGGGGAGGTTTGCTCTAGAATGCAGGGTAAAAGTGGGGTGGTTTTGCTGAGTGTTTGGTGAACGGCGCAAACTGCTACTCTCAGGGGAGCTTCTTATTCCTTCAATCTAAAGCTGCCACTCACGGTGAATGCTAAAAACGTAAATTCTTGCCCTCAGTCCCAGCCTGCCACCAAATCAGAAAGCTGTATTTTAACTCAGTGCAGTGCATCTTTGGAGCACCATTTTTATTTCAAACTTGGTTTTTATTTTAGACAAATAATCTCAAACTTAGAGCAAATTTGCAAGTACAAAGAAACATTTTCTTCTTGAACCACTCAGGAGAATGTTGCAGATCTGGTGCCCCTCACCCCCAAATATTTCACTGTGCACTTTCTGCAAACATGAGCAGCCCTCCTAAGTGAGCAGAATAGAAAGATAAAAATCAGAAAGTGAACACTGATACATTACTACCTTTAATACTCAGACCCTATTTAAGTTTCCCCGATTTCCCCAATAATGTCTTTTGTAACAAAGAGATCCAGTTCAAAATCACATGTCTGATTTTGTTGTCCTATCTCTACTCTCCTGCCTCCAGTTGGGAAGGATTCCTAGGTTTTAATTTGACTTTACTGACCTTGATGCTTTTGAAGATTGCAGGCTAGTTATAGTGTCGAATGTTCCCAATTTGGGTTTGTCCAATGATTTTTCATGACTGGATTCAAGTTATGGATCTTTACAGAGCTGTCACAGAGGTGATGCTGTGTTCTTCTCATGACATGATGTAAGTCACCCATGACTTCAATACGACCCATCACTGGTGATGCTCACTTTATTTGACCAAAGAGGTATCAGTAAGGCTTCATCACTGTGTAGCTGCTCTTTTCTCTATTTGCAGTTAATGTACATCTTGTGGGGAGGTGCGTTAAAACTATGTAAAATATTCCACTATTCACCAGTCTTTCATTTATTCATTTATTTATTTATATCATTTTCAACTCATATTTTTTTTTTATTGTATTCAATGGATCATAATTAGTTTCTATCAAGGGCCCCATCCTTTAAGATGGCTTCTGTGCCCTTTAGATATGTCCCCATCATTCTTTGACCATCCCTTGCTTTCCGGTCAACCAGATGGCCAAGCTCATATTATACTTTCCGTGCCCCAGCCCTGATGGCAGCCATTTCTTCAAGGAGCTTTGACTCCTTTTAGTGCAGAGTAGTATTTAGAAACCAGATCTTGGTGCTAGGTGTCTGGATCACAACTTGAGAAACATTATCTAAAATAGAATGACCAGATTATCTTGATGGTTCATTGTGAGGAACCAGCCAACAGGATTGAGCCTTCTCTGTGACTTCCTCTCATCTCATGGACCTTCCACTACAACTATGGCTGAGACAATAAATTACCCATATCTGGTTCAACCTTCAGACTGCAGCCCAGCATGGTTACAGATAGTGGCTAATTAGCTAGTGACTAGTATTTCAAAAAGCAGAAGATTACTGGTGATCTTGATACTACAAAAAGACAGCTGTTTCAGGTTAATTGTTAATCAACTGCCTCAGCCAGTGTTGATCAGGTTCCCTAAGCAACCCTGGTTACACGTTAGAATCTTCTAGAGAACTTTTAAAAATCCCTGCTTCTGTGTCTCACCCCCAGACCAATTAAGTCCAGCCTTTGGCAGAGGAACCCAGGCAACAGTTTTTTGTGGGGTTTTTTGATTTGTTTTTTTTTTGTTTTTTGGGGTTTTTTTTGCTTTTTTTTCCAGACAACAGTATTTTTTTTAAGCCTTGGGCAATCCTCATATGGAATCAAGGTTGCCAGTCACAGGTTTACACACCCTGTTTCCTGAGAATTTGGTACAGGATCACAAGTTCTCTCAATGCCAAAAGTAATTGGCCTGCCTGTATTGATTAGGCACTGAGACAGCAACATCGACACTTCCAGACATATAAAGGGCCATTTAGCTAACATTTATTGTGCACATTTAATGTGCCAGACATTTTTTTTCTAAGCACTTCACATCTAGCTCCTTCAATCTTTAGAACAATACTCTTGAGCATGTGCTGTAATATCCCCATTTTACAGATGAGGAAACTAAGGCACAGAGAAGTGAAAAAAATTACAGAATGTCACATGACTAGGAACTCTGGGAAATCAGGCCTAGAAGTAAAGTAGTTTGGTGCCAGACCAAATGCCAGTGCTTACACTTTGCGTTTGAGAACACAAAATTATTTTAGTGTGTGATTTCAGAGTCACCTAGAGGGTTTAGAACTGAGGCCCAGGCTCACCAAAGGACAGGGAGTGGGCCTTTACACTTTTACCAAGGTCCCCACAGGTTCTCCACAGAACGGGCAATCTGCAGGAGAAGGGGAATATACTAGAGAAAAGTCTGAAACAGAAGAGCTTGCAGACAGGAAAGAAGCAAAGGGCCCAAGCGACAGAGACATCGGACTGTGAAGTGGATGTGGACTGGGGGCTCTGATAGGAAGAACTTTGAAAACCCGGCAGAGGAGTCTGGACTTTATTTACTGATATCTGACAGCCATGCTGGGCTTTTTCACCATGAAAGTGACATGGGGCTCCTTGTATGAAGTTAAAACGAAACACACAGTGACACTCTCTACATTAAAGCTAGATCCCAAAACAGACCTGGATGAAAATCTTACCAAGACATTTTCAATTTGACAAGTCATGGAAATAATGCACTTGATAATAATGAGCTATATGGTCAGAAGATACACATTACCACTATTTCTGGTCAAAGCTATTTTACTGCACATAGAGACTAAACATACACTTTGCATATCGGTAAAGCAGGCGCACCAAAAATAAATGAGAAAAGCTCAGCTTTGGTTAATTATCCAGAATATTATAATCAGGTAATTTAAAGAGAAATTTTCTTTTAAAGCACACATGGAGATGTGGCCATGTTAAGATATATGTGTGTGCATATATAGATAGATATTTAGATATAGATATGGATATGGATAGATATAGATATAGATACATTTTAATTTTAATGTGAGGATGGGGGAGAACACCAAAATCTGTTTGGTGCTTAGGATTTCTGAAAGCCTTAATTCAGCCCTATTGTCAAATTTGACTTGTTCATTATGTAATACCAAATTCGCAAATTAGCAATAATGTAGGTATGCCTTAGAATTATCTCCTCACTTTTTGTAATTACTAAAATATACCCTAGGGGCACCTGGGTGGATCAGTCAATTAAGTGTCCAACTTTGGCTCAGGTCATGATCTCATGGTGAGTTCTAGCCCAGCGTCAAGTTCTGTGCTGACAGCTTGGAGCCTGGAGCCTACTTCTGGTTCTATGTCTCCCTATCTCTCTGCTCCTCCCCTGTTCACACTCTGTCTGTCTGTCTGTCTCTCTTTCTCTCTCAAAAATAAATAAATATTAAAAAAATATTTTTAGGGGCGCCTGGGTGGCTCAGTCGGTTAAGTGTCCGAATTCAGCTCAGGTCACGATCTCACGGTCCGTGAGTTCAAGCCCCACGTCGGGCTTTGGGCTGATGGCTCAGAGCCTAGAGCCTGCTTCCGATTCTGTGTCTCCCTCTATCTCTGACCCTCCCCTCTTCATGCTCTGTCTCTCTCTGTCTCAAAAATAAAATTTAAAAAAAAAATTACTATTAACAAAAATATATTTTTAAATAAAATTTAAATATACCCAAAACGAAAGTAATTTCTATATTAATGGCAAGGTTCACTGTGATTGTGAACATTTTGCTAATTTCCCTCATTGGTTGTTCTGCTACATAATAGGTGGTTTCCCCAGATCCTAACCGCCATCTGTCTCTGTGCATAGATGCAGAGATAGAAAGGGTAGTGGTCAGGAAAAAATTTAATAAGGCCTGAGTGTTCATTTGCCAAGGAGCTACCCTGACTGGACCCTCGCCCTTGAGCTTTGGGCTCATTAGCCAGCGCTTCTCATCTATGTTTCATTATCATCTTCCCTAAAGGAGCTGTCTTAGGACATTCTGTCCTAAGTCTCCCCTGAGATTTTCATACCACAAGTATGCTGTATATCCGTTTATGTACTGTGGCCTTTTGGAGGTCCCCCCCGCCCCCGCCTAGGAACAAATGTTTAGCCCACAATGAGAAAGAATGGGCTGCACCAGTGAAGGTATTTACAGGGAATTGGAGGGTGGGAGAGACAGAAACGCGTAGAGCATTGATTCTCCTGGACCTTCGCTACCAGACACAAATAGCTGCCTTCCTTCACCGGAGGCCACAGCCCTTGTAGGCGGCCCTCTCCATTGCTAGCTCTTGCTTGGTTTCAGTTAACCAACCACTCCCTCCCCTCCTCTCAGGCCTGGAGATGGTGAGGGCTTTCCCCTGTTGTTAGAGCTGTGGAGCTTCGCTGTCCTTTATTCCTTCCCTTGATTCCGTGCACGTCTTTTAAAATATCCCTTCGTGAGCCTTCTCACACCCTTTTGAATGGGCTTCTGCTTCCTCCTGGGATCGTGGTTGGTCTCTTCCAGCTGGAATCCCTACCACCTTGTGTGACCGAGTCTCCAAGACACAGTGTCACTTCAACCACGTTCTATTTTTTGACACCTTCCTCTTTTCCCTCTTTGGAAGTCTTGCTCTTCTCTTACTCTTCCTTAGCAACAAAGCCTACTCTTTAAAATGCACTCTTGTGGCGGTGGTTCAGTTTTCTTCATCTTATTTTCTGCATTGCTGTTGCATTTTCATTGACTTTCCATGAGATTTGCGTTTGGATATTAAACCATGGAAATCTTAACTGCTTGCATGCTTGAAGTTTCTCCTTAATTTTACAGACACCAAATCACCCTGATGGACAGGCTCCTGAATGCTTTCTCCCCACAAGTTAGTACTCTCGATTAGCAAGAGGGAAAAATGTCTGTTCCAGGTATTACAGCTGCATAACAAATTACTGTAAAATGTATTGGCTAAACATAACGATGTTTATTTTATCCACAAATCTGCTCAGTGGGGATAGTTTATTTCTAACTCCATTCAGCATCAGCTAAAGTAGCTCAGAAATTGGGAGGTGGTATCTTCAGATGTTTGCTCACTCACCTGTCTGAGCCCTGAGTTGGGGAGACTCAAACAACAGAAGGCTGGAATAATCACAGCTCCTTGGACATCTCTCTAGCTTGATGTAGTCCCTCCACACAATCTACCAGCATGAGGAGCTTCAGGGAAATCTTGCACATTGATTCAGAGCTCTCAAGGTACCTATCTCCAGAGCAAAAGTGAATTAGAATCCACATCACTTTCTATGGCCAAGTCTCAAAAGCCATACAGTGTTGTTTTGACCGCATTCTCATCACATTCACATCAGTCGAGACAGCTAACAAATCCTCCCAGGTTCAAGAGGAGAGAACATAGACCCTTTCCTCTTGATGGTTATTGTCAATGTCACATTAGAAAAAATATATAGTGGAAGGGGACAATCTGCTCCAATATCCATTATACTTACATACAGGAATATATACATATATATATAACTTAAAAAAAAAAAACTTTGTGGAATGAGATTCTGAAAGAAATACTTGGGACTATTAATGGAAAGCAAGCACAGATAGGAAGATATGAGTGTGGAAGTCTTAATATCTATTTTATATAATCATAGGGCTTAGGATTCAAGAGTGGGGAGATCAAGAGTGGGAACAGTTGGGAGAATAATAACTCTGGATTCTTGCCTGTTCTGATTGGCCTTAGCAAGTCTCTGATCTCTGTCAAATGAAGGATTTAATCTCTATGATCTTGATGGTCTCCTCCAAAGTGCCTGGTTCTATGCAAGGTTGAAGTTCAGCTACACCATCATATACTCACCATCTCTGTTTCCTGTTTAAAATTACTCTCCTACACAATTTGCTGACTCTAAATTCTGTTGCTTTTGCTGAGCAGTCACACTCTGCTGTCTATGTGGCTCTACTAAATCAAGTGTGAGCTTCAAGTCCTTGATGGCACCACACATTATTTCAAGAGTTATTCTTCCTTTGTGTATGAAAATTTGCATTTTGAATGTGTGCCATCAGAGGAGTAATAGGAAATTGGGGATTGTACTGTAGCCGAGTTAAAGGACATATATAAACAGGTATATATACATACATATATATATATGCACACATGTTATGCTGGCACTCTTCTTCTCTAAGAGACAGTTTTGATGGTACATGAGGGTATAAAAACACCAGATCCAGAGGGCGGGGGGTATAAAAGAAATGGGAACTAGACTAAAAGGCAACCCCAGAACTGTCTATGAAGTTCTCTCTGGAAAGTATCTTCATAAATGATACACCCCGTAGGCACTTTCCGGTGATGATCACCACAGAGCTCTGCATGTCTGAGACCCTGAAATGGTGACCACTACATATGAGGCTGCACAAGCCAGTCCATGGGTATTTTTAAATCAGAAATTTATAAAACTCCCAGAATATTGCTGATTTGCAACTGAGTGTGAGAACCACATGCAGCCCACCACATGGTTTATATAGATCAAGACTTTCAGATTTGAGGACAGAAAGCCAAATCAAACCAACTGGTTTAAGCAAACCTCTGTCTTATAAACTCAGGCATTGCTGGGTTGGAAAATAAAACAATTGCATCAAGACTGAATTTCTCTCCCCATCTCTGTACTGGCTTCATTTCAGAAATCCTCCTCTTGCTGGGGCCACCAGCAATCCTCTCCCAGCCCCAGTAGGAAAAAAAAAAAAAAAAAAATGCTTCTATCGCAACAACTCTAACAGAAGATGCAGAATTGAGTTTCAGTGTCTCTGATTAGCCAGTCTTGGTCAAGCACCACTTCCAGGGACTTGCAAAGATCAGACTAGGCTTGGATCACATGACCACTCTGGGCTAGAGGAGTGAGGGAGGAGCCCTCTGTGCTTGAGAGGAGGGTGGAGTGGTTCTCCAGAAGAAAACAGGGGCATTACCTATTATTATTATTATTATTAATTAGTATTATCTATCACACCCCTCATCAGTGAATACTATTGATTAATGAATTGTTGTGTCTTAGTTCTCTAAGACAGGCAATCACAGTTAAGAAAACATAATGTTATGGCCAATAGCAACTCCCCACTTTCTACTCTTTCTGATATGAGAGATCAAAAGTGAATTTGCCTTAAACTCCCACCTTGAACTGGAGAGGTACAGAGAGAGAAGCTATAGCTAAGCAGTACACAACCAGAGATACATGACAAAAATGGGAAAAGAACAGGGCAAATGAAAGTGACCATAGCAAGGACATTTAAAATAAAAATCAGTGTGGTGGGAGAAGTGATAAAACATCAGAGGGGAAATAAAGGCAAGATAGAGAAAGAAAGAAAGAAAGAAAGAAAGAAAGAAAGAAAGAAAGAAAGAAAGAAAAGGAAGGAAAGAAAGAAAGAAAGAAAGAAAAAAAAAAGAAAGAAAGAAAGAAAGAAAGAAAGAAAGAAAGAAAGAAAGAAAAAGGGAGAAAGAGGCACCTGGGTGGCTCAGTCGGTTAAGCATCCGACTTCGGCTCAGGTCATGATCTCACTGTCAGTGAGTTCGAGCTCCGCGTCAGGCTCTGTGCTGACAGCTCGAAGCCTGGAGCCTGCTTCAGATTCTGTGTCTCCCTCTCTCTGACCCTCCCCGTTCATGCTCTGTCTCTCTCTGTCTCAAAAATAAATAAACATTTAAAAAAAAAAAAAGGAAGAAAGAAAGAAAGAAAGAAAAAAGAAAAGAAAGACAAGTCGTGACTGTCTGTCTGTGGTGGCTGGGATGTTCCCACAGGGAACAGAGTTGTGGAAAGATATCTTATAGGCAATACACAGAGAACTTCTAGAAAGTGAGCAGTACCATTAGCCAAAAAGAGAATGCATTAGAAGGCAATGTGGAATTAGACTTTTTAAATTTGTGTGATCGCTTTTTAAAATGTCATTTCTACATCTTCAAGTTGTTTGACGGTGGGTCAAAGGAATACCCAAAGGACTGTTGATGAGTGGCTTCATTCAGTGGCAGCCCCAGGCAAAGGTGAAATTTGAGCTTCTGTTTACACTCGGAAATTCTTTGGATTGTGTGTTAACCTCCTCTGTAGAAGCCTGATGTTTATATATTGGCAGCCAAGGGGAACTGCTTCCTTCTTGGTGTTCACTGGCTGCCCAACTTCCTTATCTATCCCTCATTACATTAGCTAAGGTGGGGCCTCATCATCTGCTTGGGTTTCAGCCACTTAGCCAGCTCCAACTTGCAGTAACTGGGGTCCTGCAGCACTGTTTCTGCATGTCGAGGCTTCCTCAGGATGCATTTTAGAAAATGGATCTTAGAAATAATATGAGAGCCAGTTTGTGGGTTAAAGACCCAATTTTGAAATTTGGACACCAGTCTTAGGAGGCTGAATCTTGAGGCTTTACTTTTCAATTTATTCATGGACACCGTGCAAGCTTAGATTTACAACTACTAAGTTGTACAGGAACAGGTTTGAAGCAGTCTGTCTCAATGACCACAAGAGTTAGTGATGATTAAAACATCATATCCCTCACCGGTGCCTGGGTGGCTCAGTAGATTGAGCGTCTGACTCCTGATTTCAGCTCAGGTCATGATCTCACAGTTCCTGAGTTTGAGCTCTGGTTGGGCTCAACACTGACAGCACAGAGCCTGCTTGGGATTCTCTCTCTCTCTCTCTCTCTCTCTCTCTCTCTATCTCTCTTTCTCACTCTCTTTCTCTAACTCTCCCCTGCCCATGTCCCCTCTCGCTGTCAAGTGCATGCTATCTCTCTCTCTCTCAAAATAAATAAATAATCATTAAAAACCAAACAAACAAAACTATCATATTCCTCAATTACCAGAAGGTGCCTTCAGAGGAGGCTTTTGGTGTGTAAACAGGATGTTTACTGGGACTAGGAATGAGAAGCAAATGAAGCCCTGAAATAAAAGATAGTGATGATTTCACATTGAATCTGTGCCTCAAAATTTAATCTAATTATGCGTAAATGCATAAAATGCATAAAATCTAATTATACGACAATGAGTATTTTCATACAGTAAATTGGGAACTTGGGAGCATTTTCCTGGCCTAAGGTCAGTTGGGGAGGCACTGTGCCATGTGTCATGGCAGAAAGGGTACAGGCTCCCATGGCAGCCAGATCAGGGTTTGAATTTCAGCTCTACCACTTAGTGGCCTATAGACTAATAAGTCTTTCTACACCACAGAGTTCTCTTCCGCGAAATAGGAATAATAATCTTTACTTCCTGGGATTTGGGCAAGGATTAGAAGCAAAATATAAAAGAATAAGCCTAAAGTCTGACGAGTAAATATACAGTAGGCACTCAAAAATGATGGCTGTTGGGGTTCTTGGGTGGCTCAGTCCGTTAAGCGTTCAAATTTGGCTCTGGTCATGATTTCACGATTCAGGAGTTTGAGCCCCGCGTCGGGCTCTGTGCTGACAGCTCAGAGGCTGGAACCTGCTTCAGATGCTGTGTCTTCCTCTCACTCTGCCCCTCCCCTGCTCACGCTCTGTCTCTATCTCTCAAAAATAAATAAACGTTTAAAAAATTATGACTATTATCATTATTATTATTATAGGTAATAGAAATTCAGTTTTTCTCTCCATAGGAAAAATTCTAGGGAAAAATAAAGCCTTTTTAAATAGCCTGAGTATAGAATTGAAAACTGACTTAGTCCGATAAAATCATATCAAGGGCAGGGAAGTTTTGCTAGCTTCTCAGAAAAAGTATGGTCAAATTATTTTTTTTCTCTTCCATGTGTACTCTTTCCTTAGAGAGATTTAAAACTTTTACTTTCCTCCATGTAGAAACATTCCTGGCCATCTATCTGTTGCTATCCCATCAATAAGTCTGCCATTATTCCTTCAACAGGTGCCAACCAAAAGAATCATAAGCCTTTATGAGCTAACAGTGAAGTTTCAGCCGAGAAAAGAAATAAAAAGCCAGTTTCCTGAAAATTATAACATATACAAGTTTGGAACATACTTGTTTGTTCGTGTCTTTCTTTTTTAGTTTATAGAACACCCTTTGCTCTTTATGTTGAAAAACTGTCAATTATTACTGACTGTTGGCCACTTTTTCATCTTCGAGGTAATAGGTTTCTACTATAAAACTTCAACTCTGGTCAGCGCAGACAATGCATTATAAAAAAATATAAGGAGCACAAATGCAGCCATGAGGTCTCATGTGTGTTTACCTGTAAAAATGAAAGGGCTTATGGTATTTTAGAGAAGTAACTTTTTTTTTTAATACTAAGCACTCAGTAAACATTTCTGGGTAACCAAATAAATGAACAAACAAATAAGTAAATGAACAAAGGGAATTTACCACAACTACAAATCATTTCTCTTGAATGAAGTGTACTGCTTGCTTTCCTGGAAAAAAAAAAAAAAGTCAAATTAAGATAAATCATTGTTGAAAGAGTTCTTTAGGGAATAAAAGAGCAGTGAACATAGTAATAAAACATTGCTCCCCAAAGCAGAATGTGGTAGTTACAGTTACAGGAAGTCTATTAATCCCTTTCTTTTCTAGGATTGCCTGCCTTGTGTGTAATTTCGGTTTTGAAATCTTCCTTTTCCTGGGCAGAAAATAGCCCCCAGAATATCAGACCTGTGGTTATTTGACAACAGCTAAAGCTACCCCAGAGCCGTTTCTGTTATCTTTATTAACAAAGATCTTTGGGAGGCGAAGGTCATTTCAGAACTAACCAGCAAGGAATTTGTTAGGGTGTTTTCTGAATGCCGAAAAGGAGGTGGAATTCAGAGTGTGGGCATATAATCAGGGCAGTTAGGACAGGTCTAAATTTTTACTCGATCAGTGGGAATTTGGGTACATTATTTAACAGGAAGCCTCAACTGCCTTATCAAAAAGAGAAGGCAAGGATGTTACCCTCACACCAGTTTGGGTGAAGATGAAGTGAGATAAAACTCTACAGCATTTAGCACAATGCCCAAGCATTACTTCTACTATGATCTCTTTCTACTCACAATACTTCTGACACCAAAAGTGTGGATTTACTCCTGGCACCAATCAATTCTCTGGCTCACCAACTTCACCAACTAAGTGTCCTACCATTGACTTCAACTCTGACACCAACTACCTGGATTTAGCGTCAGACCCCATAGGTTAAGGGCTCAGTCTCACAGGGTTGCCCCACTTCCGACATCAATTGCAAGTCTAGGGCACCCAGACTCCTGACTGACTGACTGGCTATGAAGCAAGGGTGTCCTCATAACCCCCTCTTCAGGTTTGATGATTTGCTGGAACAGCTCGCAGAACTCAGGGAAACAGCTAACTTACTACTACCAGCTTATTATAAAAAATATTATGAAGGACACAAATGAGTAGCCAGATGAAGAGGTACATAGGGTGAGGTCCAAAAGGGTCCTGAGCATAGGAGCTTCTGTGGAGTTGAGGTGCACCACCTCTTAGCACGTGGATGTGTTCACCAACCTGGAAGCTGTCCAAACCCAACTGTTGTTCATGGTTTTTATGGAGATTCTGTACCATAGGCATGGTTGATTGAATCATTGGCCATTGGTCACTGACTCGATCTCTGGTCCCTCTCCCCTTCCCAGAGGTCAGGGTTGAGGCTGAGAGCTTCTACCTAAACACATGGTTGAGTCCTCTGGCAACTAGCCCATCCTAAAAGTTGTCTGGGAGTCCACCAAGAGTTGCCCTATTAGCATAAATCAAGTAACGTTGAAAGGGACATATTATTATGAATAACAAAAGATGTTCTTATCACTTCCATCACTCCGAAAATTATAGGGGTTTTAGGAGCTCTGTGCCAGAACCTAGAGACAAAGCCCAAATATGTATTTCTCGTTTTATCGATGATATTACATTAAGTCGTATTAACTGTTCAACAAATGGCAAATAAATCTTAGTCAAACCAACCGTTACACGCTTTGATTCCAAGTGTTGACTGGGATCATTTCTGAAACTTTCTTATGTAAGTTTTAGTTCTCTCCTTCAGACATATGAGAGGGCTCCGTCAGATCAGGAGCAGTGGCATTTCACATCCATGGCTCCTTGAACTAAAGGTGTAGGAATGTGGGGGTGAGAAGGAGGCAGGTTAGGATGCTGTCTGCTGGCAGTGATGTCCCAAAGTGCATAGGACAGGGAAGATAAGGACTGGGTAGAAGAGGAACTGAGAAGCAGAAGAACAGGGAGGTAAGTATGGAGAGGAGCGGGGGAGAAAGGGAGAAGGGAGTATACTAGGGGTGAGCAGTTTAAATTCTAGAAGGAGATTCTCTGTAGGCAAAATTGGGATTTCTTGGAAGGACACCCATTGTTCTAGACTTAGAAACTAAAAATCAGTTTCCACAAGAGAGGGAAGGATTTGAGGGACAGGGCCCTTCACACCCATAGCTGGATGAAAGTGGGATAAACCTATGTAACATCATATTTGTGGCACCTACTCAGCTCATTGTCCCTATGTATTCACCCCACCTTCTGCACCCATCCTCTCTTGGGTAAGGGTAGCCCTGGGCACCTTCTTGCTGAATGTTTCCCAGACACCTCAGTTCTTTGTCATGTCAGCCTCTCTATAGGCTAGTCTGTATCCTCACGACATGGTGCTGGCTTCCTCCAGAGCAAGTGACCCAAGAGAGTAAAAGCATGTTCAAGACAGAAGTGGCAATCCTCTTATAACCTAATATCAAAAGTAACAGACCATTGTTGCTGCCATATTCTTTTAATTATGCAAGTCCCTAAATCCAACACACAGTCTCAGGGAGGCACATTAAGTTTCATCTCTTAGAGGAGGATCTAAGAATTTGTGGGCATGTTTTTAAAACCACCATAATCCCAATGGTCTTCTTGTTTCCCATTCTAAGACACCCTACATCCTCTCTGTGTCTCTGTCCTTGGATTCTTTGGGAGCCCCTCAAATATCAAATCCTCTTATTGAGTTAAGCTCATGTGTAAGTCAAAAGCCCCTTCCAGTACCATCTGCAGTCTTGGAATCACTGAGAATATGTCAGAGACATGGACTTTGCTACCTTGCAGAAAGTGACATCTTCAGTGGACAGGAGGTAGCGGAGGGTTATCTGAGTAATGGGTCAAGCCAGTTCCTACACCACACGGGGAATCACCCCTCCACAAGGCATTCAGATGTGTGGTCTTGTAGGCTGAGTCATCTCCCACTATTTATTTCATTAGGTTGCTCTAAAACAGGAGTCAGCACACTTCTGTAGAGGACCAGATGGGAAATATTTTTGGCTTCACAGGCCACATATGGTCTCTGTCGCATATTTTTCTTTGTTTTTATTACAACCCTTTAAAAATGTAAAAACCATTCTTAGCATGCAGGCTGTACGAGAAAACAGGCCTGTGGGCCAGAGTTTGCTGACCTCTGCTCTAAAATCATCCTAGAAAGACACTCATTGTATCCTCAGGAAGTATTCAGACGTGCTTCTCACACCACCCAGCCATGATAGCAGAACTCCTTCCCATGCCTCTAATTTATCTTACTTGAGGTAAAACGCTGCGAGTCCTCTTTTCGGCTTGGATACATTTTACATAGGATTTCTCTCGTTCCTTCAGGGAGACAAAAACAGGTTCAAAAATTGAGTCACTAAAATGACTAATGTGGTCCTGTCAGAGGAGAATTATGGACCTACAAGGGTATGGTCTCTCAGAGAACTCGTTTTGTGTTTCTATCCATCACGTGAATAACAATAACCTTCTCCAACAAGCAGAGTGAAAAATGTATGGACTGCCAGTAAGTATTCCTCACTGCTCACTAAATATTGGCACCACAAGGGCTTTATACAGCACTGGTGACATGTAGGGAATTTGTGTCAGATCTGGATTTTAATGGGGAAAAATAATCCAGTCTCACAATTTGACTTTTGTGTCTCTACAACTGGACTCAAGATCCTTGGATGAGAAATCTTTTTTAAAAAATCTGCATTTTAATTTTACCAGAGCATTAACAAAAATGTATTAGTTAGCCCACGAGTCAACAAAAGTTAATGTGTTAACACATAAATATGATTAATGAATTCATACTAGAAGAGGCAAAAAGGAAAAAAAAAGCTGAAGCGACAAATTAAAAGCTGTTCATCATATTTAATGTTTTAGCTAGCCCCAGATAGTAGTGTGGCTTTCTTATTTTACTACTCTGCTCGAACTTGTAGCACTAAAAATTGCTAACCTGAGGTTCTAGTTGAAACTATACTTGAAAATGGGACAAAATGTGCAAAGAGTGGGGAGTTTGGGCTGTGAATAAAAGTTCTTGGAGCCTGGGTAGCTCAGTCAGTTAAGCATCTGACTTCGGCTCAAGTCATGATCTCACAGTTCGTGGGTTTGAGCCCCACATGGGGCTCTGTATTGAGAGTTCAGAGCCTGGAGTCTGCTTCAGATTCTGTGTCTCCCTCTCTCTGTGCTCCTCCCCTGCTCGCACTCTGTCTCTCTCTCTCTCTGTGTCTCAAAAATAAATAAACATTATAAAAAAAGAGAAGTTTTTAAAAGTGGCAATGAATCAGCTAGATATCTCTGCTTCCTGATCAAACTAATTGCAGCCTTGAGTCTGTGTTTATCCCTCTTAAAGCTTACCTTGTAGAACTCATTATTAGTTGTAATTAAAATGGACCCAAATCATAATTTAATTAGCCTTAATAGGACAGCATTGGAGGGTCATCTTTCATTTTAAGTACATCATGTTTCTTCTTATAACTATTTGTTATTGTAAATGATTCCAATCACAAACTTAATAGCCAATTTTAGAGGAAATTATTCAGTTGCCAGTCGTTTGAGTGGTTCAAGAGGTATATGCATGTATTTGAGTATTTGTCCAGACCACTGTCATGTGATCCAAAAAACTTTTGATCTATTTTGACATGTTTTGATTGACGTTTGGAGTCACAAGGTAGCATTCATTACAGTACTGTTAATTCAGGGGTTTTCTGAAGAAAATATTCACACAAGTTTGTAGGGTGACAGTTGGTAATTAGACATAGTATGGTGAGCATTTTGTAATGTATATAAATGTCAGATCACTATGTTCTCTTGAAACTAATATAGAAATGTATGTCAACTGGACATAAATACATACATACATACATATATACATACCTCAAGCTCATTTTGACATTTCCATAAGCTACAGATCTTCTGAGGTAAAACAGGGGGAAATTGGTTCCACCAAGTCCAAGCTCATCTGACATTGGTAATGAGAGCTGGGAGAGGTAATTTATTCTTATAAGCAAACTGCCAAGAAGATAGAAAGTCCTAAAAACCTTTCTCAAGCTGTTGGTGTGAGAATGTTCTCCTGTGGTCTTTCTTATTGGTGGCATAACTGTTTCTGTCTCTTGCTCCCTGCTATGTCCACTCTCTCCTGCTGGGGTTCAAGTTCAAGTGGGGAGGGGCTCTACATAGTAAATGACTATCCCTAATTGTAATAACTTTGTATTGTGACAGATGGTAACTGTACTTACCCCAGTGAGCATTTTATAATGTATAGGATTGTCAAATCACTATGTTGTACACATGAAACTAGTATAATATGGTACATCAACTATATTACAGTGAAAAAAGAAGTCTATCCCTAGAGCCCATGAGAGGGAATAGGCCAATGTCCACTTCGCCAACTGATTCCCATTTTGAATGCGTGTGATCACTTGTAGAGATTTCTCTTTTCATTGATCAGAGGTCACTTTTAACCAAACATATTTCTGTGGAGAGGAGACAACTGGAATCTCTTCAGCGTTATCCAAAAAAGTGCATCAGATAAGGGCACACTTCTGCAAATTGACCAATCTGGCAAAAAGAACAAAGCACATGCCAGAATGCTGTGCTAGGGATTCAGGTGTTCCTTTATGTGTATAGCATCGTACATATTGGCAATACTTAATTGTCTGTGGCATACCCTGCCATCAGGAGAGGAGAAACATATGTTCCCATTTGTCTTTTGATGTGGCTTCTGATATTTACATTTGCTTGTCTAAAATAACATCAGCGACCCTAGACAATTTTTCCCGAGTCCTTGAGTCTATTGACTAATTGCTTCAGGTGGCTATCGAGTATGTGATTGTCATCTCAAGGAGATGATCCATTGCCAGCAGGTATTGCCCTGGTACAAGGGAAAAACAGTTACCATTGGGAAGAGAACAGAACAACAGCAACAACAATACATAGAGTTCTATTTGTTCAAAGTGAAGTGAGACCCCAATAATTCTTTGAAATATGCCTAATATAACTTTGGGGGTATTTGGAGCACCTGGGTGGCTCAGTCAGTTAAGTGTCTAACTCTGGATTTCAGCTCAGGTCATGATCTGACACCTCATGAGTTCGAGCTCTGCATTGGGCTCCATGCTGACAGTGCTGAGCCTGCTTGGGAGTCTCTCTTCCTCTCTCTCTGCCCCTCCCCTGATCACTCTCTCTCCCTCTCTGTCTCTCTCTCCCTCTTTCTCTCTCTATAACATAAATAAATAAGTAAATAATAAATAAATAAATAAATAAATAAATAAATAAATAAATAAAAAGAAATTTGGGAGTATTTAAAGTCAAAACCAGGAAGTCTTGGCACTCAGTATAGTAATTAAAGAATTAGCGTTATAGTGAGGAATACTAGATAATTACAGTGTTATCAGTAGTCTTGGGAGAGGTGATGGTTTAATTACCAAATAAAAGTAATTTATACTAAATTGCAAATGACAGCCAATGCCTTCTTAAATCATGGCTTGATAAGAAAGAAGGAATGACAATATTGGACACATGTAGGAGAAGGAGGAAGTATTATCGGCCTGCAAATCACAGAACGTATGCAGAAATGGGACAAAGGAGGCTAGAGTCCTATTTCTTAGACTGGCAGGATGGCTTATAGTAAGATGTAGTCCTACTTGTGACAGAAGGGGAATAGATATTGGAAGCAACTATTTCATACCATCCATCAAAAAATACAACCCAGACAAAATCACACACACACACACATACACACACACAAAGCTAACCAGGAATTTCAGAAAGTAGCATAACTATATATATATATATATATGTATATATATATATGTATATATAACTATGTATATATAACTATGTATATGTGTGTGTGTGTGTATATATATATATGTATATATAACTATGTATATATAACTATGTATATATAACTATGTATATGTGTGTGTGTGTGTGTGTGTGTGTGTATATATATATATATATATATATATATTAATGACTATTACAGGTTTCCTTCTCTGTCTGAAAGTAGCAGTTTCCTGTGAAACCTTTTGGAAGTCAAAGTATCTCAAAGCACAAAGGCAGTTACTATTTCATAAAAGTGAAAATCTTCAGCTTTCTTTTGGTTATTGAAAATAGGTACTAATATAGGTCTTTCATAAAAGTGAAGTAGCAAAACTTGAACTTTTAGATAGAGGGAAAAGCCTACATATGCATGCTTCACTTAAAAAAAATCTTATACAAATTTTCTAGATACTATTTTGGAAGGATTTCTACTGGTCTATTTTTCCTTCCCATCTATTTGATTTCCCTTCCTTTCTACTGAAACATCTGTACTGCATACCTTATGGCCACCATAAACCAACATGCCTTCCTTTGTTCCCAGGCTCAGTAATTGCTCCCCAGCTCTGATTATCCCAGGCCATATATGCCTGGATGGGATTCTAGATAGCATGATAGCATGGTGATTAACAGATTTCATTTTGGAAGCAGATGACCAAGGCTCAAATCCTGTTTCTACTCCCTACTAGTTATGGGACCTTTGGAAGTGTTATTTAAGCTAGCCAGATATCATTTCTTCATCTATAACATAGAATATTTATTGTATCTGTACCACAGGGTTATTCTGAGTATTACATGGGATCATTCAGAACTTTGGCTGAAATGTAGATAGAGGCTGGCACTGCCTCTCATCCTTCACACCTCCATCCAACCACTCACCAAAGCCAGTTGATTCTGCCCTAAATCCTTCCTATTCTCTCCTCTCCTGCCACCCCTTTATCTCTTTCATCATCTCTTACCTGAAGTATTTTAATCAGTTCTGCATTAGTCACTTTTCTCCACCTCCTACCCCCACCCAGATCAATCCAGTCCCCATGAGAATCAGCCAGGTAAGAGAGAAACCAAGGCTCTATACCACCCTCACTGATGTATCTCCCTCCTCAGTAACCACTTTGTCACATAACCACTTCTTCTTCTGACTTCTCTCCTTGCTCCACTCCCATTGTTGGCAGTGGTCCTGCAGTACTAAGTCACTGTGACCCCCACAAATGTACATGCTTACTCTCACCTCTCCATCTTGTTCTCCAACCTTTGGAACATCCCCTGTGCCATCAAATCACCCTGCTCCTTTTGCCTGGGTATCTTCCCTTTAGGCCCATCTAGTGGCCCTCACTCTCTACTCTAGCCCCATTGGCCACCCCTAATTCTTCAAAGATGCCATGATCTTTCCCACAACAGGACTTATGGACATGCTCTTCACTCCACCTGGAACACTCATCTATCTCTCCCTTTTTGCTTCATTAATTTCTACCAATTAATTTCATATAAGTGCCTTAAACTGATCAACTAACTACCCGTTCCCCTGGGAAGTCCCCTCCGATGACCTTCTTAGAAGGCCTCTTGCCAAACTGTGCTTCCCTCCACTAGCACTTATCACAACTGGAGATAACATGTTTGTGTAATTAAAATTGTTTTAATATGTCTTAGGTCAGGTCCTCCATGTCAAGATAAGGATTCAAGGGCAAGTGGCTGATTTGGGGAATGATCCTAGGAAGCACCAGGAGGGAAGTAGGGAAGTGAGACAGAGAAAGGAAACACAAGTTCATGAACAAACAGGTTGTCCTATGGGCATTTGGGATTGGGTCCTGCAGGAGAACTCTGTGGGATGTGCCCCAGAGTTGTCCCCCTCAGGGGAATGAAAGCAAGGTGTTAATTATATTGTCTGGTCCATCACTGGTTGGGCTGCTTCCAAATTGGCTGCATAGGACAAGCATCCTGCTGAGACTCGAAAAAGACCCTAAGGCAGAGTGCCACAGGTGCTCATGAGAAGAAACCATTGGTAAGTGCAGAGGAACAGTGGGTGGGGATTTGATAGCTTTGACCTCAACACCCACTTGCTCCACTGGACTCTGAGCTCTGTAGCCCCTTCCCTCACTAGTGAGCTCTAGATCAGCCCACCTGATAGAAATACAACATGAGTCACAGTTGCACATGTAACTTTAAAATTTGAGAAGCAACGTTTTTAAAACAAAGGGACACGGGCAGCATTAATTTTAACTCTATATTTTATTTACTCCAATATAGCCAAAGTGTTGCATTTCAACGTGTTATTTGATATAGAAATTGCTGATGAGATATTTTACATTTTTTTTCTGCTGTCCTTAAAAGTGAACGTATATTTGACATTTACAGCACATCTCAATTTGGACATGCCACATTTCGATGAGTGTGATTTCTGCCCTAAGGAATTTTTTTATGTGTGTAAAATACAGGAAGTCATATGTTGACATTTATTCTGGTAAAATAATTTCAAATAGCTATTAAGTAAACATTGGGTTAAACAAAACCATTACTGGAATTCTGTTAGTAAACTTAGGAAGAGTGGTCAAGTTTTATCATTTAGAGGATTACAATTTAAGTGAGGACACATTTTTATAAAAAGTTCATATTAAATTCTGGAAAACCCTCACATTGCCTTCATCCTAAACTTCAAAATTCCAAACCAGTGGTGAAATTTCTATTTTCACCACTTAAAATAGCATGTTTTGACACCGAAGGAACAACTGTGTTAAAGGGGGGAAATGGTAGAAAGATAAAGGCAAAGGATTTTACTTCCCACAACCATGTGGGACTGCCCGTAACAGAACATACATATACTGAATTGTGCTCTCCCTGGGGGACACCTGCTCTCAGCACATGCACATTTTCTTTTTTTTTTTTTTCCTAAAGTGTATTTATTTATTTATTTATTTGGAGAGCATAAGTAGGGGAGGGGCAGAGAGAAAGGGAGAGAGAATCCCAGACAGGTTCTGCACTGTCAGCACAGAGCCGAATGCAGGGCTCGAACTCACAAACCATGAGATCATGACCTGAGCCAAGACTAAGAGTCAGATGTTTAACCAACTGAGCCACCCATGCACATTTTCGAATACTAGTTTCCCAAAGAGCCACATGAGCAAAGCAAGCAGGGAACTGAAGCACTTACTTATATTTTCCTCAAGTCAGCTTAACTGATCAATATCTATTTAGATCTACATATATGAGATAAAATTTTATATTTTTGTCTGAATAATTGTCTCTAGTCTCAATTTCACCTTGTGCGGACAGATACATCTCATGAAACCACTCCAACCAGCTTTCTTTCCTCAACTTCCAAAAGGAAAGAAATGCTTCTGTCCCTTCCTAATAGCCTATATTTACTTCTGTCCCCTTCCTAATAGCCTAGTTATTTCCTCTCCATCATCTTGAACTTTGTGGGTACTCACCCAACATTAACTGGTGGCAAAGATACCTAGCAGCTTTTGAATTTATTCATGGAATGATTCTTCTATTCAAAGAATATCTTTATATCCTTTCTCTTCTTCAACAAAAAAAACTAGTTTCATTTTGCCAGTTCTGTCTTAACATCTGCAGAGAGCACAATGTGTGCCTGTTTTAAACAAATGTGTAGGCACACCAGATATCTTGATTCAGAAGCATAAATGACAATAGAGAGAACTGGAATTTATAGAAGGAAATTAAACCTTAGGGCTTAAGAGAGAGCACCAAGAAATCCCATTGTAGTGCTGTTATGCTAAGTTTGTTTTGGTCGTCATTTTCCCAGTTATGGTGTAGAAACAAGCTTATGTGCATACCTAAAACCAGTGCAATATATGATCTATTCACTAGCCTAGGTCAACTGGTAGAATAACCATAAGCATCAGTAGAAGTTGATTTGTAACCTTAAGTGCACCATGAAATCATCAGAAGACTTTGAGAATGTTGCTTAATTCCCAACTGTTTTTTTTCTTATCTTAAAAAAAGGCCACATTAATGTATTTCTTATTATTGTCATTCCTTAATGGTTATTGATTATATTCAGGATGCTTTGTATCTCTGCAAGGCACTGCAACTCCCCCAGGGAAGACTGTTAATGAATAGTGTTTGTAAAGTACTTGAAAATCCTTGGATTAAAAGCTAACCATATCAGGGTAAAAGTATTTGTATTAACATGCCATATGGGAGAACCATATGTTATCTATTAAGAGGGTGTGTGTGATATTGAAAATAGCACTCTGGTGCATTGCCTTGTGCTATTTTTATACCAAGATATGTCGTGGCAAGTTTTGGTATGCCAGGGTCATACCTTCAACGTGGAAATGCTACAAAGTTCAATCCTTCGGCAGATATTTGTTGAGTTTCTTATTGAGCACTTGGCACTCTATTTACCATCATACAAAATATATGGAAGGGGCTGTTGCACGCTACAGTCTCATGTGTTTCCTTTCATTGAACTTTTGTTATACTTAGGTCTCTTTTAACAGACATATCTTGTTAAAAGTAACAGATTCAATTATTTCCTCTTCCCTCTACATGGACAAGTATGCTATTTGGGGACACAGGAAATAGGAACAAGATGATTGTCTTCTCTGTCCTATAACTGAAGACAAACCATAGGTCTTACGCACCCTCTATGAATTAGACATGGTTGTAACAGTATTTATTTTGAGTAGAATTGGTACTGGCAGCCAAGAAAGCAAGCATTTCCCCAAATGGGCTATGTGTGCTCCACCACCTTCCCAGAAGGTGCTAAGTTATTAGCCTGGATAACTGTATTGTAACAACTTCTGTGCATAATCTCCCCTGGCCTGAGGAAAGGACTCCTTCTCTAAGGTGACTACTCCATTAAGAAGACAAAATGGTGGCTAGCAAGAGCCTAGGTTCTGTGTCGGGGCCAACTTCCTTGAAAAATGCTGCCCCGCATGATGCCCCCAAATTTTATAACTAACCAAATGATTTTGGAATAGATAATCTTCCCCTTTTTTCCTGATTAATTTGTTAACTAACTATGCAAGGCCACATTTCATTAACTCACAAATATTTATTGAACATCTGTCATGTGTTCATTCTAGGTACTTAGGAGATCTCAGGCTATGAAGCAAACAAACATCCTTGCTTTGGTGGAGCTTACATTCAAGTGGGGGCAGATATATATAAGCAATGAATGCAACACCTACCTAAATTATGTATTAGAAGATGACAGATGATTGGAAAAATAAATAAATAAAAAGTAGATCCTGATGAGGAGGATGGAGGGCGTAGGGAGGGGGAGATGTTTAAGTGGAGTGTTCAGCATAGACTCCATTGGAAAGGAGAAATATTGAGCAAAGACTTGTCAGACATGAAAACACTGCAGGCAGAGGGGACGGGCAGTGGAAAGACCTGGGGATAAGAGACCCTAGGAGGAATAGCCAGTGTGGCTGGAACAGAATGTGTAGGAGGCTTCTAGAAAAATGTCGGGGTGGGAAAACCATAGCGGTCTCCACCACACAGGGCCTTGTTGCCTGTGAGCGACATTTGAGCAGGGGAATGGTATGATCCGACTTACATTTGAAAACAAACTGGCCTCTAGGTTGAGAACAGATCTGGAGGACAAGACCCTATCACAACCCAGGAGAAAAAGGGAGGAAGGAGGCCGGACCTGGGTGGTGGTGAGAGCAGATGAATTCTAGCTACCTGTGCTCCCTACATGTCACTGTGTTGGATTTTTAGGAACCATTACTTGTGATAAAAGACACATGACATTTTAAAACAGATCCAAAATTTAATGTGGTTCAACCAGAGGCTCAGATAGAAACGCACCTTTTCTACATTGAGAACTGAAATACAGTGCAAGCAATAATAATAATAATAGGGGCGCCTGGGTGGCTCGGTCGGTTAAACGTCCGACTTCGGCTCAGGTCATGATCTCGCGGTCATGATCTCGTGAGTTCAAGCCCCGCGTCAGACTTGAATGTAAGACCCAGCCCTGCCGCTACTTATGGGACTTCAGGGAAGTTATTTTTCCCCCCACAACCTTGATTTCTTCATCTGTAAAAATGTAGACCAAAGTCTAACTCAGTAGGACTCTTTTGGAATTCACAGTAAGGGGTGTGAGGGGCATAAGAGTGTAAGCGCCTTGTGCCAAGGAGTGCCTGAAACAGGCTCCAGGCTCTGATCTGTCAACACAGAGCCTGACATGGGGCTCGAACTCATGAACTGTGAGATCATGACCTGAGCCGAAGTCAGGCGCTTAACTGAGCCACTAAAATACCCTGCATTTTTTCACATTTTTGCTGACCCATAATTTATCTTACCCAAGCAATAAATATTAGTTATGTTTCCAAGAAGGGAATGTGGGCTCTGACATGAGCTGACCAGGTCAAAACCCTGTTCCCACCACTTCCTAGCTGTAGGATCTTAGGCAAATTATTTAACATCTCTGTGCCTCAGTTTTTTTAACCCTAAAATGTGGATAATAATAATACCAAACTCACTGGGTTGCTATGAGAATTAAATCTGATGGCCTATGCAAACACTGAGTAGAACATAGCCAATATTCAATAATCATTAGCTGGTATTAACTAGTATTATCCCACTACCCACATAGCTTTATTAAATAAAACTTAACTATAACTGATGGCAGTACATATTTTTGAGATCATTCCTTCCTTATATACGCTAAAGTTATTTTTCACATGTGTATGTTCTAGAGAATTTTGAAATGTGTGAGATGAGAATGTAGCTTGGTGACAAAATACAGAATTAAAGACTGAATTCTTTATAAATAAAAGAGTGCTAACTTGAAAAAAGAAAAGAAAAAAAAAGTTGAGCCATTCTGACCTGAGAAAAATGAATATACCATTTGTATTAACCAGCTACCGTCACGATGATAGTGTGTAACAAATAACCCCCCCACCCCCCCAATGCAGTGCCTTAGGACCAAACTATTTATTCTCATGCTCACAGGTTTGAGAGTTTCTGTCATTCACCTGATGTGGGCTGGGTCCAGCTGGGCAGTTTCATTTCAAGCTGTGCCTTGCCTGGGCTTGGGTCCAGATCAGGGACCAGTGGCTATAGGACCATCTTCTTGTCATGGCAAATGTCAAGAGCACAGGCACAAAGTCCAGTTATGCAGTACAGTTTGGTCTTTTGCTCACCTTGTGTCCACAAATATTTCATTAGCCACATCAGGTAACTTGGTCAAATCTAACATCAGTGTGTTTGGAAAGTATGCTCTGCCCACATTGGGAGAATACTGAACTGTATAATCCATTACAAGGGGCTGCAAAATGGAGACAAATAATCTAATCTGCAAACCACTGTTTTTTGACTGCATGTGCTCTGTGTCTGGAAATCTTGGCACCTTTATAAGAAAGAGTAATAATACAGGAATAGGCAGTGCACATCAGGTTGTTTCCCCAGTAGCGGGGACGGATTTTCTCTGATTTACTTCCCCTTTCTCTTCCCATTCCCGTGCACAGTTTGCAAACAAAACTACACATAATCAGGATAATAATCTGTGGCCATGACATTGAGATTTTGCCCTTGTAAATCTCTCTCATCGAGAAATAAACATGGATTACGTTCTTGTCATCATCCAGCCAATGATGCATTCCTTCTGCTTATGTGAATTCAGTTTGCAGCAGGGACCCCTTATTTTTATTTCTATAAAAGTCCTGAAATATGCTTGAATATAGTACATGCTCAATAAATATAGGTTGAAAGAGCAAAGGGCAGGATACTAATACTGAAGACATAGAAATTATGCAACATCTAGAATTCTGAGAGGTTACTGTGCCTTTTGGCACAAGAAAATCAAGTGTTATGTGACTCCCACCATGAATGCTATAGCGATTTATTATCTGAAATAAATATGCGGTCTTAAAGGCAAACTAACTAAGAGAATTTAGCTTCTGCATGACATTTTTTAAGCTAACAAAATAGCCTGTCACTTCCTTATATTTCTTCACATTTATTGTAAGCCTTCCAAATCCCTTCTAAAAACCACAAGTTTATATTCACCACTCTACTTAACTTTTTATTGTTTATGGGCTTCCTGTGAAGATTGCTAGACAAGGCTGATAAAAGGAAAGCTTGTCCTTATCAAATACTTACGGGTAACAGTGTAATGGGATTTTTTTTTCCCCTACCAGTGGAAGACCACAGTTTCACTAAGAACTCACTCATTTGGGGCATTTTAAATGGATGGAAAGCTATAAGCCAGCCAAAATATCCTTCTGAAAGAGTGAAATGAATGTTAATCTAATTGCCAGAGAATGCTTGCTTTGAAAGCAAGACTTCTACACTGGTTCCCCCTGCTGGATTTGAGGATGCACTGTCTGGAGATTGATGAAAGCAATGTACCTAAACCTTGTCTTTTGAAGGCATGTTACTCAGATGGCAAATCCAGCATTCTTCTAGAATACACTTCCTCCGTAATAAACATGGCAAGTGTTTCTTAAGTTTGCTTACCAAGGGCAGAAATATGGCAAGTCAAGGCTCAAAGTAGGAAACAAAAGCATGGCACTGAGGTGGCTGTCTTAGGAAGTGAGACAGCATGCATATGCACATGGGTAAAAACCCAGTGGCAGTACATTAAGGAAAACAACCAGAATGGTATTTATTGTTATAGAGCTAGACTTGGGAGTCTGACCATAAATTTCCTTCTCATGCGTTTCGAAAGGCTAGCACAAATTCCTCGCCTTCCTGTGACTTAATTGTTGTTTCTCTTTCCCTTCTTATCTTCCTCCCTCCACAAGAAAGCTTTTTACTCTATAGGAGATGTGGTAACTGGACTAATTTTAAAGGCAGCCTGTCACTGCCAGCTTCAAGCCTATTGTGAAATCTCTGTTAAAAAGACTTTGCTAGGGGAGACAGAAAAGCTGGCAGATTTCTCGTGCTTGACTCTAACTCCCATTTGGTGGAATGAACAGGGAACATACTGACCTATGTTTTTGACACATGCTGTGGCACCAGCGTGGCCTTGTTAAGGGGGCAAGAGAAGCAATGATGGCTATTTCCTTCCTAGAGCAAAAGCCAATGTCATCGCCTACTTGGAGAACTACAAAAGAGCAGATGTCAGACCATTATGTGGTACTGTAAATAGGCCATTTAGAACATAGGGTTTAGGTAGCTACAGAGCTGCCCCAGGTTCTCACGTTAGAAGTTATACCATATCCCCCAGGGCAAATAGCTGATGTTGGGCAGAGGGAATTGTATACATACTTATGTATTCATTAGTAGCATTCCTTCCCCACTTCAGAATTAACTCTTCTTTATGGATGCATGCATGTATGTATGTATGTATTTTTGCCATTCTATTGTAAACTTTTTCTGTCATTCAAGTCAATCCCAGATGTTTTTCCCATCTGCAGCTCTCTTCCCTAGGTTATTTTACAGACCTGCTCTGGGAAATGTTTCCCCATTGCTTCTAAGGCTCTTGTTTCAGCTCCCCTGTTGGAGTCCTCCTCTGGGGAGGATTCCCCATCTTCCTGCCTCTGGATTAAGAGCAGGTAGTAGCAACAGACGGTAGGTCGAAGCACTCGAGTAAAACAAGATTAAATGATCTGAACCTGGTTATAGGTCAGGAATTTTAAAAGGACTCAGCTGGGTGACTCTTCGGCTCCTTGTGACATTGGCTGAGGTCATCTGGCTGCATGCACGGGCAACTGGGCTGGGTTGGAAGGTGCAGAAGGATTCACCCACGTGTCTGGCCCCTTGGAGTTTCTCCACACGGCTCTTCTCTCTCTCCATGTGCCTCTCCCCATTTGGTAGGCTAGCCTGAGCATCGCTACAACATGGTGGCTGGCTTCCCAGAGGAAGAAAGCAAAAGCTGCTGGTCCTCTGAGGCCTCAGCTTCGGGGCCCCTTTTCATTGATCTAAACAAGTCACAGAACAAGAGCGGATTCAAGGAGAGGAGAGACAGAGTCCACTTCCTGAGAGACAAAGGATCTGTGGCCATCTTTAACCCATAGTTATATATGCTAGTAACTTCTGCATCTCTGTTTTCTGTAGTCTAATTCCATGTTTAATATTGTGTTCCTGTGTCTTTATATAAATCTTTCCTTTCTAAAAATTTCCAAATAAGAAGAGATTTGGAAACCCTCCCAGCAATGAGTTATAAAATCATGCCTTTATTTGCCTTTGAAAATTTTAATTTTTTCTACACGTAAATCCACAGATACATATTATACGTTTTAAGCCAAAAGAAAATTTTAACTAGTTTCTAGTATTCAGCCACAATGCACCTGCCCAGTTACTTATTTTTCAAGGAGTTATGTACTATAGTGTAAACTTGACCAACATAATCTGTTCAAGACAAAATATTTCATAGCATAGATACGTTAGACTGCCATGTGTAAGTTAGGTAAAAATAGATGTTTTTTGCAACATGTATCAAACAGGAAAATAAAAGTCATAAAACTTAATCAACTGAACTTCCTTACACAGTGCATACTGCTTGAGTCAAGGGAGAAAAACAGATTCGAATTAAGATCTTGTATTGCATTTTGGGAAATGCTGCGCAAGGAGAGAAATGTTGTAGGAGTGCTGAGTAAATTTTGTTTACTGTAGTTTAACATTTCATCAAGCAAATCAGGTGAGAAGGGACCAGTATAAATGCACCTATTCATGTAGGTAATTTTTCTGTTTCATGCCTCTGATTCATCTCTCTGCCTTGCTTGGGGAGTCATGCTACATTGGTTACAATTAATTTCAGTGCCGCATATTAGCCATAAAGAGGTATTTCATCAATTGACTTGATGTATTTTTTTCCCTCCTTGGTTTCCTTGAAAGATGAGAACAGTCCAGAGGAAAAACAAAGCACAGAAGAAACGGAAGGGCAGAGCCAAGAAGCAGGTGGGCTCAGATTTCTTTTGAGGAGTCTTCTAGGCCTCATCCACAGAGGTGAACGATAACATTACTCTTTACTCAAATGTTATTTTCTAGAAATGCCTATAGCTCTTCACCAGATTGATTTCAGTGTTCATTTAGGTCTCTGTCAGGAAGCCACCAATTCCACTACCTATGAGTGACAGTGCTTCCAGTCAGAAGGGTGCATTCTCATTCCTCATTCACGGATTCCATTTTTCTTCTGCATAACAACACTTTGCTCAGAAATGCTCTAAGAGGTTGCAAGTGCCAACTCAGAGCTTGGCTGCCTTCAGACAGGTCAAAATTAGCAGGTTTAGTTTGGAGAAAAAAATGAAATGAAAAACGTTTAAAGGAAATAAATTAGAGGCTTTCCCTCCATGACAGGTAGAATGTTCTTTACTGTTTTGCATCACACTTTGAAGAGCCAGGTTTCTGGTCGTTTCTTTATATGTTGTAGGAGATGGTGTCATGAAACCCGATTACCCCACACCCAGAATTAAAGTGAGATCTGAAGCCTTCCTGACATTTCCTCTGTTCCCTGAGAACAGATGTGTCAGGTGGTGTTTATAGATTCTCCACTGCAGATTATGAAATGAACACCTTTAAGTGAAGTGGCACTTAAGAGTCAAAAGAGATTGTCACCACCTTTAACTTCTCATCTCTTCTTACCCATTTTTGCACTCAGGCACATTCTCCTTGAAAAGACTGATAGGCACAGTTATGCCATTATCAACAACACCACCAAAAGAAAAATCTCCTTGTTCCTTTTAGTCTCCAAGTCCTAATGAGTCCCCACAGAGGGGCATTTTGGAAACAGTGGGCTCCATCTAATGGGTGCCCGGCACACCCTAGGCCATATGCTGAACTCTTGGAAATCAACCAGGTAGTGTGATAAGTTTTTCACTGAAAACTTCCTACATTAACCTTGGAACTTTTGCTAGAGAACTGGAATCTTTTATTATTAACCTGGAAGATGGAATTGAAGAAGGCCAATCAGAGAAAGCACTGAAGCAGAGCAGCAAGGACCTTGTGTGGCCGCCACTGGGTCAGCAGGCTCCCTTTGCCGAGACGTAGTCCTTGCAATGAAATGAATTTCTGATACAGCAAACTGTTGTCATCCACCGCCCCCCCCCCCAGCTCCCGACCCATACATCATTATGCTCCGTGGAAGATGAGTCTTATGTGAGAAGCTGTCACTGTTTTCACTGTTTGCGGCTGACAAGTGTTAGTCAACTAAATGCTGACAGCTGAGGCCATTCTCTGAATGGTGAGGCTTCACAGGTTTTATTCACTCACCGTTCTGTCCCAAGATATCTTTATTGACACAGATTTTTCCCACCCCTGTTCATACACACACACACACACACACACACACACGCACACACGCACATATGTGTGCAGACACACACATTTGCCTGTGTTTTATTTATTCATTCTTTTTAGCTAGTAAGCTGAGAACAGATGATTTCTTTTCGAAACTGGGATCGCCTGTCAGCAGACAGTGGTAGGGTGTGAGTCCTCTTCCCACCTCTTGGATCGATAGCGTTATCATCACAATATGCTTACCAGTCAATATAAAGACTACTCCAAATGTACCTCTTGCTCTTCCAAGTGAGCCCACTGCTGGCACAGGTCTAATGGCATGATTCATCTATGATCTTGGCTGTTGTCAATACACAAGGTTATTTTGCTCTGGCTCATTTCATAGCCTTCCTAATCTAAGTACAGAAAAATCAAAGATGAGGTCCTGGCCACTAAAGCCCTTTTGACCTACTATTGTTCTTCCAAAATATAAATACCTCCTTTATGTTCAATATGATTTCCAGATTCAGTTTTGACTATGTAATTCTGCAGGCCTCCTTCACACCATGAGAAACACGTAATCTCAAACCAGCACGGTTTTGACTCTTGTCGTGATTAAATCCAAGGGTTTGCTGTGACCCAGGTACTGTTCTGGGCACTAGGATACAGCAGCAAACCATAAAGACAATATCCCTGCCTCCTTGAAGCTTATATTCTGATGGGGGCGGGGGTCGGGGAAAGAAATTTAAAAATAAACAATAAACAAACAAAAAAAATGTAAGATAATAAAAAATGCCTTGTGGACAAGTGGGGTAGGTAGATGGAATACTGAGAAGGCAACTTTCCATTGTCTGGATTTGGGAAGGATTCCCTGAGGAAGGGATAATTAAATGAAATCTCAATGAGGAGATGGTGGGAAAGCATTCTAGATGGAGGGACTAGGTAATGCAAATGCCTCAAGGTCAATTTTAGCATGTTGGAGGAAGAAGGTCAGAGTGGTTGGAACACTGTGCATTAGGGAGAACATGGTGTGCGATTTGGTTTAAAAAAATCATAGGACCAGATAATGTCTCACTGTATAAAATTTGATTTTATTAGCACTACAAAGAGAAGCCAGCAGAAGTTTTAAGGTTTTAACAAGCTCACTTTGCCTGTGAGTAAAAGTGGGTCACAAGAACCGAGTGAGACCGGTTAGAAAGCTATAGCAGGAAGAAATGATGGCAGTTTCTGGAAACGGAGACAAATGGACTGAAGTGTTATGTTCCAGACATAGCAATAACAGGATGTGTTGATGGATTTGGATATGGGGTATGGGGAAAAGAGGAATCCAGGATAAGTCCTAGATTTTTAGCATCAGTAACTTTGTGGATGACGGTGCCATTTACTGACACATGGAAGACTGGCCACCAGGCACGGTTTTTGTTGAGAAAGTTAATAGTTCAGTTTTGTCCATCGTATATTTGGGAGGACTCTTAGCCATATGGATGGGACGTCAAGAAGCTAGTCGGATATATGAATCTGGAGAGATGCACACCGAGATACAGGTTTGAGATTCACTGGCATAGAAATGAGATTTAAAACCATGGTTCTGGGTGAAATTCATTAGAAAGAACATGTAAATAAAGAAAACAGTGGAGCTTGAGACACCATGGCATCTGGATAGGTGGCAACAGGATAGAAGAAGACAGTGTTTCAGAAAGAACAGAGTTAAAACTTGGTGAAATACTACTGAGAAATCAAACACAATGAAAAAAAAAAAATAAAGAAATGACCATTGGTTTTAGCAAAAGGAAGTCATTGGCGCTTTTGATAAGAGAATTCTTGGAGGGGTGTTGAAGCCAATGGAGTGGGTTATGGAGACACTGTAAAGTGAGGAAGTGTAGGACAATAACATAGACAGCTCTTTTAGGGAGTTTTACTGTGACAGGAAGTAGACAAATGGGAAGATGTAACACCAAGGGAAGATTAATAGTCTTGTTTCTTGTTTTTTTTTATTTTTTATTTTTATCAGACATTATCACCAAACAAAAGAAAGTAACGTATCACCTCCAATTATTCCCCTACTAAAAATTTTATTCTCTCTCCCAATAGAGACATGACCTGAAAGTAACAGTCAAATACATTAAGGACATAAGATATGCTAGAAAATATGTGATTTGTCTTTAAGCGTTGTCATACATGTGTGAATTATCTTTAGTTCTAAAACTAAAGAGTTTAAAAAACTCTAAAACACAGTTTAAAAAAACTCTGTTACTACATGAAAAATGTATATTCCTTCTCAATTCCTTTTTCAATTGTCAAATATTAACCATTCCAAATGATTTTAACAATAGTTCATATATGAAATTTACTATTTTAATGTTAGTAAGTTAATTATCTGTTATCCTGGAAGCCAGATGTGAATGGAGTTGCTGTGGTGTTTACGGGACTGAGGAAAAAGATAAACTCTGATGAGGTTAGTTGCTGCTATGAGGGGAGCAGGCCCTCCAAGTTCCTTAGTCCCCACCCTGTGCTTGGGTGACATGAAATCTCCAAATGGCTTTTGGTGCTTTCCAACAAATGATCCCCTTCTCCTGGGCCTGTGTGCTGACAGCCATCAGACATGCTCCCTGTCATTTGACCTCCTGGCTTAACAGAGCAGAAGTGCTGCGCTAAGAAAAACCAAACTTTAAAAAAAACTCACATAAAAGCATTTTGTGGAAACTTGTGAGGATATACTTTCACAATCTTTCACTAAAAAAAAAAATGTGGGGCACCTGGGTGGCTCAGTTGGCTAAGCATCTGACTTTGGCACAGGTCAGGATCTTGTGGTTCGTGAGTTCAAGCCCTGGATCGGGCTCTATGCTGACACCTTGGAGCCTGGAGCCTGCTTTGAATTCTGGGTCTCCCTCTCTCTCTGCCCCTCCCCTGCTCATGCTCTGTCACAATCTCTCTCACAAAAATAAACATTAAAAAATTTTTTTTTAATATATACCATTCTTCTAGAGGTGGGGAAAAAGCAAAATGCCAAAGTATAATAGTACCAACAGATAGTATTCTTTACCAAAAAGTAGTTTGTAGTCATCGGACTCTGTTTTAACTGAAGATTCCTGTTCCATTAGTTATAAAACAGGGTCATAGACGCTAGCCCCTTCAAAGACCATTCCATGTATTAGAGCAGGAAACAGGTTCCTACTTGCTTGGTGGAATGAGGAGGGAGGTACCATAGGCAGGGAAGCACCATCTTGACAGTTGGAGTTAAACATGGACTCTGAGGCAACGTTTCTCTTTCTGTCACGTAGATGGTGTCGATGTTGCAACTGTGCCCAGCCCCGCTTCAGAAGAGGCCACTGAAGTCTGTAAAGATGAAGGTATGAGGCCACTTACCTAAAGATCACAAACTCCCAGAAAACCATTTGGATTTTGTTTATATGGGGAAATGACGCAGTGAGCAAATCTATCCAATTCTCTTTCAGCACCTCTATTTCCAACACAATCAAATATCACACCCGCTCTGTTTTATTCCACACCCACCCTTTTCAGAATTTATACATACATTTACATTTGTTCTTCTGAAAAGTAACTGCTTATTAAATCAGAAAATGGTCAAAGAAATTATGTTTAAAGATGTTTATTTGAAATTCCAGAATTAGGCAGTTCTGCTGTTTACAGCTACTCATCAGGAATAAGTTCAAATGAGTGGCGTTTGGGAACCACCTACCAGAGAGCTCCATTATCCAGACATGATAAGGAAGAAAAAAATGTTGAAAGGAATCTATAGAAATAAATCTTTCTATTTATTTGCCATCTATTTGGTGACAAGAGCATCATTCCTCATTCTATGAATAGTTACAATGAGAAAAGTCACAGAACAAGGTGTCTCCAGAAGAAGAAAAAGGTAAAAGAAAATTTTACATAGGCTCTAGGAAAAAATTTGAGGGAGAAATAGTGGGTACATCCATGTGCAGATGATAGAGTTAAAACAAATATCTGAAGGAAAATACAATAGCCCTTTCTTTTCTTTCACTCTGATTAACTGTCCCCATACAAAAAGGTAATACTACTTTATATCTGTCCTAGATAGCTACTAAACACCCTTCTGTGAATAGTAAGACTAGATTGTTGTGGTTATAGAAATGGAATGGACAATCAACTAATGAATACAGAAGATGTGGTTTATATATACAATGGAATACTACTTGGCAATGAGAAAGAATGAAATCTGTCCATTTGCAGCATGGTGGACGGAACTGGAGGGTATTATGCTAAGTGAAATAAGTCAGTCAGAGAAAGACAGACATCATATGATTTCACTCATATGTGGATCTTGAGAAATTTAACAGAAGACCGTGGGGGAGGGAAAGGGGAAAAAAATGTTACAAACAAAGAGGGAGGGAGGCAAACCATAAGAGACTCTTAAACACAGAGAACAAACTGAGGGTTGATGAGGGGTGGGGGAAAGGGGAAAGTGGGTGATGGGCATTGAGGAGGGCACTTGTTGGGATAAACACTGGGTGTTGTATGGAAGCCAATTTGACAATAAATTATGTTAAAAATAAATAAATAATTTTTTTAAAGTGAAAAAACAAAGAAATGGAATGAACACCTGGTACACTGTGTGATCTATTTAGAATTTCTAGATAAATATGCTGAATGCATTTTTTCAGTTTGGAGTGATATGAAGATGGATATATATACTTGACATTGATAGTTGAATCAAAATTTAGAAATCAAAGTTGTTTTATAATCTTAATACTTAGTTGTTTGTATCATTCATTTCATTTCATGTTGTCTGGTAAATGGGTTTTTCTAAATGAGCTGTCCAGTGTAATAAGAGTAGTTGCTAACACTGTGAACCCTAGGGTTAGATGGTTGAAGCTTAAATCCTGTCTCTGTGTCTCAAAATTGATGTAACCTTTGACAAGTAACTCAAGGAATTAACAAGTAACAGCAAGTAATTAACCTCTTTGTGCTTCAGTCTTCTCTCCAGAAGGAAGACAATAATAGCATCTACCTCACAGAATACCAATTCATGTCAATTGCTCAAACTTTTCACCTGGCATATGTGTAGGTTGGGCTCCCCAGAAGACAGACTTTAAAATGGAGATTAGGGAATAGACATTTATTAGGGAGAGCTCTTGGAATCCACACCTATTAAAGGCAAAGGAAGGAAGCAGAACTGGGTAGAGAGGGAAGTTGAGCTGACAGGCATTATCAACAGAAGCCACAGCTATTCTGAAGATAAAATGACCCTTTTGAGGTGTCTCATCTGGGGTCAGTAAAAGCTTCCTTTGATAAGTCACCTGACCCTGGCTGCCTTGGGGAAGGGGTGTGGCCTTGAGTGAGACAGAGGTCTTCTAATGAGGTAATTCTGGAAGCCTGGGATGAACTGGGAGAGTAAGTTCTTCATTCCTGTAGAGAGATCTGGATTACCCAACAAGCATAGACCACACTGTTATTTTCGGTGGTCCTTTTTCAGATCATTACCACTCTTTAAATAATCCCTTGGCACTTCCTTCATACATACTCAGATATGTGTTCTTACATCCTTGGTTTTGAAGCCATTTGCTATATCTAAAAAGGTAATAACGTATATATACACATAGGTTCTGATAAGAAACCGCAGGGCACCTTAGAGAGAGAAATAAACCTAAGTCAGAGTGGAAAGACAGAAAATGGTGTTCATCTTAGGCAAATAATTTTGGACATTCCGGTCGTTTAGCCTGTGATTAAAAAAAAAAATTAATGTCATGAAGTTTAATGGCAGAGTTTAGGAAACAAGAGGTAATCTAAGTACTTCAAGCTGAGATTTTTCCTGTTCAGCTGTTTGGTTTAGAGACATTACACCTTTGTAGAAACAGTTTGTGATGTTTCTTGATGCTTTTAGGATCTCACACCATTAATTGCACACGCCAGGATCAATTTCTCAGAATACTTTTAGGATTTTTTTTTAAACTTTTAAAGGTGTGATTCCAACAAGTTCTGTCACATATCACAAATGCAGTTCCCTAGTAAGATTAATGTGAAGTTCTAAGGATTTTATTGAAATAAATTGTTAATATCCATTAACCTTTTGATCTTAGGGAAGAAAAAGTGTTTTGAAATCCACATTAGCATGTAATCCAGTTTCAATTAAAAGTAGAACATATATGATTTTTTCTTTTTCCTTCTGTAATAGCATATACACATGACCACTGTTTTTTGATTATCAGTTGGTACAAAGCTTAGACCAAGTGTCTAATGTGTATGGGACTGCCATCTTGACTGATATATACATTGCTTAGAATGAAAAAGAAATGAATTTGCCATTGAAATTCTCCAATACTGAGGTCAGGTTGAGATTAAAATGCAGTCACAGGTGTTGAGGATTCATTTCAAACATTCACCGTTATTAGCTTTCATGCAGAAATAGATCTCCTTCTTGGTGACACCTGGGCTATTTATGAGCTCTGCAGTTCCAAGATCGCTTATAAAAATGCTTATTTCACTCTCTAGTTTAAGTGGAAGAACATTTTTGCTGACCAAAGGTCCTGAAGGAGCCCTTGCTCTCTTGATTTTGCCTCCAGATTCTGATCTTAACCCAGCATTTTCTTGGGTTTTGTAATCACTGATATTATGGGCTTGCCTTCTCTCTCTCTCTCTCTCAATCTCTCTCTCTCTCTCTCTCTCTCTCTCTCTCTCTCTCTCCTGGCACCTACCCCCCAATATAATCCCCAAGGATTTTGAGATGCACCAGTTATTCCCAACTTTGCTTGTTGACTGGTTGGATTTACATTTATAACTTTGGTTTCCCCTGGAAACTAGTGTCTTCTGAAGTGCAAGGACCATGGGGCACCTGGGTGGCTCATCTGTTGAGCTTCCGACTTCAGCTCAGGTCATGACCTCATAGTTTGTGAGTTCAAGCCCTGGGTCGGGCTCTGTGCCAACAGCTTGGAGCCTGCTTGGGATTCTCTCTCTCCCTGTCTCTTTGCCCCTCCTCTGCTTTCTCTCTCTCTCTCTCTCAAAACTAAATAAACATTAAAAAAAAATTTTATAAAGTGCAAGGACTGAAAACAAGTAAACAAAAGATGAGCTGTCTAATGTCACTTCGTTTGGGAGATTTGGTTTTTAAAACATTAAAACAGGTATGTAACAGTTGAAGAACTTTAAGAGGAAGTGTCTTCTGGGGTATCTTCTATGCCAGCGATTTTGCTCAAATGTTCTAGACATATTTCCCACTGGGTACTGAGAATGGATGCTTCCTGCCCATTTACCCCACATAACTGCTAACAATGCAAGCTGCTAACAGAAGGAGGTACAACCGATTGGCTGGCGGATTAAGAGCTAGATTGTGCACTACAGGCTGAAGGCACCTGTTCCCAACAACTCATTACAGACCTGGTGGGCAGGAGTTGAGTTGGGAGGATGAGATGTGAGGAGGAGGAATGTTGATGAATAATTCATCCACAGGGTGGGTGCATGCCAAGGATGTGGCAGCCAGGACCGAATTGAAATGAACTCCAAGGTAAAGCTGGCCTGAGAAAATATCTATAGGTTCATAGGATTTCTGAAGGTATTTATAAAATAGGCACGCACTTATCTACTGAGGTATTCCTTCATCTACTGGTAAAAATATTCTATTTAATGGTGGTTCGTACTTTAAATCCTTAAAAACAAACCTAAGGGTACAAATGTTAGCTAACAAATAAGGAGGCATTCAGATGACGGGAGTATAAACACAGTATAAACTCATGCCAGGAATATCAAGTGCTCTGGTTGAAACTGCTGCACAGTTTTATTATTATTATTATCTCTATTATTTAACATCTAGTCAACCTCCTTAATTCAAAGAGAACTCTCTGTTCTAGTTGTCTCAACACCAGTAATAGCTCATCCTTACTCACAGCCAAGGCCAAGGCACTTCCCTGGAGGAAAAAAAAAGTGCTGTTTCAACACATCCCGATTCTCCTGTCTTATTATTTAATCAGTACCTAATTTGAATTTGAAGGTCAACTAGACCAAATCATATGCTCATTAATATTAAAGGAAAATCAATTAATACTCAGGTGCATGCACACCCGAGCTTGTATTCCTTTGGAGCTCTGTGTAGGTCACATCATTGCTGTTTTGGTGTTTATGAAGTGCAGTGTCACCTGGCAAAGGCTTTCTTAACCTTTAATCTAGCTTCTGACCTCCAAGAGGTCGCAGTTTCTGTAGAATGAGAGGAAAGCTACTGCAGGAGTCAGCCCTGCAAAGGATAACAAAAGAGAAAGGATGCAGTTATATATGAGGAAGTGGATCCGGGTGTGTGCAAGAGATGAACATTCGTTCTCCCAACAATGGGTCCCTGTAAACCCAGCCAAGGCCAAAAGGTGTTGGCTCCAGATGGTTCTGACAATGTTTCTCTTCCTTATCTAAATCGTTACAGAGAAACAAAGCATTGTACCACCCGTGAAATTCTTCTCAGGCTTCTGCAGTCTAATTTTTTTCAGTCTTTTTCCTATCCTTGATGTCTACCTTCCCCCCAACTAAGGGCCGTCACCACTACTCACCAAAGTGGGACAAAGCTGTCATCTGTCCTGGATCTGCATTGGTAGAGTATCTGGATACACTGTAACACCCAAGTTATCACTCTTGGATTTTTAAGAGGCTGAAGTATAGAATCAAAGCCACTGCCCTCTGGCAGCTCAGTGAAGGGGAAAGAACTAAGATGTATGGAGTGTCTCTAGTACTCAATGTTTTAAATTTATGTACACTGTATTCTTCATTTCACAAGGGTAACCTAAGACTCATAAGCAAGAGAGAAAAGTGTCTGTGTGCAGGGGGTAGGAGGAGGTGAACTGCTGTATTAGTGTTGACTCCCAACTGATATTTACATGATATTAACATTTATATAAACTCCCCAAAAGATAGTATTTCATTCTATTTTAACATAACAATTATTTATTTTTCTGTTTATAAGAATAATAAATATTTATTGTAAGATATTTTAAAATTCAGGAAAATATAAAAGGGAAAAAAGCCTGTGATCATTCTCCCTTTAAGGATTAAATTGTTTAAAAAAAAAGTCCTCATTCTGATTTTTCAGTTAACAGTGCACCATGAATATTTTCCTGTGTCTTTAAATATTCCTCAAAGGCATGATTTTTATTGGAGGTATAATATTTCATCATATGGTTGTCTGTTCTAATGTTAGATTATTTTGTTATTTACAGTTTTCTCTCTATTATAAATAATAAGGAAATGCAGTGCATACATTTTAAATAAATCTCTATGATCAGTTCCTCAGGATAAATTCCTGATTTTTTTTTGTTATTTACTAGGGAAAAGGTTAAAACATTTTTATTGCTTTCATTCATTTTCTTATTTTAATAGTAATGTGTCTTTATTATATGAAAAAATACAAGCAAAAGAAGAAATGAAAAATATCATCCATAATCTCAATCCCAGAAATAAACATATATAATAGGCTGGCATATAAACCTCCAGTGTGTTTAGGAGTGTCTGGGTGGCTCAGTAGGTTAAGCAACTGACTTTGGCTCAGGTCATGATCTCATGGTTTGTGGGTTTGAGCCCCGCATCCGGCTCTGTGCTGACAGCTCAGAGCCTACAGCCTGCTTCGGATTCTGTGTCTCCCTCTATCTCTGTTCCTCCCCTTCTCGTTCTTTGTCTCTCTCTGTCTTTCAAAAATAAATCACCATTAAATATTTTTTAAAAAAATAAATAAACTTCCAGTGTGTTTCTAGACTGCTGCAGATGATACACAGACAGGTAGATGATAGGTAGATAGATAGATAGATAGATAGAGACAGACTTTTTTAGGATATTCTGCAACACATACCATTTTGAAACTGTCTTTTAAAAATAACATAGATTGTGAAATTATTTCCATGTCTTCTGACAGTCTAATATCACCTAATTGTACATTCTTATGAATGAATGTTCATAAGTTACTTACCCATTTAAGTCATTTCTGTTTTCAGCTTTAAATTCTATACCGACAGGGAATATCCTTTCACTCTGGAAATGTTCATCATTTCTATAAAAAAATTAATATATGGAAATGCATGAAAATCTTTGTCTTTTCTACAATGAATAGAGTTTATTCCTTTTTTGATTCTTTAAATAATATATATTCATTGTAAAAACTTCAAAAAATGAAACAGTGTAAGGAATAGAATTTTTAAAACGTGAGCAATCACAACATCCTGAGACAAATACCATTCAGATTTTGAGGACCGTCCATCCTTTCACATGTCACTTTCTAAATACATGCATCTCCACAAAATTTTACATAACTTGATCATATAATGTGTGATTTTCATATGATTTCCCCCATTTTGTTGTTTGCTTACTTCCCACCTTCCAATTATTCAGTGAGTAAAATATACCGATAAAGAGTCTAGCCTCTGATCCCAACTTCTGAGGTCCAGACTCCAACCCTACCATGACCTGTGTGACTTTGGGCAAGTCATTTATTCTCTGAACCTCAGTTCCCTCATAGGGAAATTGAGAACGGTAATAGTAGCTCCCTCACAGGGTATGGAACATTAAAATGAGTCAATCCATTTAGACATGTCAAAGAGTGCCAGATACACAGAAGGAGGCTCAAAGTTTTTAATCCATTGTTAAATATACATGTTTATTTCATAAATATCATATTACATCCTACACAGTTTTCTGAATCTTGTTTTGTTACAGGCAGTGAAACTTTGTGAAAATCCCTCTGAGTCATTTTGTGTAGATCTAATTCATCCATTTTTAAACTCGTGATATTCCATAGCTTGGAAGTACTATAATTTATTCAGCCATTCTTCTATGATGAGCAAGCACTTTCTTCCCACTTTATTACCAGACAAACAATGCTACATAAATGTCCTTGCCCATATATCCTTATAAGCAGTGCTTTTATTTGTGTGGGAAAGATTCCAAGAGTGTGAGTTCTGCTTTGAGGAGTACGTGTTTTTAATGGATACTGCCAAACTGCTTTCCCAAAAGGCCGTAACAATTGGTATTTTCATCGGCAATTGTGATTTTTGTTCTTTCTAATATTTGCCAGTTCAATGGGTGTAAAGTAAGATCTCATTACTTTTAAAAGGTCAGTATTATTATCCCAATTTTGCGGGTAACTGAGGCTCAGAAAATTTAAGTAACTGGTCTAGTTGACCAAAAGGGAGAACCAGAATTTGGAAACCAAGTCTGCCTAAACCCAAATCCCATGCTTTTCTCATCTCACCATGCTGCCTCCAACATCTTGTATTTGGAGCAAGAGATATCCCTTGCCAGTGGAGGGTAGAATGCAGGGAGGTCCAGAGTAGTCAAAGGACAGCATGGGAAAGGTGAGACTCATACTAGGTGAGTAGGGCCATGAAATTGAGGCAGCAGAGGGAACAGTGTGGAGCCAACCTACTTTATACACATTGCAACTTTGACCCTGACCTAGGCCTACAAGGACATGTGTGCATAGAAACCTCCTATATACCCCACCAAATGCAAAGTCCAAATCCTTTTGCATAATATTCATGATCTTTCTGTATAGTCTAGTTCTATGCCTCCGCAAAACCCTGCATATACCCTGCTCTGTAGCCTAACTCACATATGTGATATTTCCCCAAAACCACCGGTCTACAGCATTCTGCTATTGTTCTTTCATACCTGTTTTATTCAAGATTCAAGGATTCATTTCTAATATCTTACCTTACATGGATCCTTACTCCAACATCCCCTTCTCCTCACCCCCCTTCTCTCCCACCTTTCTTTCTTTCCATCAACAATTATCTGAGCACATATTTTGATGAAAATAATCATACCAGGTAATGCAGGGGAGGGACATGCACATTTTTACCTTTCTTGATTTCTCCCTTCCTCATTGCATATCCTTCTACACAATAGTGACTGTCTCTTCTACAGTTTCTTGTAAATTTGTCTGTAAAACTTGAAAACTACCCTGTGCCTTGTACCAATATTATATACATGACTTATCATCTAACTCACTAGAATGGAAATATCTTAAAACCAGCTACCAAGTCTTCATTTTCCCGTTCTGTACCAAGCCCAACACAGTGACTTGTGCCTAGTAGGTCCTTGATATTGGATACACAGCCTGTCGTAGAAAATGAGCCACTTATAATGGTTGTCATAGAGAGAATTCCCTTTCAGAATTCTCCCATTTCAGAAATGAGGTTTTCCTAAAATGTCATGCTGCAAAAACACAAAGGGAAATTCAAGCCAGAGGCTTCCCTATTTGCTCACTGTCCCTATTTGTTCCCTATTTGTTCATGTTGGAACAACGTTTTGTTTGGAAAACAAAATAGGCTTCTTCTAAATGGTTAATGTATATAGATTACTTGCTATGGTTGAAGTTGGCTGTTTATGCTTAATTTATGATAAAGATTTTACAATAAGCTTTTCAAATGTTTTGATAAAATATGTTTTACATTGGTTTAAACAGGTAAAAAAGTAGATAAAACCATTTATCTTCTTCTTGGTATTCAAAGTGTATTCATATACCACAGTTTAAAATGTTCCTAAGTGACAATTGGAAGTCAAGCAGCAGTTGCTTTACAATTACATTTTCATATAATATATTATTTTTCCCTATAAATCAAGTGTGGCCATAATTACAGATCTGTAACCGTAAGTTTAGTTATATGATCTCTTCGGACACATTTCTAAAGATTTGGTGAGCGAGACTTGGAAACAAAATCATCAGATTAGGATATAGAGATTATCTGAGTGGGGTTGCAACCCCTTCGTCCAATACACAATGTTGGACCTAAGTTTAAGTCCAAATAGGTGTAAATTAGTACGAGCATCCCTGTGATCTATTTTCAGGTGCACAGGCCTAATTTTGCGCTCTGTGGTGTAAGTCATGCAGCCTTTACGAGCCTCTTCTGGATTCACAGCACCACTGCTGTGTGACTTTAAATAACTTTCTTAGGCTGTGCCTCAGTTCCTCCTCTGTAAAATGAGGTATGATGGTGTTACATTATGAGGTCGACATACCAAAATCTGGAGAAGGTGATCCCAGCCCTCATGGATGACTCGGAGGGGATTCAAACTCCCCAGTGGAAAACGGTAACTGCAGATGTGGTGGGAAGAACAAGAGAACTAGAATCAGAAAGACGTGCCTAATTGCGAAAACTTTAATGGATGAGGAGTCACTTCCTGTAGATAAGCAAAGAATCACTTTTTGAGTTGGAATCTACTCCCAGTGAAGATGCTGTGAAGGTTGTTGAAATGACAAGGATTTAGAATTTCACGTAGACTTAGTTGAAAAAGGTAGAGTTGAGAGGATTGACTCCAGTTTTGAAAGAAGGTCTACCATGTGTAAAATGCGATATGTGACAGAGAAATAGTTTGTGGAAGGAAGAGCCAATACATGTGGTAAATTTCACCATCAGCCTTCAGCCACCACCACCCTGACCAGTCAGCAGCCTTGGCCGGGGTTGAGGCATTGAGGCAGGACCCTTCACCAACAAGATTATGACTCACTGAAAGCTCAGGTGATTATTGGCTTTTTTTTTCTTTTTTTTTTTTAGCAATAAAGTATTTTTTAATTAAGGTACACACATTGTTTTTTTAGCATTTTACATAATGCTATTGCACACTTAAATAAACTACAGTGTGGTATAAACATAACTTTCATATGCACTGGGAAACCAAAAGCTTCATTTGACTTGCTTTATTGCAGTATTCACTTGATTGCAGTGGTCTGGAACTGAACCCACAATATCTCCAAGGTATACCGAACTCACAGATACAAAGAACAAAATGGTTGCCAAAGGCGGGGGATGGTGAGTGGGAAAAATGGGTGAATTGTTTCATTTTTGTTTTTTTCAGTTTAGATAATTGGAATAAATTTGTATTTATTAAAGATTAAAACAATACTCTCACAACAATACCAGCTCACCTTAAAGTATACCTTGAAGTACCTCAGAGAAAGTAACAAAATAAACTAAAAAAAAAAAAGAAGAAAACAAAGCACAGCTCCCTTCTCATACTCAATGATAACATATTTTCAGTGACAGAAACTAATTTTTAGTTTTAGTATTATATGGAGAAAAGCAATATTTTCCAGTGGTCATGAAGTGGCCTGGTGTATGATTTCATGAAATTTTGTGCCTAATTATATCCTAGTATAATACAATACATACAATAAAAATACAGAGCTTAGCAGTAAACATGGAATCTTCTGGGTTCATTTTATGTCCTTACCCATTTCCCAAGGAAGCTTCAGAAGGATAAATGGCATGGTATAGAAAAAAAAAAAAAGTTTTGGAGTGAAAAGAAATATACATTAATATTTGAATTAAAAACTAAATACTGTACTTTAAAGGAGTTTTAAAAGATTTCCAGAGTTGATTTTGAAGATATGTACTTTGGCCACTACGTAAGATATGACTTCACTGAAAAACAGAGGTCCTGACAATGATTCATGTAGAATGACACATGATCATATTCTAAATGAGCAAAGACACCAGAGAAAGGTTATATAAAAAAATTCAGTTCACATTCCTAAGCAACATCGTGGGGCTCTTGCTCAGATATTCCCATGTTTAAAATTTTATAGCATTGATCAGGATGTTAATAAGCATTTTTTATTAAAAAAAGTTCCACAGTCAAAAAATTTTCGAAACTGCAAGGTGAGACAAAGTTGAGCAGTTTCTACAGATTTCTCAGAGCCTTCAACCTGCTCACATGCACTGAGAGGCTCAGGTGAGGTGGAAACTGATGGCATTTCCCATGGTAACTGACCAAATCTTACTAAACAAATCTTTGCTTCTTACTTTCTTTTTTATGTAAGATATTTTAAATCTTACAAAACCCAGTTTGAGAAACAATTCCACATCCTATCCAAACGAGTTAAGGAACATAAAGTTGTAATTTCAATAAATCATAGTCACTATTATAATACAAAATAAGCAATGATAAAATTACTTTTTAAAAAATGAGGTCTGAGTTTCTTACATTTGTGGTAGTACAGTGTTACTGAGGGATACATTCTCCCAAGTTACAGAAAAGGATGTAGCTTATCATAGATTTTGACAATAGATATTTTCATGAGCAGAAATATGTTGTCCTGCCTCATTCCTGATGATATTTGTTGTCATCCATTCTTTCCACCACTGTTCCCGGGGGGTATATTTATTGTAAGAGACAGAGAGAGTCACAGAGGAAGACAGAGAATGTCTCAGAACTGCTGCATTCCTTAACAGAAAGAAAGGAATAATTGGCTAGCTAGTGGTGAAGACTGGAAAGGCTTTTTTTAGTCAGGCACAAAGACCAGGTTTCCTAACAAGCATTGTTGGCATTTAATGAAAAGTTTTTCTTACTATTTCATTTAGAAATTTGCCCTGATATTTTGCACTAGATATGTCAAATTAGAGTGGAAAGACCGGCAGAAGGGACAGCAGCAGTCACATACACATATGCATACACAAAACAACGCACATGAGCACGCACACACGTACACACAAACGTGTTTTGAGACCCAAATAAATTTGTACAAGATGACGTTTCTCCTAGCTTGATCTATGATTCAGGACGCTTCTGTTATACTGGCAGACTCATCAAAGTCTTTCAAAAGGCATGTTTCAAAAGCCATTCAATTCCTTCAGTTTACCTAACCCATCCATAAATGTTTTCAGTGCCAGCCACATTTTGAAGCAGAATCAATTCTAAATATTCCCTCAATCACTGTATCCTAACTATGTAGTAAGACACACATTTCTGTTGACCTCTTCCTCAGAGTAGACAATTAAGGACTTAAGACCACTGTCAGCACCAGGCACTGGGTTTCTCTCAATCCATCTTTTCAACGGCAGGAAGATAAACAACCAGGAAAGTAAACACCAACCTGCATGAGCAGGAGGTACGCGAGCAAACCTTTGCACACATATGCCTTCCTCTTCCTGGCGACGCTCTTTTTCCATGGTCAGAGCCCCTCCCAAATCCTTCCCTAGCACTTCTCCCAAGGTTGAGCTAAGAGCACACATCAGACTCTGTTCCTGCTTTATTCCATGAAACACCAGTTCTTCCATCTTTAATGCCTTTCCCCTCCTCCTACTTAATGGGTCCCCTCTTTGAACCATACTTCCTACCCCACAGTCTCCCTTTTTCATCAAATGTAAAGAAACCAGGAATTTGCTTGTGGTCCATAAGGTGACCATATGCCCTGGATTTTTAAGTACAATTCTAACTGCAAAGATCTTATCTTCTTATCAGACCACATAATATGATTTGTGAGAGGAAAATAATAACAGGAAAAAAAAAAACCTTCTCCCTGAGCATAAGCTGTCACCCCATGGGAAACTAGCTTTGACTATTGTTTCCACAAGTTCTCTGCTAGTTTTTTCAAGAAGAAAAAGATGGAGCTGAGATGTAAAAAATAATAATTATATTCCTCTCCTTCACTCTCAAAATATCTTTTGTCATGCCATATCATCTTTGCTAATTTCTTCCTTTATTTTGAAAATCCTTTCATATTTATAAAGAAATTGTGTTTCCTAAGAGCTTTGTACACAGATCCTAACTAGTTAGATTTGAATAATAATGGCAATCAGAAAAATATAGTGCCCAAATATAACCTCACTCAATTCTTTCAGTAACTCTTTCAGATGGACTATGAGTTAGGTAACACTAGCTGCTGTAACACCAATGTCAAACTGACATGAGAGAAATTTATTTTCTCATGTGCATAAATCCACCGTGGGAGGCTGAGTCCCATTGTGTCATTAAGGACTCAAGCTGATGGAGGCTTGTGAGCTCCAGCCTGTGGCCCCCAAAGTTGTCCTGAGTCTTTGTATCCAGTTGGCAAATAAGTAGAAGAGAGAAAGGATTACACAGCAGGGTTTTTTTATGGCCAGGCCTAAAAGTGGCATGTACCACTTCTGTCCACTTTCTGTTGGCCAGAACTCAGTCGCATGGCCCCACCTGGCTGCAAGAGAGATCTTCCTCATCCCTGCAAGTTTTTCCTTCTTATGTGACCAAGACAAGGGCAACAGATTTGTTCAACAGCTACCCAGTATCTCCCAGAGATGAGTGGTATTATTATTATTAATTCTTATCATCGTTACTATTTTTGTTTTATTTACCCTATTTTACAAACGAGGCAACCAAGATTCAGGATAAGTAACTAGCCCAGGGCAACACAAGTGTTGAAGACAAAAGAATACACTTGAACTTGAGGCTTTTTGAAAAAATAAATAAATAAACCCATTTCCGTGGGTTTTTTTTTCCTCTCCTTATCCCATAATTCTACTCTGTATTAAGAACCACACACACGCACTATTAAGCCTTTATGGGATATCAGCTCATTCCACAGGAAAAAAGTGAGTGGTAAACACTTGGGTTTTTTCCCTCATTTCTGTTTTCAAGGACAATACTATGTTTTAAGTTGTCTGCTATATTTTAAAGTCAGTAATGCCTAGGTATAAATGATAATATGTTTGAGTTTTTGCATGCTGTTTTATAGCAGACTCCCTCTATAATTTTTATAATGTTTTCATTCTTTATATCCTTCCTTATTCCAGAATCATATTTAAAGTGGTTCCCTGAAAAACGATATCTGTCATGAACAACAGGGTTTTTATATAAGCTAATACATGAGCAGGTATCACGCCAATAGAGGCTCAAATGGAACTCTGATTCATATATTTGCTTATTGGTTTTCCTACTAGCATATATCTTATTATATTTGGCCTTGGATTGCACATAGTCGTGTTATACAGACAGCTGGTTTTAATGAGTCTAAGGTCAAGTGTATATGCTTGAACCCTAGATGAGTCAGCTAACCTTATATAGGTCAAAAACTCATGGCCATATTAATATATTGTTGTTGAATATGATCTCATTTCATAAGTCAAGTAAAAGGTGACAGCTCCTAAGGCCTACTGCCATTACTTGACAAAGCAAAATAAAGAGTTTCCAGCCCACTGTTTCTTGAATTCCTGTAATACTTTCATGTTTCCCTCAAAGTAAAGCACAAACACCTAACTGTAACCTGTAAGGTGCACCATTATAAACTCTACTTGTCCCTCCATTCTTACCTCACAAAACCTTCTCTCCCTTCACTGTAGTTCATGCTCATCATGGCCTTCCCTCATCATCTTTTTAGTTGGAACCCTCCTCCACTAAAGCTTTATCCCAGCCCCTTGTTTATTACTTCATAACACTTATTGCTGTCTGTAACTATGTAAACCTCTTTATCTTCTGCACATTCACCCTTTGTCCATCTCCCTCCACTATAACTTAAATTTCATGGAGGAAAGGACAATGTCTATGTTGTTTATCATTTTATCCCTGATTAGTACACAATCTGGCCTATAGAAAGCACCAATTAAAATGCATGGGTGTTTTTATGGCCATCAACAGATGTTTACTGGGTTTTTAACTTTGTAAGACTTGTGATATGAAAAAGAAAATATGATTCTTGCCCTTTAAGGAATTTACAATCAGATAGGAAAAGGAGATGTGCACGTGTGAGTTACATAGCCAATATGAACATCAACAATAATAGTAGCAGCTAATACTTATCTAATCCTTGTCATACACCAGATTCTAGTCAAAGAACTTTACATGTTTTCACTCATTCCACTCTTATCGTGATATAAATTCAGTTATTATCCCACTTTACAGACAAGGGAAGTAAAGCATAGTGCAGTAAGTTAAGTGGTCTAAGGCCACATAGCTAGCATGTGAGACAGCTAACAAAACAGACAAAACAAGACAAGCACCAAGGAAAGATTACACTGAAACATATTGAAGGAGAAGCTCTGGGATTATCTGTGAAATACAGGTAAAGAATATGACATTTGAACTGGGATCTAAAAGATACACAAAAATAATGAACTGGAAAGAAGTTATTCTCATTGAGAAGAAGAGCATCCACGAAAGGGTGGAAGTAGGACATCAGACCATCTATTTTAGGTGTCATGAATAGATCCCCTTAGCTTCATGATGGATCCATCCATCCACTCTTTAATTTGTTGCTAAGTTTGAGCCCTCATTATGGAGAACCCTGAATGCCAGGCTAAGAAGTTTGGGTCAAATCAATATAAAGCAAAAATTTTCAACTATTAGATATCATTGGGGCATAAATAGTTTTTTAGTGTGGTGGTTGTCATACATTTTTCATTCTCTTTCTTCCTCTAATTCCTTTTCAGAGCATCCTCTCCAATTATACCTAATTAGACTCTTCTCCCCAGCTATCTCTATTAGCATTTGCAGGTGTTTTTCCATAAGCCCAAGTAGATTTTCTAGTTTTTGATGGACCATCCTTTGGCAAGCTACAATTTCCCATCTTCATAACTCTGGCTTTCAAATAAATACATCTTTAGTTATTTGTATAACTCAGGCTTATACTGAGTTCTCTAGAACAGCACTGTCCCCTAGAGATAAATATGAGACACAAATGAGAACCACATCTATAATTTTAAATTTTCTAATAGACACATTAAGGAAGAAAAAAGGAAAAGGTGAAAATTGTTTTAATAAAATATTTTATTTAACAAACATATCCAAAATATAATAATTTCATCATGAAGACAATATAAAAAATATTGATATATTTTACATTCTTTTTTTGTACTGAGTCTGTAAGAGTCAGGTGCATATTTTGCACTTATGTAACGTGTCATTCAGACTTGCCACATTGCAAGGACTTACTGGCCACATGTGGCTAGTGGCTAATGTATTGGACAGTATGTAGAATTAGCTTGAGAAGAAACATGTGGTAGTGATGTTTTATCACTTTTAGTCTTGAAGCTTTATTCCTTAGGAGCTCTTGCTTGCAGGATTTGATACAAGCAGCAATGATATGACCTGGGCCTTTCTTAACACTTAGGCAGATTTATTTTTCTGGCTACATGTAAAGCTGCAAGGAGTTTCAGATTTTTAGCAGTAAGATCCAATATATCCAATGTTGAAAAGGAGATGCTCTGAAATGGCTCTGTCGTTTTCATGTGTTGATATGGTTCACACAGATCCAGCCACTCATAGAACCGTGCTTCCCACCGCAAATGAGATGCTGCTCTCCCTTCAATGGAGAATCTGTGGGCAATCCATATGAGGATACTAATTACAAAAAAAAAAAATCCTACTCTAAATGCAAGTTGACTTAGATGCAGAAAAGAAATGCACACAGATTGGGCTTTGGTTAACAAATTCAATATATTCCAGCAGTGGTGCTTAAAGAGTGGTCCCTGGAGCAGCAGAATCAGCATCACCTAGGAAGTTGTTAGAAATGCAGTCTCTCAGGCCTCACCCCAGACCTACGCCATCAGACACTCTGGAGGGAGGGGCCCCCACAGGCTGTATGTTAAAAATCCTTCCAGGAGATCCCAGTGCACACTGATACTTAAGAACCACTGTAGTTAGGAAATAATAAGTTGATGGCAAAGTATGGGGAAGCAGTGAATGTTTGATGTTTGCAAAGAGAAAAAAACATTATTTTTACTCTTCCAATAAGATTCACCACAGGATCCATTGACTTGGCCAGCCTTCATAGTGCAATTAAACTTCATTTTCCCTAGGAACCATATGAATGAATTTCACCAGCAGAATGTCAGGCGAAAGAAACCAGAGAAGAGCATGTATTGTGTACCATTCCATTTATCTAAAGTCTGAAAACAGGGACAACTGATAAATGCTGTTGGAAGTCAGAGTGGTGATTTTCAGAGGGAGGGTAGTGGCTGAAAAGGATGATGAGCAGAGCTGCCAAGACATGATGTGTTCTGTTTCTTGAGCTGGTGCTAGTTATACAAGAGTGTTCAGTTTGTGATAATCCATCATGCTGTATACTACGTGAAATTTGCACTTTTCTTTATGTATATTTATCTTCAGTGAAAAGTTAAGAATTCCAGGGTATCTTTTTTCCTCAAAAACTCTGAACACAACTTTTTTTTAAAGAGTAATTTTTAACTCTTTTTTTTAATTTTATTTTTTTATTTTTTAAAATTTTCATCCAAATTAGTTAGCATATAGTGAAACAATGATTTCAGGAGTAGATTCCTTAATGCCCCTTACCCATTTAGCCCATCCCCCCTCCCACAACCCCTCCAGCAACCCTCAGTTTGTTCTCCATATTTTATGAGTCTCTTCTGTTTTGTCCCCCTCCCTTTTTTTATATTATTTTTGTTTCCCTTTCCTTATGTGTATCTGTTTTGTCTCTTAAAGTCCTCATATGAGTGAAGTCATATGGTGTTTGTCTTTCTATGACTGACTAATTTCACTTAGCATAATACCCTCCAGTTCCATCCACGTAGTTGCAAATGGCAAGATTTCATTCTTTTTGATTGCTGAGTAATACTCCATGGTATATATATACCACCTCTTCTGCATCCATTCATCCATCGATGGACATTTGGGCTCTTTCCATACTTTGGCTATTGTTGATAGTGCTGCTATAAACATTGGGGTGCATGTGTCCCTTCAAAACAGCACACCTGTATCCCGTGGATAAATGCCTAGTAGTGTAATTGCTGGATAGTAGGGTAGTTCTATTTTCAGTTTTTTGAGGAACTTCCATACTGTTTTCCAGAGTGGCTGCATCAGCTTGCATTGCCACCAACACTGCAAAAGAGATCCTCTTTCTCTGCATCCTCACCAACATCTGTTGTTGCCTGAGTTGTTAATGTTAGCCATTCTGACAGGTGTAAGGTGGTATCTCATTGTGGTTTTGATTTGTATTTCCCTGATGATGAGTGATGTTGAGCATTTTTTTGTGTGTCGGTTGGCCATCTGGATGTCTTCCTTAGAGGAGTGTCTATTCATGTATTCATGTCTTTTGCCCATTTGTTCACTGGATTATTTGTTCTTTTGGGTGTTGAGTTTGATAAGTTCTTTATAGATTTTGGATACTAACCCTTTATCTGATATGTCATTTGCAAATATTTTCTCCCATTCTGTCAGCTGCCTTTTAGTTTTGCTGATTGTTTCCTTCACTGTGCAGAAGCTTTTTATTTTGATGAGGTCCCAGTAGTTCATTTTTGCTTTTCTTTCCCTTGCCTCCAGAGACATGTTGAGTAAGAATTTGCGAGGGCAAGATCAAAGAGGTTTTTTCCTGCTTTCTCATCGAGGATTTTGATGGCTTCCTGTCTTACATTGAGGTCTTTCATCCATTTTGAGTTTATTTTTGTGTATGGTGTAATAAAGTGGTCCAGGTTCATTCTTCTGCATGTCGCTGTCCAGTTTTCCCAGCACCACTTGCTGAAGAGACTGTCTTTATTCCATTGGATATTCTTTCCTGCTTTGTCAAAGATTAGTTGCCCATACGTTTGTGGATCCATTTCTGGGTTCTCTATTTTGTTCCATTGATCTGAGTGTCTGTTCTTGTGCCAGTACAATACTGTTTTGATGATTAAAGCTTTGTAGTATAGCTTGAAGTCTGGGATTGTGATGCCTCCTGGTTTGGTTTTCTTTTTCAAGATCGCTTTGGCTATTCAGGGTCTTTTTTGGTTCCAAATTTTAGGATTATTTGTTGTAGTTCTGTGAAGAATGCTGGTGTTACTTTGATAGGGATTGCATGGAATATGTAGATTGCTTTGGGTAGTATTGACATTTTAACAATATTTGTTCTTCCTATCCAGGAGCATGGAATCTTTTTCCATTTTTTTTTTTGTCTTCTTCAATTTCTTTCATAAGCTTTCTATATTTTTCAGCGTATAGATTTTTCACCTTTTTGGTTAGATTTATTCCTAGGTATTTTATGGTTTTTTGTGCAACTGTAAATGGGATCAATTCCTTGATTTCTCTTTCTGTCACTTCATTGTTCGTGTAAAAGAATACAAGCGATTTTTGTGCATTGAATTTATATCCTGCAACTTTGCTGAATTCATGAATCAATTCTAGCAGTTTTTTGGTGGAATCTTTTGGGTTTTCCATATAGAGTATCATGTCATCTGCAAAGAGTGAAAAATTGACCTCCTCCTGGCTGATTTGGATGCCTTTTATTTCTTTATGTTGTCTGATTGCAGAGGCTAAGACTTCCAATACTATGTTGAAAAACAGTGGTGAGAGTGGACATCTTTGTCTTGTTCCTGACCTTAGGGGGAAAGCTATCATCCCCATTGAGGATGATATTAGTGTTGGGTCATTCATATATGGCTTTTATGATCTCAAGGATGATCCTTCTATCCCTACTTTCTTGAGGATTTTTATCAAGAAATGATGTTGTATTTTGTCAAATTCTTTCTCCGCATCTATTGAGAGGATCATATGGTTCTTGTCCTTTCTTTTATTGATGTGATGAATCACGTTAATTGTTTTGTGGATATTGAACCAGCCCTGCATGCCAGGTATAAATCCCACTTGGTCGTGGTGAATAATTTTTTTTAATGTATTGTTGGATCCGGTTGGCTAATATCTTATTGAGGATTTTTACATCCATGTTCATCAGGGAAATTCGTCTATAGTTCTCCTTTTTAGTGGGGTCTCTGTCTGGTTTTGGAATCAAGGTAATGCTGGCTTCATAGAAAGAGTTTGGAAGTTTCCCTTCCATTTCTATTTTTTGGAACAGTTTCAAGAGAATAGGTGTTAACTCTTCCTTAAATGTTTGGTAGAATTCCCCTGGAAAGCCATCTGGCCCTGGACTCTTGTTTTTTGGCAGATTTTTGATTACTAATCGATTTCCTTACTGGTTATGGGTCTGTTAAAATTGTCTATTTCTTCCTGTTTCACTTTTGGTAGTGTATATGTTTCTAGTAATTTGTCAATATCTTCCAGATTACCCATTTTACTGGCATATAATTGCTTATAATATTCTCTTATTATTGTTTTTATTTCTGTTATGTTGCTCGTGATCTCTCCTCTTTCATTCTTGATTTTATTTATTTGGGTCCTTTCCTTTTTCTTCTTAATCAAAGTGGCTAGTGGTTTATCAATTTTGTGAATTCTTTCAAAGAACCAGCTTCTGGTTTCATTGATCTGTTCTACTGTTTTGTTTTGTTTTGTTTTGTTTTGTTTTTTGGTTTCGATAGCATTAATTTCTGCTCTAGTCTTTATTATCTCCTGCCTTCTGCTGGTTTTGGGTTTTATTTTAAAGTTTGCAATGATTCTATTTGCTGTGGTGCTTTATTAGGTAGGGCCACAAAATAAAATGACATCACAAATGTGTGGTTGAGAACTATTCAGTCCTTACATTGTAGAGTCTTTTGGTCTATAAGAGTAAAGCCACTTCTCATTTTTTCCACCAATGTGAAATCATCAGAGACTGTTGGTTATGGAACTATTCTCACTATCTTTTTCGGGAACTTATCAATATAGTTCTGTACTATACGCAGAACTGATAATCTTCCAGTACAGTCTGGTACTTCTGCAAGTACTTGTAAAATGCCAAAATATTTACATGGTGTTTGGCAAACAGTGACTAAACTCCCCTCTTTGCAAGTAATTTTCACTACCATCCTGTCATCCCAGACAAGGCAGCAGGCTCCGGAACCCTGCCCCCGTGGACATGTCCATTCTGATTAGCTGACAGGAATGCCAGTTATTTTTCTGGATATCACCCCAGATTCCCTCATCGCTACTTTTTCACCCAAACAGTGACTGATGCAGTTTAAGGATCAATGAAAATTAATTTGAGAGAATTGAAATGGGAAAAGGGAACCACACATTTAGGGAAAATTCCATCTCCACCTCCATGTTGAGACTTTGTTCTGCTGTGCATCAGGGATACCAACTTGAATGGCCAACATTCAAAAGTTAAATCATCCAAACCTACATGTTCCAAAATGTACATGTCAGTGTTGTGGAGCGATGTTTGCATGCTCCCCAAACACAAATGTCATATGTTGAGCCAGAGCCCCTGCTGTGATGGTATTTGGAGGTGGGGTCTTTGGGAGGTAATTAGCTTTAGAGTAGGTCCTGATGGGAGCAGTGGCCTTATTAAGAAGAGAAGGAGAGATCTCAATTTCTGTCTTTCCTTCTGCACACACACTGATTTGTGTGAGGACACAGCAAGAAGGCAGCCTTCTGCAAACCGGGAAGAGCACCACCACCTGAAACTAAATGAGCCAGTACCTTGATCTTGGACTTCTAGCTTCCAGAGCTATGAAAAAAAAAAAATCTGTTGTTTAAGCCACTCAGCCCGTGGTATTTTGTTATGGCAACCCAAGCAGACTAATATAGTCAGCCATTACATTAGAAAAAAACAATTATAATAATTTCTAGAACTCACAGTTAAATTTAGTGTAAAATACTAGTGGATTAAAATACATTATCTTACTATTTCTTCCTAGAAATTAAAAAAAAAAAAAAACACTTTGAGTTAATCCTTAGTATACTTCCCAAGGTCCTCATAAAATCACATTTTGCAGTATTTTGTTTTAACACATTTTTCTCAGTTTATGAGGCAAAACATTGCCTTCATCATACAAATGCCTCTATACACCCCATTTCCTGTAATACCAGATGTCACCTGATTTTTCCCCCACCAGGGTCATATCTGGAAATGAAATTTACTGAACTTGTTTTATTCTGCATGACCAGGCTGTTCCCCTCTTTAACTTTCTCTAAGTTTCTTGGTTCAGTATTTTTCAATCTGTGTGCAAGGTTCATGAAAGTGCTGTACATTTGAAACACCTAAAACAGTGAGTGTTTTAAAAAATGGATCTAAAAGAACACTATACTTCTAAAAGTAACATTTGTAAAAGGCACTTTAGAAACATTTGAAGTACACACATACACATTAAGATTAGATAATGAACTCACAAACACTACAAAGGAAGTAAAGTCAAACTCACACAAGCTATGCAGAAGCGACATATACTGAGGTTACTTCAATTGGTAGGAAAGTCAGTGAGTCTTCGAAGAAACCATTTCATCATCCCCAAGAACTGGATCATCTGGAGGCAACAGCAGCTCAGGCAGTTCGTCTAGAGATTCAGGCAACTCCTCAAAGAGTTGTCCACTCAAGGAGCGTCCAAGACTTCCTACCTTCTTTCCTTCTTCCTACTCTTCTAAAGTCACCAAGTTGCTCATTATCCTTCTTTGTTCCACCTCATCCAAGGCTTGTGGTTCCTCCCTTCTCTTTCAGTAAATCTCTGCCAAGAGACTGATAGTGAATATCTTGGCTATCTTAGTTCGGGTTCTCCAAAAGCAAAATTCTGAGACAATGATATGGTGGCAAAGGGTTTATTTGAGAGGTGGTCCCAGGAAGCACGGGTAAGGCATAAGGAAGTAGGTAAGGGAGAGGAACACAGACAAAAGAGGGTACATTAGTGAGCAGGTTACTGCTGAGGGGAACTGGGACTCCATTTCTCTAAGAAGTGTAGAGTATATTCAAAATTGTCCCACAGAGAGGTGAGGAAACAGGTTTTATCTCCTGAAGCCTTTAGGGAGTCTCCAGTTGGGCATTAGCTGCTGGGTACTTCTGGTTCATCCAAGGAAAGAATGCCCTCACTCAGAGTCTCAGAAAGGAGCCCATCTCCTGGAACCATCTGCTGTGATCTCAGGAGTATCCCAATGGGATATTGGTGGAGCATGGTCGATTATAAGGCTTAGGTATAGAGAGATCTAAACTATCTAGACCACAGAGGTAGAAATGGGCTGGAAGAGGTAAGAGAAAGAACAGTAGAGTGAATCCAGCTTTGGGGCATCCAATATCACAATATCATAGGATTATTTATAATGGCAGAAAATTGGATGCAACCTGATTGTCCAAGAATAGAAGCAGTAGTAAAATAGCTTGTGGTAGATCCACAAAGTGAACCACTCTGCAGCTCTTCATATTATAGAATTGTATTCAGTAGCACAGAAGGACATTGAAAAAAAAACTGAAAAAAGTGAGGACATGCAACCATTTTCATTTGGATAGGCTTGTGGATCCTTTGAGATGTGAGGAATAAATAGGTGCTAAGGAGAAATCATCCAGGTCTTTGAAGTTCACAGAAAATTAGTAACTCCCACGAAAAGTCCAAATGTCTCCAAACATGTGTCTTTACATCACTTGGGGGAAAAGACAAGCTGTGCTCCAACGAGGTGAGTTTTGACTCAGTCCATTAGGAATGTAGGAAAAAAATGTCTGGCTCTCAGCAGTGTGGGGTCCCTGCATCCCAGCCACACTACCCAAGTATCTGGCTGAAAACAACCTGAACCCAAAGGTTGAAGCATTTATGAATCTGGAGATAGACTGTCGCTACTGCCTCAACTTCTCCATGAAATAAAGTAACTGAGAAGTGGTGGCCAGCTGCCAGACTGTGACTATGCTCAGAGTTAAGACCCAAAAAGCCCTCATCATTTCTCCTACAGGGAATGTTCTCTCAAAGACTTTTCATTATCAGATTGAATTAAGAAGTATAAATAAAACATTCCCTGATTTATAGATCAACATATTTATAGAATTCCAAGTCAATTTACACACAGAACCATAGCTACTTTTCATGCCTGTGGCCTGGTCAGATTTTTTTTTTTTTAATCCTTTAAAAAAAAAAAAAGGATATCAAGAAATCCTGCTAGACAAGGCATAGAGAGATAGAGGGAGGCAAGATCAGAAAGGAATCTGAAGGATGGAGGTCAAGGATAGCAGGTCACAGACAACTGGAAACAAGAGCAGATTTGCCTTTGTTTACATTGCCAAGGGGGAAAAATTAACTTGATGGAAAAGGGTAATTAAGCATTTCTTTTTCCATCATAGTCCAGCCTGGCTTCATATCCAGCTGTTCTATTAGACATTGTGATGATCCTTCGTCGAGTCACAGAGTTAACAATGGCCAGTGTGGCACTGATGTCACATGGCACTCCTTTCCCCCACCATTAACCTTTATTTTATAAATAATATAAATCTCACAGTGAGAACAGCCCAACTCAGGTAGGCAGATAATGAGGGAAGCCTGAACATTTACAGAGGTTGTTGTCAGAACAAAGAGATCATTTGGATACATCAGCAGATTAGCATTGTAAGGAATTTAGAGAGATTATCTGGTTCAGCACCCTCAGTTCCTATGTGCAGAAACCAAGATTATGTAAGGTGAATGGGTTTTCCTAGAGTTAGGAAGCATGATGTTGTAAATCCAGAATCACAACCCCAAGCCAGTGTCCATCTGTCCCGATTGATCCTCTTACTTGCTTATATTTTCAGTAACAACCGCAGAAAAATACCACCTCCAGTGTAGGTATCAACTGGTTTACACAAGTTACTGTTTGGAATTTGGCATGTGGTTTCTAATAGAAGCAAAGTTAGTGGTACATGATGGTAGTTTTCTCAGCTGTGCCTCAGAGACTGTTAGTACCCAGATTCCATAACTCTGGGAATGATTGGCCCCTTTTAATGGGGGTTAATAATTGCATAATGAAGACAAATGACCGATCCTAGCTCAGTCTGGCCTCCCAGTGCTCAGGGCAACGGCCTGTCCTAGGGACCCAGTTACTTTTCAGGTAAATATAGAGCAGCCTTGTATATCCAGCTGCACTGAGACCAACTACAGTTTAGGTCATTGCCATCGGAATACTCTGGAAATGTATTGCAGGATATATTTTTCCTATATAGAGGAATAGTCACTGCAAAGCTTCAGTGAGACCATAATCGGCTGTGAAGACTCTAGTTTATTGTGGATAAACACACCGTTCAGATGGAGGAAAAACTACTTCATTCTAATTGCTTCACATAATAAACCAGCGATTCAAATGAGCAGGCCAGGATAAATGTTTTGCTTCTTGTAATCGAAACAGTTGACAAGAATCAGAGGAAATCCAGGCAACTGTGTTTCTGGGCAACTTTTGCATCAAGGTAGGAGACTCATGTATGAATGTGTACATGCTACAAAGCAAATAGATCAGACATAGGTGTTTGTAAATAGCATGTATTTTGTTCAGACTCCTTGGAACTTCTGCACCAACATGACCTCTTGCTGCAATTCTAAATAGTATAGGCAGGGATTACCTTTTTCACTAGATGGATTTTTGCACATCTCCTGACTTGAAAATGTTTTCAAAGACTGTTAATCACCATTCCATTTTGTACTTTATAGTCATTTCTAATTTTGATGCAAAATGTTGTTTACCAGCTGGATTGCCCACTTCATTTATTAAACACATCTGTGTATGTTTTTGGCTATTTCCTCAAGTCAAATCTACCTTAAGAATTCAAAAAGAGACATCACTTATAAATTCATGAAGTGGGCATCAAGTTCTGTGGATAATTCTCAATTATAATCTTAAAAATCTTTTGTAAAATAGCAGTGTCACTAGCATTAAGGTGTAAATTTCTATAGTTATTTTTAACCTTGCTGACATATTAGAATATGATGGAAGCAGTCTCCTTCTAGAGAAATGAGTAACAATATATGTATACATTTTACATATCAATTCAAAAAGGTTTGTGGACCCCTAGAGTATATTCAAGGGTTAAGAACTAAGTTCGTAACTAAGGCTAAGAACTTTTGTTGTTAAGGGGACATTTTCGAAAGTGATAGTACCTATTTTGATTTATGGTTTAGATATGTGTATTGAAAATTCAATAGTTTGATCATTTACCATCACATCTTCAATCTATACATGTCCTATTCCATATAGATATGTGTAATTGACTGCATTAAAGATGGCCTACTGTTTAGAATTTGTTTCATGGTTTTTTTTTAATTTTAATCTATTTTAAATATTCTTTTAAAGCTTTTCAACTTCTTAAATGAGGAGATTTTGTTTTAATTTATGAAAGTATATCTTTTTATTCTTGTTAATCTTAGAAGATAATCTATCTTCAGAACTTTGGCTTGAATATTCAACTTAATATTTGCATTTGAAAAAATTTTCTAATAGAACATTGACCTTAAAGATTTTGAAAGTCAGAATCTACATATAAATTTAATTCCAGTTCTCTGCTATTAAAATAGCATTGACTGAATCTGAGAATTAGGTGATAACCCCTTTACATTTTTTGAACATTACCACATGATAATTTTTAGAATAAAATAAGATGAATCCAAGGTACTGCAAGAATTTAGTATATACCACTACATTTTTCACATAGAAATAATACACTCTTTTAGTGACCATCTATACTAGATATATTTTCTTACTTTCTCGTTATGAATAATATTTTATACATATACAGTGCAACTTTCATCACCCCCTAGACACAAAAGCTCCACTGTCATTTCAAACCCCCAACTAAGTATAATATAATAGGATCTATGATTTAAAACATTCAACATCCAGTCTTGCCAAGGTTCATGTGACTAGGAATTCAAATAGCCCTTTGGAAAGAGAAACAGCAATGGAAACAGTCTTTCATAACCACGTGGTCATGTGTGGATGCGGTCATGGTCTTACCGCTTTCATCTAGCTTTATTGTTGTATGTGGAGGTGCAACCATTTCACATACAAAGCAATATTAACTTGTGGGTTCGGCGATCGGTCGTGTTGTTAGGAAATCCTTGCCATCACATAAAGACATGTACTTGTGTACACACAGAATATAGTTCTACAATATACATAGTGTTTTATATATTTTATTTCGAAAACTCGAACACATTCTTAAATTAATAGTGTGTTATTTATAGTCCATTTGGTAGCATTTTTTTTTTCTAATCCTATATAATGGTGAAAATAACAATTGATGCCGTCTTGGATTCAATGAAATACGTTACATATAGATTAGAGGACATAATATCAGAAGACACCTACCTTAGCAACGTGAAAACAACTCTCCAAGGAAATTGAAACTGAAAGTTCAATTAATTTGCTAGAGACATAGATTTTAGTGATAGTCTAGAGATTAATTTTTCAAATACTATCACCCATCATATGTGAATAATTAAACCAATAAACTCAATGTAAGTCACTTTTTAAAAGACATTTCTTATATAATATTTGGTGCATGAAACATAATGTTTATGTAAATTATAAAGTATAATGAATTATTGTGGATTGTAAATAAATATATTTTAAACACATGCAAAATCTTGGATCATCTTAAAACATTAATGTTGAGGGAAATGAGTATTGCCCAAGACTACATATCAAATGATGCCATTTTCTACAAACAAATAAAATTTTCAAAATTAAAATTTAGCCTGATTCATATAGCACCTTTTTAAAATCATTGTTCACTTTCAGTGTTAATGTGGAAGAAAGTATTCAAGGATTTGTTTTTAATCCACATGTTAGAGCGAAAATTAAAAAGGCATGTTTTAATGGGAACTGGTTTAAAAAATTTTGACTTGAGTGAGAAAACTGTTTGGAAATGTGTCTATGTTCAGTTTTGCTTCCAAATTTGGACTTTGAAACTTACTGTCAGTCTCAAAAAGAAATAAAGAAGCTGTGCAGATAATTAAACATTTGCCTTGGGGGAATTATTTGCAGTTAATTAAAATCATACACTTTGGGTGTATACTTGCTTCACTGGTTATTAAATTTGAATCATATGTTAACTACCCAGGTTTCTCACTTGTCCATCAAATGTTGCTTGTGGCAGGTTCAAGAAACAAACTTTCTCATAATATTCTAAACCATATTGTTTAAAACTATCTCCAAGTGTGGGGAGGGAGAGAGGGAAAAGGAATAAGGAAACAAAGGAAAAATGATTTATTTGAGACTCCATCTGAATTCCTCTCTGTTCAGAGTTGCAACTCAGTGGAGCAATGTGAACTTAGTAGAGAACCCATTTGTAATAGAAGTGTCAGTCGGCCATCCCCAGTTTTCTCCATGGCCATATTCATGGAAGATTAGCTCATGGCTTTTAGATATCTTTAGATTACCACCCTTTTAGCTGCATGAAAATACACCCTAGATTATAACCTCTAGGAGTGCAGAGTCAGTTACAATTGACGCCCCAGCTTCAAGAAGTGCCTGGTATAGAGTTGGCCCTTAATAAATATTTTTGGAATGAATGAAAGACCCATTTCTGTCTTGCCACTAACCCACCCACATGCTGTTTCCAATGGCTTTCTAAAGAGCCTACAAGGATGCCTCAAATATCCAACAAGGAATCCTGTGTAGTCTTGTAAGAGTCCATAGTCACTGAAATCTAGTTGGCCATGTTATTTCCTGTAAGTGTATCATATAACAAAAGAAGAACTTATGCTGATTTCACATTTAAATGTGCTATTCGAGGGAGAGGATGAAATTGCCCAGAACAGAAGGTTTGCATTCCCCTTTGCTATTGTTCTACTGGTAGGGTTCCTCAGGAAGATGAACTTAATTACAACTGGATTTCAAAGGTCTGCATCTGGCTTTTTCAGGGACTCAAGGCTCCCATACATGAACAATTGCAGTAATGGAAGCATTAAGAACATTAAAACTGATGTTCCTTTAATCTCCTCTACTTTGCCTTCCTTTCATATCCTTTTGCACAATTCTCCAAAGACTTTCACTAATACATAAAGCCTGCTTATATTTTCTTCTTTGTTGCAAAAATATGACCCAATCAAATTTCTACCATCTTTACCTTTGTAAACTTCGTACAAACATCTTACACAGTACTTTAGGAACAGCTTATTTATCGATGAAAATATTTAGGTATTTTAATGATATTTTTTAAAAATAATAAATTACATTCCCCAAAAATAGAGCTATCATGTCAGTGCTGGAAGCTGCCCTACTTCCTAATTAAAAATGCTAACTAGGGGTGGCTCAGTCGGTTAAGCATCTGACTCTTGGTTTCGGCTCAGGTCATGATCTTGTGGCTTTGTGGGTCCGAGCCTTGCATCGGGCTCTGCACTGGCAGTGCGGAGCCTGCTTGGGATTCTTTCTCTCTCCTCTCTCTCTGTCCCTCCCCCAGATGCGCTGTCTCTCAAAACAAATAATAAACTTTAAAAAATGCTGACTAGAGGTTTTGTTTGTTTGTCATGTCAGATTCTGCAAAGGACGATAGTATTACAAAAGACAATGAAGTAACAGATCATTCTGTGTGTGACCAAGATCATCCCAATGGTAAGTTGTGAACTCCTTTTTCATTTTTTTTCTACTGAGAACTACTACATTAAAAAACAAACAAACAAACAACAACAAAAAAAAAACCAAGAATTTTAGTTTTTCTGGAGACAGAATGGAATCTGATACTATTTTATTAGCTATGAATATCAAGTAATTGGTACCTGCCAAGTTTGGAAGGGAAATTTGCTCTCCACAATCCTCATCACTTATTTTTGTACCCATCTGGATTTATTTATTTTAGTTACCTGCCTATACTCTATAGGCATTGGATGTACAACTACAGAAATGAAGGTACGATAACAATGAGAATAAATGTGAGACATATAGAGAATATATCTAGGAGACTGAATCTACATATCCTCAGAATACCAAGAAGAGAGACTAGAACAAACAGAAATGAAACAATCTTTAGAAAAATAAGAGAAAAAAGGTTTTCCTAATGCAAACCAGCTCCTCCACCCAAAACACAAGGGTACACATATTTATAGGCCAAGATACTGAAAACTCAAATAAGAACAGAAATCTACAAAGCCTCATGGAATTTCTGAAGATAAGTGATAAAAAAAAAAAAGGAAAATCAAAATCAGGTTACAAAGTACCAAAATCAGATTAGCATTAGCTTTCTTCTACAATTCTAAATACTAGATGAAATGGAGTTACATTTCCATTGCTCTGAAGGACACAGTTTCTATATTTAGTGAAGTCATTATTCATGCATGAAGTCAAGAGTAATATTTTCTCAGGAATACATAGATTAAGAAAATACACCCCTCAAGTATCCTTTCTGAGTAAACTAACAAAAATCCTGTGTAAAAACAAGAAATATAGAAAGGAAGGAAAAAGACTGAGAAAGACTCACTTGGAAATGACTATATGATAAGAGACTCATTAAATGTATGAAAATGTTGAAATAGTTGCTTCAAACTTGGTATCAGAATGTTTTAAATTTTTGCTTTTATCTTTGAAAATTATGGTGTATTGTTTCAAAATGAGAAAGAAAAAGGAAAGACTTGTGTTCTCAGGAATGAAAGTCTAAATAGACAATTATTGTCACTGAAGATAACTAGACAACCTACACCAACAAAACAAACAAACAAATAAACAAAAATTATGGACTCTGTTTAAAGGCAACAGAGAGCTAACAAGATAGTGAATAATTGTCAGACCAGGTTCTGGTAAAAAATACATATCCAGAGATGTGAGCGCAGAATTTGAAGCTGTTTTTATTTTAGGTCATTTGCTGATTCTACAAAAGGTATCTGGAGTCCCATTGTTGACAGTGGCAAGGGAACACGGTAAACCCTTAGTTTTTGTGTTGAAACCCCAAAGATATGTACCCTAACAGAAATAATGAACCCACAGTAGACCAGCTTTCTGAAAGACTGGTGCCCAGCTTTGAATCATCTCAATCCTCAAATTAAACTAAGACCAACCCAGAATGCTAGTCCCTATAGGCACCTGAGAAAAACAAATGTAAAACATTTATTAGATGGAAAAGGAAGAGTATTACAGATGTCAAGCCATTTACAAAAACTATTTGTTAAACATAATGTTCAGCACACACAGACAAAAAAAAAAAAAAAAATAGCCACCCCCCCCCCAAAGAAACAAGGTAACATAAAAAACAGTCAAGAGAAATAGGCCCTTTGGGGCTGAAAATAGTAGAGTTATTATAAAATAAAGTATAGAAATAAAGTACAGATTATATAAATAAAGTATATAAAGAATAAAGTATAAAATAATTTTGCTGACTGCTATTACAGGGGATAAAGACAAAACTGAAAAACTTAGCTGAGAACTGGAAATTCAAAACAAAACAAAACAACATAAAAGAAAAATAAAGGAAAGTCTAAAAGTGAAAGATGCCATTACTGAAATGAAGAATGTAATGAATAGATTCATGGTTTAACCACATATTAGACACAACTAAAAGAGAATTTGTGAACTATAATTTAGGTCAGAAGAATATATCCAAAGTAAAAACAGTAGAGATGGCAAATGCAGAAGAAAGGGAACAAATACAGAGGATAGAATGATAAAGTCTATCACAAATGTACTAGAAGGACCAAATGAAAAGAATTACAAGCACTGTAAATACTAATTATTGGATAAGTCTAAATAAATATCAGTGATACCAATTCTTTTTAAAAAATATTTTTTTAATGTTCATTTATTCTTGAGAGATAGAGACAACGTGAGCAGGAGAGGGACAGGAGAGAGGGAGACACAGAATCCAAAGTAGGCTCCAATCTCTGAGCTGTCAGCACAGAGTTTGATGTAGGTCTCGAACCCACGAACCGCAAGATTGTGACCTGAGCTGAAGTCAGAAGCTTAATCGACTGAGCCACCCAGGTGCCCCTGTGATACCAATTTTGAGAATAAGCAGGAAGGTATGACCTATAAGAGAAGAGAAGTCAGTTAATATAAATCAATTCAGAAATGGCACAGATAGCATAATGAATATGAAAAGCCATGTTAAAAGGTATTATAATTGTATTCCACATCTTCTGAAAGCTAAAAGAAGTATTGTTTATGTTAGAGATATTAAAGATATAAAATGACCCAAATTGAATTTCTAGAGATGAAAATTACACTTGATGGGAATAATGGCAGATTAGCCACTGCAGAAGAAAACATTAGTGGATTTGAAGATGTAGCAATAGAAACTATCCAAATTGAAACACAGAGAATAAATGACTGAAAACTGACAAGATCATCAGTGAGCTACAGAAGAACGTGAAAGGTAATACCAATTCCAATATACATCAATTGAAATCTCTGAAGGCAAGCATGGGAGAGGAGGAGGAAAAAAATACTTGAAGTAAAAATAGTTGAAATTTTCAAAACTTTGATGAAAACTATGCACCCACATAGCCAAGAAGTTCTACAACCCCAAAGCACAAGAAAGGTAAAGAAAATTATAACCGAGTACATTGTAATCACCTTGCTCAACACCAGTGATAAACAAAAATTCAAAAACAATCAGAAGAAAAAGACCAGTTACATAGGAATAAATATAAAGATGAAGCAAAAGTCTTATTGGAAACTACAAACTGAAATTACAGGCTAAAGCATGGATAATGTTAAATTAAAAACGTACAGAAGCCTACACAGGGTACGATTTCATTTATATCAAGCTCAAAAAGCAGGAAAAGATAACAATACTATTTAGAAAAGTCATGTTTGAGTGGGAAAATGATAAAGAAAACCTAGGTAGTGATTACTCTGAGTTAGAGTGCTGATTAAGTTTGGTGATTAGGGAAGAGGTTCTGATTGGCCCATGAGCAGGGCTTCTGGCTGGACAGTTATCATAAGGATATATAGTTTTTCTAGTTGCTTTTGGTTTTTTGATTGAGCTGTCTATATTGTTTGTGAACTTCTCTATGTTTGTTGCATTTTTATACAATAGTTAAAAGAGGAACGAAGAAAGGGAGAAAATAAAAAAGAGGGAGAGAAAAGAAAGGAAGTATCAATGCCAGAGTTTATACAGCAAAGATTATGGTGGGAAGCGGGGAAGGTTGTACAATATGCTGACTTCAGTCAAAAACTAAAAATCTTGCTCTGCTATAGATTATGACACTATAAGTTTGAAAAATTTGATGATAATCACAAATAGAATTAAATCACAATAGAATTAAAGGAAGAAATCTTACTCTTTAAATTTCTCAGAAAGATCATACCAAACATAAAAGTGTATTCAATAATGCAAATAATAAAAAAATAAGTAGGAGTGTAAGAAAAGCACAATATATCAAATAAGATAACAGAAACACAGGCAACTAATTATGACAAGAAATATAATTAGGTTGCTTTATTAAGTGTAAAAGCCAATCAGGTTGAATTAATTTTAAAAAATAGTAAGGGTGTAAAAAATATAAAGTCAGAAAAGGTGTATTTGGGAAGTGAACATCAAAAGAAAACATGGGAAACTACTTTAGAATCTATCCAGTTAGAGTTCTAGCAAAAAGTATTGAGTGAGAAAGCGAAATTTTATATCAGTAAAAATTTAAGTCCCTGATTTAATATAATAATGATGGGTTTTTATGTGCCAGATGATATAATATGAATAAAATCCATTTGGAAATTCAATGGGGGAATGCACTGATAATATTTTCAGTCAATGACAGAATAAATAGACTAAAAATAATATGGAATCTTTGAAAAATGTGATTAGCAGTGTAGTTCTACTTTAGGAATAGACAAGTTGATCAATGAAACAGAATAAAGAGTTTAGAAAGAGACCAAAGTAGATCTAGGTTTTTAGTACATATTTAGGCTGACATTTCAAAGACAGATAACTCCATAAATGGCATTAAGACAACTAGTTGACCATTTGGAAAGATCACCTGAATCCCAGCTTAACCCTTACACCAACCTAAATTACAAGAGGACCCAAGATAAAAGGTAAAAATAAAATTAAAAATACTAGACTAAAAGAAATAAAGGGCAAGTTTTTTTTTTAATTTTGAAATAAGAACTGCTTTTTGAACTGTAAATAAAAACATATACATGATTATATGCATATATGTACCTGCAATATGTGTCTGCATATGTCAATATATGTCATAAAAGAAATGACCAAATGTAAATATACACATTTTGAGATGATAAAGATTATAATCAAATTCTAACGAAAAACTTCCAGGAAAAGTATGCTCACCCAAAATAACAAAGAATTGATTTTCTTACTAAAGAAAAAAGACCTCATAATTCAGTAAGAAAAAAAAATTAGGAGGAAAACAGGCAATGGACTCAATTATAATTTACAAAACAAGAAATACAGTCATAAATATGAAGAAATTACTATCTCTTACTTAAGGAAATGCAAATAAAACATGATTTCAATGTCTTCTCCTTTTGAGTGTCAGGTAAGTTTCAGTAGGATTGATAATACACAGAATTGGTAGGAATAGGGTATCCAAATATGCTCACACACCATTGGTGGGAGACTGAAATGTGTAACCTCCTTATCAGCAATTTTGACGAAACCTAATAAAAAGTAAAATGTTCATACTTTTATCCAAGAGCTATGCTTTAGGAATTTGTCTTAAAGTAACATCCACCAAGAGTAGGGAGACATGTATTTACAAAAATGTTCAGGGCAGGCTGAGTGGCTCAGTCGGTTGAGCATCCAACTTTGGCTCAGGTCATGATCTCACGGCTGGTGAGTTCAAGCCCCGCCTCAGGCTCTGTGCTGACAGCTCGGACCCTGGAGACTGGAGCCTGCTTTGGATTCTGTGTCTCCCTCTCTCTCTGCCCCTAACCCATTCGCATTCTGTCTCTGTCTCTCTCAAAAATAAATAAACATTAAAAATTTTTAAAAAAAAGTTCATTGCACACACGTATGCATGCACAGGTGTATATCTATATACATATGTATACACACACAAGAAAGATCACAGTTTACAATATTAACAATGACAAAGTCATAAAGCTATAAATTATAATTATAAAATTATTCATCATGCTCAACACTTATATGTACTTTTCACTGTTTCCATGAGGAAATTACAATTCTTTTGTAACTGCAAGAAAAAATAATTTTAGAAATAATTTACATTAAGAAAGTAAGGGTTTTTTTGGCCCCAAGAGAAGACAAAAGGTTCTAGAAGATAATCAAGTTCACACTAATCTAGGTTTAACTTTTGTTCTGAAACTGGGGTATTTTTAGACATGGTAAACATAAAATTTTGAATATTTGCAGCAATCAAGTTTCCAGTTTAACAAAAGGACACAATTTCCATTATCTTTAAGACAAGCATCTAAGAAGCAAAGTCTTTGTTCTTATGAAGATCTGAGCCTATAATAATCTGCAAACAATAAAACTATACTTTTGTTACTATTGTTCAGAAACAGCCCATTTACAGCCCATTTACAGAGCGAATTTAGGTTTATCCTCTAGAAATGTTTAGTTCCAGACTGATGGCCCCAGTCCAATTTTTATGCAAATTATTTAAAGCATTAGCTTGAGCCAAACTTAATTACCAGGGCTCCAAGAAATAATCATGTGATCTATTTCTAAAGAAAAGTGAATGGATTTTTGGATTATCTGTTCTAATAGTCCCCTCCCATTAGCATGGATGATTGAGTTCACTGTATAAAAATATATATATGAACTGTGGGATCCTTTATATTCCTTTGTTTCCTCTGCCAGGAGGGATTAGGGCAGAGGACAGTGGGTGGAATTCAACTAGACTGAATGTGGAGAGGCAAACATAAAGCTTGCCCCCATGGGGTCAAGAAAGCAAGATGGAATGTGGAATGTCTGAGTGCACTGCAGAGAAAGGCAGAAGGGCTGGAGACCCCTGGAGTCATCATTAACACACAGCAGGCCGGGGTGCAGGGCTAGGATCTCACACATACCTCCTTTTCCCATAATATGCCCAGTCCTGGCTTGGCTCAGGAATGAATGAGCAAATATGATTATTCCTGGATTTCAAAGCTGTGCACCTCGTTTCTTTCCCCATGTTATTTTACTGGCTTTATTTCAGAAAAATTAAAACGAAGAAAATATATGTATTTCCGTTCAGGAAAAGATTTCCAAAATATGTAAAGCACATGGGTGAAACAGATCAAGAGTGGGTACAAGTGAAAAGGCAGGGGGAAAGAAATACTCCGAAAGAAATTTGCAATGGCCTCTTATCCTCTAAGTGAAGTACCAGGACTCACTAGGCAAAAAGAAAATCCCTAGTATTCATCAACAGCCCTTAGGCACTCTCCCCTGTATCAGTAGATACCCAGGCTCTGTTAAATGCTGTCTTCCTATCCCTGATTGAATTCCTTGGAAGATTTGTCAAGTGGGGCACTGGAACTGGGACACACGGGAATGCAGAGTGGCTGCTTTTATTCTCCGAAGGCTTTACTCTTTTCCTTCATTGTATGAACAAAGCCAAATTGCAAATGATGAGGTAATGGTCCCAGCAGTGAATTTGGCAGTAGGTGTGATGGTCGGTTCCCCATATCAACAGTGATAGAGAATGAGCCTCACTCAGTGAATGCTCTCTCTCAATATCATCTATCTAATAAACACACATCAATAGTGACTAGAAACTTCACCAGGAGATAGATCCTCATTGAATGCCAAAGATAGAGGGAATCTAGGAAATTATCTAGTTTTGCAGCCTTAAAAATAAATAATGAAAGTGAAGCCCAAAGATGTTGTGATTTGCCTAAAACTTTGAGTTCTTATTCCAGGGTTTTTTGCAATAAATATAGTATACAGAGTGCTTAGCAGCCTAAGGCACTTACTTTGTTGCTAAAGGATGCAATAGAAAGTAAGTTACAGTCCCTAATTACTGCTTGCAGACATTGATGAGTACTATAATGGACAGCCAATTAAATAGGCATTTACCGATCACTCCTTATTAGTAGGTGCTGGGAAGGGAAATATGAATAAAGCACAATTTTTATGTTCACAATGCCCATAAACCAGTAAGAGAGACAAACAGATACAACTATATTACAATATGATAAGAAGAATAAGAAGAAGATAAATGAGCAAAAAACTCAATAAGAAAATATGTGAAAATGATTGATCCTGCCTAGTGATTCAGAGAATATTGCAAAGAAAGGTAAATTGATGGTTTAGTTTTGAAAGATGAGAAGACTTTTACTAGATAGAAGGTGGGGCGAGGGTGGGGGGGTGGTGTTTCAACCAGTGAGAACACATGTTGAGTGGACACAAAGGCAAGAAATAAAGTAATGGGTTTAGAAAATGGTGACCAGGTTGGGATATAGAGAGAATGGAAGGTAGGTGAGTTGACCAAAAGACAAAAAAGAGGGAAATTCAGGAGCACTTGGCTGTTTCAGTCAATTAAGCATCCGACTCTTAATTTCAGCTCAGGTCATGATCTCAGGTTTCCAGCCCTGTGTTGGGCTCTGTGCTAATTGCACAGAGCCCGGTTGGGATTCTCTCTCTCCTTCTCTCTTTCTCCCTCCCGCACTTACTTGCTCTCTCTCAAAAATAAATAATAAATAAACATTTTTTTTTTTAAAAGGGACACTCAAGAAGAAAGAGCTACTCGACAGCTGAATTTCTCAAGTATTTTAGAGTTCAAATAGAATAGACACTGAGCAAAGGAAACTGGATTTAGCTAGACACAAACACCTTTTGGTTACAAATTTTTCTTCTGTGATATCATAGAAAGCACTTTTCTCTGTTTCCCAAATTGTTTCATTATGATTATTATATTATATAATATGCATTTGTTGTAAAATATCAAATGCAGGTTAGCAAAATAAAAAATCCCATAAATTAAAATCCTACTTACCATTCAAAGATCCAGTGTTAACATTTAAGATAAAGCCTTCCTAGCTTTTGTTCCCATTAATATAAATATGTATAAGGGCATGTTTGATGAGTTACAAAATAGTAGATGGTTAGTAGATAGTAGTAGATAGTATATACTTACAAAAAAATGAAGTCATATTCTACATTCTACAGTCTTTTAAAACCTCATGATGTGTTTTTTAATGGTTGCTCTCACATAAAAAAAACAAAAAAAATGCTGCTGCTTAGATTTCCTCTAATCCTTAAATTAGAAATTCTATTGCTATTTTCTGTCCTCTGTGTTTATCATCTTTTTATGTTTCCTTTTCTCCTTTTGCTTTCTTAGTGAATTTTAATTCAGAAGTTTTATTTCTAAACCATTAATTTATCTATAGTGCTTATTCTTTTTATGACATCCACTGCTGATGTTAATGTTGCCATTTTGCTTTTAGGCTTGTAGGTTTTTCACAATGCCTCAGACAGTATCTATGCTCTTCAATCCATCTTTTCATTTCTTTATTCATCAGTTCTTTGCAAACACAAAAACACTGTATATGTTTTTTGTTCTTCTGAATATATCTTTTACAAAAATATTTTTCGTTACTATATAATTCCCCTCTTTTTTTATGTGTCATTTTTTAAGTCCCCTGTTTGTTTGGATAGCTAGAAATAGCTATCCAGGCAAGATGTTTGCCAGGAAATAAATTGAGAAATCCCCTTCACTTTCCATGTGATATAATCCTTCTCTCCATCCGGCCATTCTGGTATCCATCTAGTATTTATCCAGGATAAAACTGGAATGCAAAACCCGTGGCTCTAGTTTTATCAGAAATAGGATTGATAAGGGGCGTCTGGGTGGCTCAGTTGGTTAAGCATCTAACTTCGGCTCAGGGCATCATCTTGCAGTTTGTGCATTCGAGTCGCTCATCAGGTTCTGTGCTGACAGTGTGAAGCCTGCTTGTATTTCTCTCTCTCTCTCTCTCTCTCTCTCTCTCTCTCTCTCTCTCTCTCCCCCAATCTCTGCCCCTCCCTCATGTGTTCCCTCCATCTCTCTCTCTATCAATAAAAAAAATAAAAATTAAAAGACAAAATAAAGACATTTCCAGGCAAAACAAAAAGGAAAAAGGGATGTGTTGTCAGATAAACCCAGTTAAAAATTTTGAAAGCAGAATGGGGATCACAATACTTACGTTGCAGGGCTAATGTGGTAATTATAGATAATGTACGTGAAGTGTCTGGGCCACGTTTAACATTTTTTATAGGATAAATAATTTGCAGATATACATTTATCCTCTAGGTCAGTGCTTCTCAAGCATTAATGAACTTACAGATACTTAGAAATCTTGTTAAAATGCAGAATCTGACTGTAGGTCTGAGATGAGACCTGAACTCCTGTATTTTTGAAATCCAGTATTGCTTACCAAGGACCATAGTTTAAGTAGCAATAGAGAGGAATGGAGATGAATGGGGTTTATCAGCAGGGGAAACATCTTGATCAAATCTATGTTTTAAAAGATATTTCTGCTAGCAATTCACAAGATTGACTACAGGAGAAGAAAATGACAGATCCAAGAGACAGATAATATATCCCTAAATGGGGAAAGGTGAAGGGGAAATGGAAAGTGGGAAAAGAGAAACATTTTAAAGAATCATCAAGACTTGCCATTGCATTGAATTTTAGGAGTGATGACAGATAGTCATCAAAGACAGCTTGAGATATTTAGCTTCAATGATCAGACATATAAATAAGCCAAAGTTGTAATTATTTTATCAGATCCTTTTATCAGGTTAAAATTGAGCTCAAGAGGAGTGATGTCAAAAAATTTCTTTTTTAGGCCGTGCTAGCAGAGCATGAACCAAGGGGAAGCCATATAGTGAGCACCTTAAGAATAGTTGTATTAAAGAGGGAACTATAAAGAGTCGTATATAACAAATAATCCTAAAAGTCCCATTGGCTTGCAGCAACAAAGGTTTGTTGTGTCTCTGCTTGGTTCTGCTCCACATGTTTTATTTAATTCCAGGATATAAACCTGAAGGAGGGCACTCTATTAGGAGCGAGAAAGATGGAGGAAACATGCAATGGATCTTGAAGCTTCTGCTCAAATGTAGTATCCGTCATGTGTGTTGCTGTGCCATTTTGTAAACCAAGTCACCCTATGGGCCTGGTGTCAGTGAGGTGGGAACAAACACTTGTCCCCCAGGGGGCACTGCAGGTCACATGGTCACAGACAATGAAGTAGAATCCTCTTACGGGAAGACGTAGGGACAAGTTGAAACAATAATGCAATCTACCACAGGGATGTGCCCAGTCAGAGCCCAAGCCCCTCTGCATCCCCTTCATACCTATAACCAACTCTAGCTCTGGATTTTTTTTTTTTTATTTCAACAGTTAAATGTTCTCAGCATTAAAAAAAAAATAAATATTCTCAGCATAAAATCTTTCATTAAAATGAGACAAATGGACAGATTTCGGTTTCTTCTCTTAATGAGCACTTAAATATTCTAAACTCTACAGGGGGGAGTAAAGGGGAGAAACCAGGGGGGTGTGGAAGAAAAAAAACATTACTAGATAATCAGTCTTGGAGTAATCAAGAGTTGGCTGAGCCCTCTCCTGACTTTTGCTATATTTATTAGGTGTCTTAACAGAATGGTTGAGGTGTTAGGTGACCCGATCCCTGTGTGCTCACATTACTTACATTTTTCATGCTCATTTAATGGGAGAATGAGAATACTAGTGTTTTCACTTTCTAGGAATCCTCAATATAGGAAATGTCTATACTTAAAGGAAAATTAAGTGTAGATAACCCATACAGCCCAGGAATTATTTAAAATTTCAAAACTTCCAGGTTGTGCCATAGACGTTCAGTACATTAATAAACTAAACACAGATTACACCAGTCAGTTCGAAGAGGTTTTTGCGTAATTGTCAGGATAGCTCTCACAAAATAAATGGCATAAATTTGATGATTTGCAAAGTGGTCCACTTTGGTTCAAAACTTTTCTCTGCCTCTCTATGAATGATCAAAACATGGTTTTTAATTTTTTGCTTTTTCAAACCAGGGATAAAGCTATGGTCATGCATCTCTCTCTCTCTCTCTCTCTCTCTCTCTTTCAATCACTGTGCTTCACAGGACAAGAGCATGACTCAGCGAAGAATGAGATAAAAATTGAGGCAGAGTCCCAGAGCTCACATATGGAAACTGAAGGTATTAAAACCAGAATGTGTTATCAGAGAATGAGATGAAACTAAACCATGACTTCTGCATATCCCGTGCATGTGAGTGGTGTGGGTCTGTCTTTCAAGCACTGATTACTGGAGAATGGCAATAGTGTTCTGCTTTGTGTGCCTGTTAAAATTTGAAGGGAAAAAAAAAAAGAACTTGAAGTTTCTCTGCTTTAGTCACTGTGTTCTCTCAATGATTCCAATTAAAACATCCCTGAGTGTCCTCCTGGCTCTCTTTAGAGCTTTCACCAAACCAAGATGATGCCACGACTGTTGAGCAACCAGAAGTGATCCTGCTAACAGATGACCAAGAGGAAAAAGAAGGTGAAAAAGGTAGGACTGCTCTTAAATTAACCCATCAGGAATAATGAATTCCTTTGGATTCTCGCCTACAATGCAACCATCAGTTATCCTCCTGGAAGAGCAGCCTGTGAAGGGGGAAAATGAACATTTCTTTCATCCTCAGCCTACTTGTGAGAGTAGAATAATCTAGAAGTAGCAAAAGAAGATATTTGTAACAGTTGTTTCGTCCTTCCAAATAGTTTGAAGATATTTTTATTATTCATTTCTATTTAATTTAATTTAAAAATTATAGCATTGAGAATGCCTATAAGAAATTGAAATTAAGGACTAGATGGATGAGAGTCTTAGAAAGTCTGAGATGGCTTTAAAACACACACATTAACCTTTCTGTATTGATTTCCTTCTGTCGTCCTTCATATGGCAGTGATTAAGGAAGCAATTTATGTAAAATATACACATTATATGAACCTTCTCAATTGTAGGCTTTGTCCGCTTATACTAGGATACAATAATATTGAATACTGCTAAAAAAAATAAATAAGTGAGCATCATAATGATTTCTGAAGCCATTGGAGGAATGAATACTTTGTAAATTTTAAAGCACTACTTGGGGCATGAAGCCAATATATTGGAGAAAGACATACATCTTTTTAAAGCATCTATTTTAAAAAAACTATTATCAAAGTTCTTATTGAAGAACTGGATGATTTTTAAATATAAAGCAATCTCTTAAAAGAAGCCCAAATATGAAATAAAAAATGAAATGATTTGTCTGGTATACTCTATCATAAGTCATGCTGCTCTTAAATAAATATGTGTTTGCAAAGCAGTTACAAAGTAATAACTTGACAGGCCCTCTTTATAGAACACAGGGATCAATTTTGTTTCCAAATTAAAAGGCAGACATGATCTTAATGGTAAAATCAGGTCAATAGTAACTACTGCCTCCAAATTATGAACTCTTCTTGGCAAGGGGCATTGACACAGTTTAATTACTAAGCCGGGTTAGTAATTTCGACATCTTTTAAAAATTTCCACTGCATTTAGAGCACAATACTCTTCCATCCCAGTTCAGGCTCATGTCACGAAGTTCCCGGCAAGTCTAGTAAATGGCATATCTGGAGTATTTTAAGTCTGATGATGGTAACAGAGAATTGATACAACCCTTACTTGAGACACAGATACATGGCACTGCTCTCTTCAGTTGTACTTCTAAAGTGTAAAATACACAATGTCTTGCCTGCCTGCTTAATTTCTCTACAGCAGAAATCATTTACTTTGTATATTGTACCTCAAGACATGCAAATGAGGAACAGCAAACAACTAGTATATTTTCTTCTTTTTTTTTTAAGTTTGTTTATTTTTTTAGTTATTTATTTGAGAGGGAGCCACCTAGCCACCCCATATTTTCTTCTCTTTAACTTGACCTACAGGGGAAAAGCTGGCATTCAGCACACTCTGACGGGTTTCCCTTGGTCCTTCAGCAACTGGCTCTTCTCTAGTTCCTGAAGAGTTAAATACCAACCTCCCTCTGCCTTGCAGGGATGTCAATGCTCTATAGCAAATGGCAGAATGACACATAAGAAGTGAAGTCAAATTCTGCTACTTGTTTATAGCAACTTTGAAGTTGGGCTTCTTTTTTTTTTTTTTTTTTTGAAATTGACTT